>NC_090924.1:99836860-100139904 GCF_040938575.1 Ambystoma mexicanum
TTCACATCTTATAATTTGTTGTATTTTTGTGTAAGCACACATCTGCTTTGTCATAGGTTTCCACGGCATATACTGTTTTCATTCTACTCCATCATTTCCTGGCACTATTCATTTAGCCTGCCCTTCTCGATTTCCTATCTAATACGGACCTCATGACCAGTTTATTGCCCCAATTTCTGCAGACTCCTGATGAACCAGTAATTCCATGGGAAACTTGGAAAGAGCATTTTGTAGATTATGTACTGCCATTCATGGCCCAAACTTCAATAAGGAAGGGCGCGGGGCCCTCCTCATGCATTGCTTGAGTTATGAGGGCAGGAGGATCTTGAAAGGTCTTTCTGAGCTTTACACTGACACTCAGGCTGCTGGGGAAGGGGAAAGGGGTAGATCTATCTACTGCTTACGAGGTTATTCTAAAAAAATTGGACAATCATTATGAAAAAAAGGTCAGCATCATTCGACGGCACTATCGTTCCAGCACTAGGGAACATTCTAAAGATGAATCTATTGAAGCCTTTATTACAGCCCTTAGAGAATTGGAAAAGACCTTAAGGAGGAGCAGGTACACATTTTCTTCCCAGTTCCCACCCCCTCGCCACCATCATATTGGAACCATTGAAGAAAAACCATAGATGAGACCCCCTGTATCATTCTTATACCGCATCGAGTGTATGAGAGATGTTATGCACTCAGACAACCATACAGAATGTACCCTTGCACTGAAAGTGTGGAAAGGTTGTCGCATGGAAGAAAGCTACATGGAAGGATGCCGCCTGCCAAGATGTCAGAATGCATCGGCTAATATTGTGCATAGACGTTAAATACAATCAGACGAGGACGAAGTGATGTCATGAAGAAGACATATGAACCTATGTTGAAAGAATATGAAAATATTAAGTAACAATGCAACTGAAGCCTTAAGAGTAACATGAACCTAAACCTAAAGTAATCATCGATCTAAAGAAGATGAAGTAACTTACTGACCAAAAACTGTAAATACGCAGTAACGCAATGTAGAAAGACAATGTATAGAAGCTTGCTATACAGGAATATATAACGTGGCAAGGACGGCAATATTAGGAAAATGGACGACAACTCATGTCGAATTTAACCAAGCTACCTCAGAGACAGGTTAGGGCTGTAGGAATCAGGAGACGTGGAAAGACAGCCCCGTCAGCGGAGCCTATGATAAGTCAAGGTTGGCCCAGAGCGAAGATGCTATTGTTGGGGTTGGACCTCAGGTATGATAGAGGCACACTGGAAGTCTGAGGACTTGGAAGGCCCAACTGCCTTCCCCAGAATACATGGAGGACTCAGTCAACATCAAGTTCCAACTGTGGTTTATTACAGACAAAACCAACGGGGATCAGCACACGAACAGGAACAATCCATGCACATCTCGCTCTTCCTCGGCTCGCAGGCTGATTTTACGTCCAGCTGGCATCTGCATGATGTCACAACTTGGGACCCTCTCTAGGAAACCTATAAGGCCAAGTGATTGAGTATTGGGTATGTTATAACTTATACAGGACACTATAGATGTTATTCGACTCATCCTCACATGTCAGATGGCTTGCCTGGTCCATCCCCACGTCACTTACTATAACATTGTTGCCATGTGGTGGATTTACCATTGGTTCTTGCCCATTGCTACCCGCCCCAATGGTACTAAACTGTGATTGACTAGAGCTGACATCCCCAGGCCTGGGATATGCAAAGATTCTCAGCTCACTGTGTACCTCTTCATGGTAATGAGAACTGCTATGTGTATGGATTGGTGTGAATGCCCTTAACTTATGAGAGTGCTCTCCTGATCAGCACAACACTTGTTGCATGATGTTGCATACTTATTGCTGTTTGCGTCTGGCAGCCTGGGACCAGCTGTTCTTTACCACTGCTGATGACTGTCCATTGTCTGCTTCGGCCGTGTCACATGTTCAGAGACCACGCATTTGAGCTGTGCAGCTCTGAATTAAGAGGATGTATTAGTATTTTCCACAGCGGGTCCCTTTGTCGTCTGGGGATTGGAATGTCATCCGTATCTCTTGGCCTTGACTGCGGGTCCTGTCTGACACTTCTTGCTCTCTGTCCAGCCTGAATCAGCTCAGCTAATCTTTTGCGCTGATGCCTGAGGCCTGCTTGAATTTTCCTAAACCTTATAATGTGGTTTCTACAGTGTCCATGCTGTACTACATTCCCATAGGTTTGTCAGACTTGGCTCTATCTGGTCCCATACGTGCTCATGCAGTTTCATTGGTTTATTTGTGTGTAAGCATTTGCAAGCTTTGCTCAGGATTTCTTGTCGCTTGTGGTTTCTCTGTTGCTGCATATGGCTAATGACAAAATAATAAAATCAATGAAAGTATCTATATGTATCTGTCTTCTAAATATAGAACTGTATGCTCATGTTCTTCAAGTATTTGAGTGAGTGTTTGTGTCCTTAAATACGGATGGCACGTGTGCTTTATGTCTAATGCTGCTATGTCGTGGTGTCTCTAACAACGTCAGAAACATGGCTTCCTGGTGTTTTACTTCAAGCGGTCCATGCAGGTGTCTTTAATCATGGCCTGTGGCTCTTCATCCACACATTAATAGATTTGTATGTCCCTTGATTGGTATGACTGGCTGAGGGGATACCTCTCGACATACTTGTCATTCATAGATCTGTTGGGAATTTGTCAAAAATATAATGGGTGATTGCAGTGTTTTCTGGCCTTCTTCCTCGTCATGAATTTAGTAGGAGGGGAGGGGGGTAATAGATTTCCCCATCCCTCTTTAGTCCACCCTCTGGTCGACCTGTCGACCACATCCTCATATGACAGCCATTTTGCTCTTCGCTGCCATATCTTTGTTATTCCTCCAAGGTGTCCATAGTATATCATGTGGTCATTGAACGACCAGTTCACATAACAGCACACTCCTTAGGGGTTGCACCAACCCCATTTCCCTTCATAATACTTTGCATCCAATGGGTTGTCCAGCTTCATTGAGCTAGCTGGGAACAGTTCCCATTGTGCAATTTTTTCTCTAATCTTGTCTCTTTCTGCTACAATCTCGTCCTTTTCTCCTCCTATGTTTACATCCATCAGGGTCTGCATCCCAATAACTTCCTCTGCTGTTTTCTTGCACCTGGCCATGCAGATTTCTATCCTACACATTGATGTTTCTGCCAACACAAGGGTTCCCATTATCACCTTTAGTCCATCTGACAGCCATGAGGGCATCCATGACCATATGTACGCTATCCAGCTGTGGTATTTTTCTGTCCCCTTTTCTTCATCTTACATCTTGGCATGCATCCGTGTCAGTTGCGCCACTGCATCTGATAGAGTTCTGTTATCTTCATCGTTGTCATGTATGAATGTGCAACAGGAACTCCCTATCTTTGCACAAACTCCTTCTTCCATAGCTGTGAGGAGGTCCAGAACATATCTATTCTGGAGCACCACCAACCTTATCGCTCGGAGCTCTACTTTTATTGTGTTGAATCCATTCACTGTGGAATTAATAGTCACCATCAGCTCCAAGTGGGTGATTTGTAACCACTTTGCGTTTGTGTATGTCTGTGCAGATGGTTTTATTGCTGCAAAGAGCATTTGTGTCCTGATGAAGAGCCTGTGTTCTGCTGGAACTTCATCTAGTGCCGTTTCTGATGCATCTGATAAGTAATTTCCTCCTCTCTTTACTCTGCTCAATCCTGCTGGCTTCTCTGCCTTCTCTGCATTGGCAGTTGGTGCCACCTCAATCAATCTCTTCTTTCTTTTGTTATTGTCTATTTTTGCAAACTCATCGAGCTTCACATCCTTCCTTATCACGACCAACAAAGGCATGTTGATGTGTACCAACGAGCAAACTCCTCACCAGTCGTGTGACAGCTTCTTGTAAGCTTTCGATCCGCATGCCCAATAGTGATACATCAGCATTGCTGTTCCTGCCTTCATTGCTGCATGTTGTTCAATTCTTCTGCATTCAACATTCTCGCCAACTTCAACTTCACCATTGTTCTGATAGTACAGTGCTGATGTCTTCAGAGGTATTGCCGGCCTTGGACCAGCTTCATTTTCCACCCATGTCAATAGCTTTGCACACACGTCCCATTCCTTCATGCACATGTCATTCTCTTCCTGTACCTTGTTCACTGGTGAATGTGCTAGTGTCCGCGCTTTGCTTCCCACTACTCTGTCCGTCCATCCATCCTTTGTGTACCCTTGAACATACGCTAGTATTTGTGGTCTTTCTCAAGACCAGACTCTCCTCCTGTCTCCCTCACTCTTGTCCAGGGACATGGCAGTTCCTTCAGGGTGATAGTCTTTGTTTCTTGCTTGTCTGGCCCATCAATTATTTACTGTATAGCTTCGTCTAGCTGCCAATAATTGTTCATCATATGTAATGTCTTTATTTAATTATCTTCATACAGGAACGTTGCTTTGGACATCCATCGCAGCATGGCTGTCTTTCCTTGAAATCTTCCTCGAGTTTGCACCATTGAGAGATACATTAGGCATTGTGCTCTTGCTGCTGATATTTCAGTTCCTATGAACATTCGGAAGGCTCTCATTGCATAGAGGATTAAGGAGCAGACATAACAGCTCTCCCTGGTGGTTTCCTTACCTACTTTGGACATGTGTTTCTACTACATGTTATTAGACACTCAGGCAGTGTTGGTGAGATACATGTGAACCCCGTTCATGTCTGTGGCAACACTGCGCTTACCTCTCATTATCTTATCAGCACTCTTCTCTTGTCCACCTGATATGGTCATTCTCCTGCTCGGGTTGGGGGAATGTTAGTAGAGGGTACAGCGCAGCACTAGCAACACAATACATTTGTCAAAATACAGATATAATAACACTGCTAGGAATAAGCAAGACCAACAGAATCATCCCTTTTTTTAATATGTCATTAATTTTCACTCATGCTGCTTGATCCTTGCAGCTTAAAGATACAGTTTCCCGACTGAAATGCATGAAGAAATGTGTTATTTTGTTAGTATGGTAAATGCCCTTAAGCCCCATGGACCAGGTAGTCATTGATGGCAAAGGCAAACGCTTCTTCCCACAACTTTCTTTCTAATGGGCCTCTCAGAGTGGCAAGGTCTGGGGGACCACCGTGCTCAAGCTGTGGGTAGGTTTGTGCAAATACTCTATAAAGGCAAGATAATATACTGCGGGGGATAGGGCACGGAATCTGCTGAGTCTCCTAACAGTATGGACAAATTAGTTGTATCTGATTGAAGGGCACAGGGCAGCATGGATATGAAGAAACAGCAACAGTTACATTGGTTGAGTGTGGAAAATAAAAATAACAAACAGTGTGCCCTAATCTATGGTCACAAGTATTCCAGTCTCCACATCTTCTGCCCATGAGCGTGTGATCATTGGGTGCCCTCCTCCTGGTCGTGTAAGTTCAGAACGTGCTTGTAGCTCTCCTAGGTGCTGAACGTTGGCCCTGTCAGTCAAGGTGACTTTGTTGCCAGGTGAGGCTGCTGCTTTTTAGGGTTTTACTTCCATCAAGTAGTTCCAGACTGTCTTTCCCTCTAGTCTGACAGCACGGTCAGCCACTTTCTACACTACATGCGGGCCTGTGAACTTTAATGCATTCCAGCGCAGTACAAAGTTCATGAGGAGGACAATGTCCACCCTCACTCACAGAGTTTTTAAGTCCAGAGTCTTGTGGTGCGCTGTCGCAGTTGCTCTCTTCGCTGTCTTCTGGGCCTCCATGGTGTCGTTATATCTGGCGAGAGATAAAAGAAGCACCAGCCACCATAGAAGTAACATAGGGCCTCATTACGAGGTAGGAGGTAGTCATGGTGCTAATAGCCCCCTTACCGCATACCGAGTCCGTGTTCTCGGAATGGGTACTTACCCGGTCATTTCAACCTTGGAGGACCCGGTAAGTCCCCATTCTGAGAGCCATTCCCCATTCCCGTTCGAGCCCCCATGGGGCTCAATGGGAATGGGGAAGGAGCTAATAACGGGCCCGCTAACAGCGGGCCCGTTATTAGCTCACTGGTACCTTAGTGGCTCCCATTAAGGGACCTCGTAATGCGGTGGTAAGGGGTTAACAGCAATGGCACCCTTACAGTTGCCGTTAACCCCTTATCGCCAACCTCGTAATGAGGCCCATAGTCATTCATTTCCTGTCCTAACACATCTGCACTATTATCACAATCCTTCAGTGCTCTTGTGGGAGGATCCATGGGACGATGCATGTGCCATTCCGTCACCACCTCATGGGGCGTTAAATGGTGGCCAGACCCAGGCTTATTGCGCAATGCAAACAGTGGAGTTGGCAGACAGTGCAGCTAATTTCTGCTGTGTCTTGGCTATGCACTCCTTCAGGAGGCCATTTAGGTGTTCACACACCCTATTTACATGCAGGTGGTAAGCACAGGCAAATTTGTGTTGGATGCCCAACAATGCTGTAATGTGCTGAAACATTTCATTTGTGAAGTGAGGGCCGTTGTCAGACCGCAGGACCTCACAAACCCCCTATCTTGGGAACACCACTTTAACTAGGAACTCGGCTGCTCTAAGGACATCAGCACGTGAACAGGGACCAGCCTCAATCCACCTGGAGAATGGGCATACAACCATGTATCAGTACCCTTGAAAGACTTCGATCATGTCTACATAATCCACATGTAAATGCTGGAATGGGCCTACTGGTCCTGGTATGGCTCCCCAGACCACTCTCAATATATGTCCGGCTGTAAACTGCTGGCAAGTCAAACAGTTGCTCACAAATTCAGCCACATGTTCTGCCAAATTAGGACAGAACCATGTCTCTTCAATGTGTGTAGCAATGACCTGCTTCCCTGTGTGTGTTGGATAGTGCAATTGTGTCAATGCAGTGTTCAATAATGCCAGTGGCATCATCACTTTCCCTATGTTATCTTGCCTCCATAGGGCATCTGTCAGAGACATTGAGCATCCCCTGCTTACACACAGTTCCTTCTCTTCCTTGGTTGCAGCTCCCTGCAACTCCATAATCTGTGCTTCTGGCAGTACATTGTACCCTTCCTTAAGTATCATATTTCTGATGCACTCTCTCGCATGTGGTGCTCCTCCTAGCTCCCATTGCTCCCCAAAATATGCTGCACATTTTGCCTCAAAGTCTGCAGCTTTGTTTCCCCTTGAGATGGGATCCTCCTCTTTCGTATGTGCTTGGCACTTCAATATTACTACCTGTGTTGGGTAAGCAATTACTTCAATGAGTCTGCCCAGTAAAAGTGCATGTTGCACTGGTGTCCCGTCAGCCCTCCTGAACCCTCTCCTGAGCCATCAGGACAGTCCAGAATGTACTGTTGACATCACATAGGTGGAGGCAGCATAAATTGTCACCTCCTTCTTGATTCTGTTTTCCAGTGCTAGTATTAGGGCCACTCGTTCGGCTGCTTGTGCTGAATAATGGGATCGTAGTCATGCACTTGCTACTACTTTACTTGTCCTGTCTTCCTTCACTCTTACTACTGCAGTTCCAGTATGCCTGACCCCATCTGATCTTCTGTTGTACTGCAAATCGAAATGTCATCTACATATTGCAAAACTGTGCTTTCCATCTGTATGTTGCTTAAGTCCATCTGTTTAGTCTGGTAAAGATAGATGGTAACTCGCAGTTTTCTTGTGGTAAACAAGTTTGTTTCCACTTCTGGTTTCTATACATAAAGCTGGTCAAGTCTTGTGAGTCTGGGTGTAGTGGTGCTGAGATTAATACATTCTTCAGATCAATGACTGTGAAACAGGCAGCTTCTGCTGGAAAGCTGCACAAAATTGTCGCTTAATTTGCAACTAAAGGATACTCTGCTTCTACAATGATTAAGAGGTTTTAAATCCTCTATGAAATGCCATGACCCCCCCTTTGCCTGGCACGGTGGGTACACTGCAGTGTTACACAGGGATTCTGATGGTACAAGGATGCCTCTCTCAACCAGGGTTATAATTGTTTCATAAATGCCCTCATCCGCTTCTTTGGTTAGGGGGGTACTGCTTCACTCTTGGTAAAATTGCTCCTGGCTTCAGTTTGATCGTCACTGCCCATGCTCTTTATGTGACCAACGTCATAGGGACTTGTGGTCCATAGGGTGCTGGGTACCTTGGCCATATCCCCCTCCCATAATGGCTGCGGCACCCCTAGTGCCATTGGCATTCTCTGTGGTACTTCCCTGTAGTGTATTTGTAACAAATAGGTCACACTCATTTTGAACAGCATCTTTATTTCTAATCTTTATTCCATGAAAAGCTCTTCGTCTGTCACTGTAGTTAACCTGCACCCGTCTGCCACTGCAATCACTGCTCTCCATGCCCGCCCTGTGTCATCCATCCCATACTCTGCAATCCAAGACTCTCTTGCAACCACTGCATCTATCTCTATTGGCTCTATGGTTCCCTCTTCCTCATCCATGGTTAGCTCAGGCCTGACTAGGTACTCGTTTGGAACTTGCCACATCTTCCCTGCTATTCCCGGAAGCCATGCAATGGCAATGTCAGTTCCATACTGAAACATTTCCGCATCTACTGGAACCACCCCCTCCGTACCTTGAGTCTGCAATATGCTTGCACAATCTGTCTTACATTGAGCAAGTGTATGCCTGGTGTTGAGCACACTATACATTTGTCTAGGAATGAGATTGTCATGTTCAGTCTGCTCACAGTGTCTTGTCCAAATATGTTTACAGGTGTCTGCCGAGAGTAAAGTAAAGGCAGTGAAAGATTGTGATCTCCATTAGAAGCAAGATGCTGACTGTGAAAGTAACAGCTCCCCGATCCCCAGAGAATCCTTGAGTGTTCATTGCATTGCCAGACAATATAAATTCTCCATCCCTCAAGCAGGGCCTAGTCTCCCCTGTGTCAACAAGAAATGAAAAGGTTTTGTCACCTTTTGCCACCCCTATCTGAGGTTCCTCAGCAGGGTTGGGTGTGAGAGACAGGATAAGATGCATCAAGTTTGTCTGTTGGCTGTCCTATTGAGGGTACAGGGGCCTCCCAGTGCGTGAGCTGGGGCGTCATTGTTCTGTATCTGCGCAAATTGCTGTGTATTCACTCAAATCAGTGGTGCTTGTGAATACTGCCTACTGGTGCTGGCATTTGTGGTATCTGCATTTGCGTTTGTGTGGCTTGTACTTGCGGCATCTGTTTATATGTGAAGAAAGAAGTGTGTGGCAGAAAAGGACAAAAGTGGAATTGGCGCACTTGACAAGGGGGATTTAAGGGCTGGTTCATGGGCAGCAATAGGGGGCAATGTGTGAACACCCTGCCTTCAGTGTGCACATATATTAACTATGATTCGGATTGGTTTGCTCCCAGAAATTGCGCACACAACCAATTTTAAGTGCTTAGTTGCAGATGATTTAATGTGAATCAAACAACAGCCGACACGTGTTTCGAGCAAAGCTCTTTGTCCAAGGATGAGACACTTACCCAAATTATGTACAGTTTTGACAAACAATAAATAGCAGTTAACCATCATGCAGATCCAAAGAACATACAGTAAGCATGTGGGTGGCAGCGAAAAAGCAAAATAGGTGTTACAATATTAACAAACAGTTTACACTAATTAATATGCATTGCAAGGTATAATTATATGACATGACAAAATAAAAAATAGAAATGAAAGGATATATAGACCATAGGTTGTTGGGGTGAGGCCAGCCATCAAGTCAAAATGTCATATATAAAAGAAAAAAGGAAAAAGATATATGCAAGAGAGTGAGTGATGAGAACGGCCCTGTAAGCACAAGACTCATCATACTTATATCTGAATAATGGAAGTCGTTAAATAAATTAGTTTTTACCTAAGGAGGCTTGGCACTAGAACTACTAATTTAGAAACCAAAGACAAAAAACAGAAACCAGAATATTTATTTGAGAGTGGCCATATCAATAATTAGGCAAGCCGCTAGAAATAAGATTGCCATGTTTAATTGTATAGAATCTTACCTAATTAAGGTAGATAAGTATCCGACAATTATAAGTTGCGGCTCCGCTGTAAGCGGAATAAAAATCTAAGTTAGCCGCTTAACATATGGTGGGATTAAATAGCATGTTAATTGGACAATCTGTAAAATAATAATAAAATAAAAAATCATACCTATATAGACGCGTATGCGTATTCAATTGTGGCTGTCAGCCAAAGCAATAAGGACCTAATGCATTAGAGTTGAACCAGACACGCAGCACCGTGTAATGAGGGAGACAGAAAAAGAGGAAAGGACTAATTAGTCAATTAAAAGACACTCGCAAAGGCGAGACTGTCAGACGCGTGTCCCCCCAGGGTAAAGTATCCTTAGGGGTCGGCGCGAAAGACCTTCACTTACTGGCGTTTCCGCCCGAACTGGTGAAATGGAGCCTCGCGCATGGTTGTTGAGCTCGTATTTAATACTGTCAAGCCCAGTTGAGCAACTAGAGCTTTGATGTAGGCTCTGGCGGCCATATTGGGTGTGAACCCAAGTTATAGTTTGAAAGGTACGAAGGTCCATACACATTTAAATTGATGATCAAGAGATAATTTGTACTAAATAAGGTGGCCATTTGTAATACGGTAATAGCCCGTTACTCCCCAACCACACAAAATACCCATAGCTGTCTTCCTGCCTCCAGGCAGAATATAACAATATTCTCTTGTGGTTGAACTGCACCTGCTGCGTCACTTAGCGTGCGAAACGTCCCTCTCCAGGAGACTTAGCCAGTCAACTCACCTTCCACAATCTAAGCCAGCTCTCCTGCTAACCCTTATGGGGATACCATCCTCTATGACCCAAGCTAAAACGCCCAACCCACAGGAATACCAATATTTACATATCTTCTGTCATCCGTGCCTTCGAGTCAATAGTCTAGGTTATTCACCAGAACCGTTTACCTCTAAAACCACATGTGCCCTAAACATAGAAGAAGGACATCAACCTCTGCTCTTGTCCCTGCTACTTTGACAATACTCTGAAAATACTCGATGATACTAAACAATACTTCACAATACTCAATACCCTCCATCACACCCACAGTTGCCATTAGACTGGGTCAATCCTTACACTCCGTCGTCTGCTGGCGCTGCTTGGCTGCCATCTCCTCCTAAAGGCACTCACCTTTCACGTCCTGACTACTCCCTGACTTCGGGCAGGATAATTTCCAAGGGGCTCCTGACGGCCATTACACGGGCATGCATTTTCCCATCTTCACGAAAAATGCGAGGGTCCTGCAGCCTCTCAGGTTCGGCGGCGAAGGAGGCGAACTGGTGCCAGCCTGACGCAGCCAACCATCATCCGCTACCAACTTGTTGGGGACAGACCCCAGGTATGCCAGAGGGACACTAGAAGTCAGCGGACTTGGAGGGCCCAACTCCCTCCCCCAGGATATAAGGAGGACTCAGTCAACGGCAAGTTCAAACTGCGGTTTATTACAGACAAAACCAACAGGGATCAGCACAGGAACAGGAAAAATCCATGCACATCTCGCTCTTCGTCGGCTCGCAGGCTGGTTTTACTTCAAGATGGTGTCAGCATGACATCACAACTTGGGCCCCTCTCCAGGAAACCTACCGGGCAAAGTGATTGGGGATTTAGTATGTTATAACCTATACAGGACACTATAGATATTATTCTACTGGCCCTCGCATGTCAGGTGGCTAGCCTGGTCCATCCCCAAGTCACTACATTGTTGCAGTGTGGTAGACTTACCATTGTTTCTTGCCCGTTGCTACCCACCTCTAGGGTACTAAACTGTGATTGGCTAGAGCTGATGTCCCCAGGCCTGGGATCTGCAATGATTGTCAGCTCACTGTGTACCTTTTTAAGGTAATGAGAATGGCTATATGTCTGTATTGTATCTTGTGTATAACACCTTAGCTTATGAAAGTGCTCTCCTGATCGGTGCAACACTTGTTGCATACTGTTGCATACTTGTTGCTGTCTGTGTCTGGCGGCCTGGAACCAGCTCTTCTCTCCGACCGCTGATCGCTGTCCATTGTCTGCTTCGGCCGCATTATGTGTTCAGAGACCACGAATATGAGCTGTACAGCTCTGAATTGGAGGATTTATTAGTATTTTCCTCAGCTGGTCCCTTTGTCGTCTGGGGATTGGAATGTCACCTGTATCTCTTGGCCTTGGCTGCGGGTCCTGTCTCACACTTCTTGCTCTCTGTCCAGCCTGAATCAGCTCAGCTCATCTCTTGCGCTGAGGTCTGAGGCCTGCTGTAATTTTCCTATATCTTATAATGCGGTTTCTACAGTGTCCATGCTATACTACATTCCCATAGGTTAGTCACACTTGGCTTTGTCAGGTCCCATAGGTGCTCCTGCAGTTCCATTGGGTTAATTGTGTGTAAGCATCTGCAAGCTTTGCTCAGGATCTCTTGTCTCTTGCTGCATTTGGCTAATGGCAAAATAATAACTGTATGCGCGTGTTCTTCATGTATTCGAGTGCGTGTTTGTGTCCCGAAGTGCAGATGGTATGTGTGCTTCATGTCTAACGCTGCAATTTCATGGTGTCTCTAATGATGTCAGCAACATGGCTTTCTGGTGTTTTAGTCCAAGCTGTCCATACAGGTGTCTTTAATCATGGCATGTGGCTCTTGATCCACACATGCATATATTTGTATGTCCCTTAATCAGTATGGCTGTCTGAGGGGATACATCCCGACATACTTGTCATTTATAGGTCAGTCGGGAATTTGTAAAAAAATAGAATGGATGATTACAGTGTTTTCTGGCCTTCTTCCTCATCATGAATTTAGTAGGAGGGGGAGTGGGTGGTAGGCTTCCCCATCCCCCTTCACTATTTTGAGGGATAAGTTCAAAGCACACAGGGAGTGCATGGATAAGCTCTGAATGTGAGACATTCTTTATATATGGAAGAAAATGAAAACATCTGTGAGAGCCAAATTGCTGGTCAATTAAAAGTGTATAAAGTTCATATGAGATAGAGTGAGCAAGTCTCTAGAGGCCAAGGGAAGCAACATCACCTTGCATAATTAAATCAAATAGCAGTAAAATGAATGCTGAAATTAACAAATGTGTAGTCGTTTCACACGTGACTCAGAAGTAAAAATCAAAGGCTGTTCATTAGAGCCTTAAGCTAAGATAGTGGTGTGCTCACACTTCCTTGAATGTTCCAGAACAGTGAGCAGCAACAAGGTCAACTACAAATACAAGACTGTGCCTGATGGCCTACCGATGACAGACGATGGACTAATTGGGAAAATGGGGAGTAGTCTGATCGGATTCAAACACCTAGGTTTCGTTTCACATACGTGCTGCTAAGGAGCTAAAAATCCAAGGTTGGGATAGAAGGCCAACCAATCAGTGGGGTTGGGAGACAACCTAACCTACAAAGGTGCAGGAGCCAAACCAATGATGTTTTGTTTGCTATAACAAGTACTTTATGTGTTTAGAGGTAGTTCAATGCGTGCCCTACAGACAAGGGGTAGCCATTAAGCACTGATCCTTATATATTCTATAAGAAGATATGTTCCCTTCATCAATCCCTTCCCTCAATAGGTTTTGTATTTTTCCATGTAGAATGGCGTCATAGATGGCGCATGTTGAGGCATAAGACCTCCATGTAGTCAAGCTACTGTGTGAGTGTGCAAGCATCAATCTGATGTTTGTCTGCTTTATTAAACTGAGATTAAAGTAAAACTTTGCCATACTCTTTGAGTCTGTCCGATTATTTGGTCCAAGATCTATTATTGTAATTCCATCCAGCACAAAAGACGCTTCAAGGTGCTAGAGCACAACCTGTAATTTTGGTCCATCATATAATGAATGACTGCGTGAACAATGCATGTTGAAGGTGAAGGAAATCAAAATTAGAGAGAGCATTTGGGCAAAGGGGATTTGGATGCACTCTGGAGGAAGGTTTTGATATTGGAAAGAGGGTTGAGCACATGTTAGCTTGTGTTAAGGGATTGGAAACCAAAAACCCCAAAGATGCTGTTCATGCCACCGCCTCACAAGACACTAAGAAACATTCTAAGAAAGAAAAGAAATCTGTGATGAAAGAGGATGATAAAAAAAGGCCTCCTCTGTTAGGTCTTTAAATCTGCCAAACACCAGAAGGTGTTCCAGGTGTGGCAGTTCTGCCCACTTATCAAATAACCCCTCATGTCCAGCACACAATTCACAGTGTGGTACATGCTGAAGGAAGGGAAATCTCACTAAGTGTTACAACAATAATGTAGTAAAAAAAGATGTCAAAGAAGTTCATGAAAACACTGAGAATGATGGGTCAGAAGACCATACTTCTGGGAAAGAATCCTGATGTATCAGTTGGTCTTTGTTTGATCTGGATGTGCCCAGTAGAACTGATGGAAAAACTCACTCTCTAGTGCTGATCAATCGTACCTCTGTTAAAATGCTTATTGATTCTGGCTCAGACTACACCATCATCAACAGGAAAACCTGGCAGTCCAAATACTCAAATACTAGCCTTAAGACATAACATGTAAGGGCCAGTGCTGGGTTGGTTTCCTGCAAAATTGAAATGCAAAGGTAAATTGACAACAAATAAGGTTTATGTTTCTGATAAAGGTGGATGTCTCCTGGGATTGCACCAACAATGGGATATGGGCTTTACAATCAACCCAAAAATCCCAGGTTATGTGTCCACCATATCTTCCACTGCAGAAAACAATCTCACTGAGTTTTTCAGGGAGGATTTGGGTTGCCTTGAAGGGAAACGTCATAACATTTAATTGAAGAAGGGTTCCAAACATGTAGCTGCTAAGGTAAGATGTGTCCCAATTGCCCAAAGGGAAGAGGTTACTAAAGAAATTGCCAGACCGATAGAACATGATATCATAGAACCTGTAGAAGCCTCCGAGTGGTATTCCCTGGTTGTAGTGGTTAGGAAGCTAAATGGCAGTGCCTGCCTCTGTGTGGACCTTAGGGCACTGAACAATTGTGCAGTGGTTTACCACTTTCCACTTCCAAATATTGGGGAACTGATCAGTCTTACTGCAGGGGCCAAAGTGTTTTCTACTCTTGACCTAGCATCAGCTTATCGCCAAATCAAATTGCGCCTGATTCCCGAAATCTCACCACGTTTATTACACAAGATGGTACTTTTCGAATTGAATAGAATGCCCTTTAGCTTAATATCTGCAGCTGCATTTTTTTTTCAAATAATGTTGAAAAAGGATGATGGTGACATTCCAGGTGTGTTTTATTATCAAGAGGATATTGTTGTCATGGGGTCATCTTCCAAAGAGCATGATGCTGAATTACAGGCTGTCCCAAATAAATAAAGTGATGCAGGGCTCACTCTTCAAAAGTCCAAGTCTTGTTTTTGGACACCACACATTGACCACCTGGGACACCGGTGATCAGAAAAAAGAATTTCGCCTAGAGAGGGGTTAGTCTCTTCCATTTTACAGTCCTCGGCACCCAAGAATAGTCAAGAGGTTATGTCATTCATAGGGATAGTTCAGTGTTAGTCAAAATTTGTGAGGAATTTTTCAGACACATTTATAAATGTTATGAATTTGTGTAACAAGGGTCAAATGTTTGAATTGACCAGTGTGTGTGTGTGAGTCTGAGTACAATGTAACAAGGGTCAAATGTTTGAATTGACCAGTGTGTGTGTGTGTGTGTGTGAGAGTCTGAGTTCAATGAAATAAAAAGGGCTGTTGGCATTGCCCCAATTTTTGCCCCATTTGATGCAAAGAAAGACACCTTTGTAAAGACCTATGTCAGTGGTCCTGGCCTAGGTGCAGTACTTATGCAACCCGGCAAGCATGGTGACAGTATTATACCTTTCACCTCTGGGGCCCTGAAGGAGGTAGAACAAAGATACTCAGTCATTGATAAAGAAGCTCCCTGAGTAACATGGGCTGTAAAAAAATTCAAAACGTTCCTGTGGGGAAGAACATTCTCCATCATCGCTGATCATAAGCCACTTGTTACAGTATTTATGTCAAAAGGGTTGGGTGGAGTTTCGAGACAAATAATGAACTGGGTTACATTCATACAGAGTCATGGTTTGTCATTAAACACATTGCAGGTAAAGACAATGTCATAGTTGACTATCTATCTAGAGTCTCAGTCAACATATGTGATGAGGTCAGTGAGGACCCATTACAAGACATTTTTGGCGTTTGTGGAGAATCTATACCTCAAGATGAATGGGAAAAGTGAAAGGAAGATGATCTTGAACTCAAAAAGGTAAGAGAGTTTATGCTTAAAAATTGGTAAGGGTGGACACCTGATATTGGTTTAGGAGTATTTCACAGGGTAAAAAATTAGCTGAACATTGAAAATACACAGATTGTTAGAGCAGGGTGAGTCATTCTCCCAAATGAATGAGGAAGAAACTCTTACAATTGGCCCATGATAGTCACATGGGTATTTCTAGGACCAAAAGTATTCAAGCCCAGATTATTCGGGAACGGGTTTGGCCTTTGAGGTAGAGAACATGATAAAAACTGCATCACATGCTGTTCATCAGATAAAGTACTCAGAACGTATGTCCAACCATGAATTGTAAAGAACTGCCCAACATTCCTTGGGAATACATTGCCTTAGACATTTTAGGTCCACTACAATGCAGGAAGGGAAACAAATATGTGATAGCTATGGTTGACCTGTATTCCAAATGGGTGAGGTACACTCGGTGTTGGAAGCAGATTCACAGGCGGTGATCAAATTTATGGATGACATTTTTCAGAGAGAAGGCATACCAAAGAAAATACTTATGGACAATGGTTTCCAGTTCACCTCCAGATTGATGAGAACATGTTTGTACAATATGGGGGTTGAACATCGCAAATCAGAAATATTCCACCCCTCTGCCAAAGGGATAATAGAGAGATTTAATAGGACTTTGATTCAAAATATTCGAATGTCTACTCAGGCAGGAAGACATTGGGAACATGACATAGAGAAGCTTGCACTTACTTACAGGTTCTTTCCACATGCCACCACAGACATAATTCCATTTGAAATATTGAGGGGAAAAGCTGCCACTCATGTGTGCACTGCATAGTTGGGGAGAATGAAATTCATTGAATGGAATGAGGAGTAACGCAGAGAGAGCTAGAGAGAGAGAGAAAGAGAGAGAGAGAGAGAGAGAGAGTCGAAAAAAGAATGAGACGGCAAAGAAGGTATATGATAGAAAATCTAACACTAGGCTATCAAGAGTGGAACATGGTGACAAGGTATGTGTTCGACGTTCAGTGGCCTACTTAAAGGTGAAAGCAAATTCAGTGGTTCATTCAGGGTGGACAAAAGTTATGGATGATTCAGTGGTTTTAAATGATGGTAGAACATGGAACAAAAGCAGGTTTGATATACGTCCGGGTCAGGTAACTTTTATTTCTTCCTTGTAAAGTAAGGGAGACGTGTAATATAGCTAAGCACATAGTCTTATCTTTTAAATATAATACATATATATATATATCAAATATAAATGTTTATGCATTCATTTGTACACAGTTGCAAGTGGTATAAAACTGTAAATAAGAAACATGTTATGGATACCAATTCCATAGAAGTAGGTAAACATTCTATGCAATAAAAAAAATAAAAAAAGTTGTGGTTCATGTTGTAACTGCACTCATAAACATGTTATGATTTTATGCCTATTTCAAACGTGTATATTTTGTTGTCATTCAATTGCCAAAAGAACATGTTATGTGGGCCCCCTGGAGACATGAAACCTTCAAAGGGTTCCAGAGTACTCTATATATATGGACATCACACTCCCGGGTTGTGAGATACACCTATGACAGGAGGGCCTTCATTTAGGAGAATAAATACTTACCAGAAACTTACTGTGCCTCCTCTGAGTTCTTCACTTGAGGAAGCTCCCAAACCACACAATATTAAAGCACTTATCTAGAGCTTTCAGAAGATTTTGTAGGTTGAAATGTTCTTGAAGAAAATGTCGAGTAAAGTGGGAACTTTGGAGAGGACTCCTAGCACTGAACATGCGGTAAAGCATCTGAAGATGGTCTCCAGGGGTGGAGCTTTAGGAGTCCATGGCCACGACTGAGGGGTAAATGACCTAAAACATCACTTGAAAAGAAAAACTAAAGTGACTGCAGTTTTATTCAATTCAAATGGCATTGTTTTAATGTTACTGAGGATTCTCCATCTGATGACGGGGAATTTTCAAACAGCACGTTCTGTGAAGGATCCAATGCTGTAAGAAGTTTCATGATGTTACAGCATAGTATGTAAGATATTCATAATTCCTCTTTTAAGATATAAAAAAGAAACCTAGCTATTCTTTAACAAACATAATATACTGGCATGTATCACTTTTAGGAGCACATGCTGGGGATGCAAGTCACGGGTGAATTATCTAGGCCATGATGGTAACCATGGGCCTGCCCCACCAAACCACCCACATTAGCCTGCAGCCTGGTTCAGTTCCCACTACACCATAACAGGACATTGGGCCACTGTTCACAGCTTGAGGCCATGTTCAATGGCAACAAACCCTGGGCCATGGGCTTCAGAGATGTTGCCGGCCCGACAAGTAACCCACAGTAGAGGCTTGCCTGGCCTGCAGCCCATCCCAGTGTGACACCCCCTGGGTCATGAGATTGTGCCATGTTGCCTGCCCCATGAATCCACCCACAGAAACATTGGTCATGGCCTGTAGCATGCGCCAGTGGTCACTATTCTGCAATAATGGGACCATAATGGGGCCATATGCCACTGTTCATGACTTGCAGCCATGGCCAATGGTCACAATCCCTGGGGCTTCCACCATGATGCAGGGACCGCAAGCCCTTTCAGAGTAGACAATGGGCATTGCCAGAGGCCAGGCCCAGTGCCCACTTTAACCTCATAGCCAGGGCCCTGGTGCCCATGGCCAGTGGGCAGATTGTCTGGGGCATGGCAGTTAGATCAAATTTTTAGTACTTACATTTTGGCACTTTACATTTTTTTTATCACAGGACGAATTAACACCAAATTTGCAAAAGTATGCTCACGGGAGCTGGCCGAAACACCTTGCTCAAGTTTGGTACAAATCCGTCCAGTGGTCTGGACTGCAGACGTAAACATTTATTTTCCCATTCAATTCTATCGGTATTTAAAAGAAAGTGGACTCCCCCGACAAACTGTGCACCCTCTTAACTCAACTGCTCCAAACTTTGCAAAAAGATTCAGTCGGATCAATATTTCTTTGCAAAGTAACGTGCAAATTCATTGAACGGCACCAAAGCTATAAGCCACCCAAAAACTGCTCTTCTCCGACCCTCCAATTTATATATGTATACACATGCATGAATGTCCTCGAACATTTGTCAAGTTCACTAACATTTGTCGTGTTTGTGAACATCACAGCAATGGCCCTGAACATGTGAAATGTTTGCAGACATCAGAGAAGGAAAAATACCCAATTTATGGCCTTTCATGGACATATTCCACCCCATCCTCTCTATCGCTCACCTCCGTCGAGGTTGTTTAATTTGTAAGACAAATGTAATGTGTTTTGGAATATTTGCTTACAAGGAAGTTCGTGATCTAGGGGGTCAGTTTGCAAATCCCACCTTTCAAAAACGTTGACACACCTCACGTTTCACAATTGACCAATCAGCGCCTTTACACGATGTCCCCAAATGTTCTGTGGCTTCCTGCTTGTTCCAGAGTCATCTGCAGGCACCGCATCAGGAAATCCGACGAATGAACCGATAAATCTCAATTATTTGTGCCTACCTTTTGGACATTTAAAAAAATCTACTGGACGGTTTAACACCAAATTTGCAAATCTGTCTACAGTTTCGGGTTGTAGCCGCAAACAAAATGTCTTCGCATTCAATACTGTCTAGATTTTAAAAATGTGGGACCCACCTACAACTTTGCCCTACCATGACAAGACCAAACCAAACTTTACAAAAGAATTCAAAGTCGGGTCTCTAATTTGTCTGCAGGGTTTCGTACAGATTCGTCAAATGGTGCCAAAGTTATAGGCCATCCAATCATTGTTTTTCCTATGCAAAAGGCAGCATAACCATAACTACACGGTTGATATACAGAACCACTATGTGCCTAACTCAGGCCACCTGTTTATACCTTATTTGCCTTATTCAGTCTTCTTTATGCAGTAGGGCAACGAAATATGGCAATCGATATTTGTTTCGTATGAGAAAAAGATCTACATAAAGAATAATCTCAAAATGGCCACGAGGTGAGCCTTATACGTAAGTAATGATGTGTCAAGTAAAAGTTGAGTTTACCGTAGAAGGATTGGACCAAACTAATATGCACATAGATATACCCCTCTTTGAACGCTAGGCGTCATTGCACCTCTTTGAATTGGTTTATATTGAAGGCTACACTTAGTCAGGATTGGCAGAGACAATATGAATCTAGGTTACAATGAAGTGGTATCAGGTAATAATATCCCTATATATATATATGGTCGCCATATATAATGTCGCCTGGAAAAGGTTGTGGCGACATTATATAGGGGACCATATATATAGAGAAAGGGGGAGCAGGGGTTGCGAGGGTGTCCCCCACTCGCCTTGAAGAAAAAAAAGGATTTGGGGTTAAGGGGGTGCCCCCCGCATGTTCCATCTAAAAATGTCCCTGCAAAAAACAGCGATTTTTTTTTTGCATGGATTATTTTTGGGGGGACATTATTACTTCATTTGGGTTACAATGGTTACCATGTTAAGTATTATGGACAGTGCCCAGTTTATGGCCCACACAGAAAAACCGATAAACATGTCCTGTCTGTAGCTAAAGAGAAGAGCCTTGAGAACTTGCAAGCTACAGTCCCCTTTTTTCACTTGTGTCTTGTGTGGACCTGCTGCAATGTGCATGATTGCAGTTTCCTTTGCTGTCAAGGTATGGGTGAAGAGTAGAAGACTGAAGAGATTCGTAAAATGTATGTTTTCTAGTTGAAGTGAGCTCAATTAACTGTACCCCATCTTTGAAGATAAAATAAGCTAAAGGCAACCTTCTGACAAGCAGCCAGTTATTTCCTATTTGAAAGCTATTACCTGTTTTGTGTATGTCTTTGTTTAGTGTTATAGCCAGTTAATACAAACATTTCCCTTTTGCAGGACACACCCTGTGGAGGATCTGGGCCCCTATACTCCCGGTAATTTCCTTGTTAATAGTGTTATATTTTGATGATGCGTTTGCCTGTGGCTTGTCGTGTCATTAGGACGACCACGAAACACGTGAAAACTAATTTAACATCTACCAAAGCCGACGGATGTTAAAAGAGGTATTAATGCTCTAAAAGGCGAAGATAAATTGGGTATAATTAATTTATTAGGGAAACAGATGTCTAAAATATCATTATTTAGGTTTGACTCTCAATCTAGAATAAAATTCCATGTGGATCTTCTTCAATTAAAGAGTAAATACATGGAGGGCACCACCTCCATTAGTACAGAAGTGCAAAAGGTTCTCTCTGTGCAATTGTCCTCATTTCCACCACATAGTGGAAACATGAAGAGGAAAATGTAGGCAACATCGCCTTTGTTCTTCCCTTTTCCAGTACGCTGTTGGAATACTGTAAATTCCACCCACAAGTAATGATTGCTGGGGCATTTAGTTTGGATGCCTATGGAATCCACCTGCTTTTACCAGGTGGTAATTTCAGACACATCTCATAGAAAACCATTATTTTTGGGCACCATGAAAATAGATACTGGCGGAAAACCTGACAGATTTGGTTGTAAGTATTTGAAAAGCAGGCAGGCATGTAACATCTGTCCTGCCTACAAACTACACTTGACGTACTGATGAAAATCGCTTGCATCTGTAAAAATGTCAGTAAAAGAGTGCCACCACTTTCACCACCATTTCTACCTATATGAAGGATTTGTAGAATGACCCTCTATCATTAAGAGAGGACTTGAGGCAAGAGGGCTATGCCACTTCTTTGCCAGTCATTTAGAATGAAAGAATACATTGCCAGAGGGGACCACCTCTGATTGCATTTAAGTGCACAATGTACCCTCTGTGCAATTGTCCAGATTTACACCACATAGTTGAAAAATTAAGAGGAAAAGATAGGCAAATTGCATTACTCTTCATGTTTCTACGATGCTGGTGGAAAAGTGTAAATCTCTCCTGCAATTAACTATTGTAGGAGCCAATTACGGTGGATTCTGTAGGGATTCTGCCTGATTTTACCAGTTGAGATTTCATAGGAATCCATTGGCTCTTCAACAGCAGGAGAATACATAGGGCCTGATTCATGGAATAATCTGTGCTGAAAATCGGGTACTTGCATGAAATCGCGCGCAAGCCCCCGCTCATCGATGCATGGAACACAATGCGCAGGGCTTGCCCGAGACTTGTGAGGAAACCAGCGCCGGTCCACCACATCACTGCAACCCGACAAACAGCTTGCATGAGACTCCAAGAGAAGTGCCAGCCAGCCTGCACAGCCACCTAAAAAAGGGGTGGAACACGTGGAATGAGGAAGAACAAGCGAAAATGTGGGCGTTACGAGGGACATACCACAGTCAAACAAACGCATCGCCCATACGCGTGCAAAACAAACGTATTCATGGAATTGAACAGGGAACGATGTGAACAAAAAAGCATGTGCAAATCCAGAAACACATGCACACTAACAAATGCATAAAAAGCATGCGTTATCAACAAATGCACAGATATAGCCACAATGAATGCACCATTTGTTGCAGCAGTCATCCAGGGACACCGCAGGAGGAGGAGGATGGCCAGAGCCCGGATCTTCCACCCAAGGACCAGCCTTTTTGGGATGACTGATGACCAGGTCTATGGCAGGCATGGGTCCCCCTCACCCATACCATCCTAGACCTGGTCACAGAGTGGGAAGATGACCTCACATCACCCACCATGTGCTCCCAAGCACTGAGCCCTTGCAGAAGGTGGTCACTGGCTCATTCCAGCGGACCACCACCATAGTAGGTGGCATCTCCCAGGCCACAGAGTCTCACTGCTTACACCAGGTGTTGGCAATCATAACTGCACGTGCTTCTGTCTGCCAGACTATCTATATGCCCAGAACACTGGCAGAAAGGCAAGCAGTGGTCCAGGATTTTTACAGGGCATCATTACTGAAGTGTATGCCAACTATCCTGCTAGCACACATGATAGTTACTACTTCAGGATGTCCCCACTACACCGGGCCCTGGAAGCTGGGGAGCATGGCAACACATGGCTCATTGGTGACTATGAATGGCCATGCATATGCATGCATGTTGCACACAGACCAATAGACACTGCCAACAAATGACAATGACAACCATTCTCACCTCTACGAGGGACAGTGCCAACCCTCTGAGCACATACATGATGGCACCTTTACACAGCCCCAACACACCTGCCGAGGTAAGGTACAACACTGCCCATGTTGCAACTCGGGCATAGTGGAGCACACATTCTGAGTGCTCAAGTCAGGTTTTCGCTCCATTGACCACTCTGGTGGTGTGTTGCTATATGCACCACCAGTAGTCTGCAGGATCATTGTGGCAGCATGTTTCCTTCACAATATTGCAACACAGCATGGGGTCCTGGTGGACATGATGGTGTCACACCATCCACACCCACAGTCACACCGCTTGTGTATGGCTGGGCAAAGGGCACGTGGAGAGACTGCACATACCCAGCTTGTGCAATCTTTTTTCACCTAAAATCCTTCCCCTGTGGAGTGCACCCGATCCCACCAAATACCAGGTGCCATTCAATGATGACAATGGGCCAATCCACTGTGCCCACAAAACAACCCTGAGAAAGAGCCCTTGGAAGTGCAAAATTGTGTGCATCCCTTAGAACTAAAAAGACAATTCTTTTTCTGTTCCACAAAGGAACACATTGAAGAGGTAGTACACCACTACCACCATGGCAACCATTAAATCAAATCACCCCTTTGGCACCAAACACATCCCATATGACTAACTAACATACCAGTCAAATGTGTACGCAGCGATGAATCCTGAAACATGTCTGACCTGCAAGCCACAGATGTCTTCAAAAATGAACATGGACACAAAATGCAACAAGCACAATGGCATATAGCTGCACACATGTCCTAGAATGTGCATGATGCGCACATACATGTCCCTATTGTGTTGTGTAGAAAAGCAGTGCATTATCGATGCACGTTATTCAATAAGGCAACATGACCACAAAATAACTGCATCCCAAAAACAACTATTCACAAGAGGTAATAGACAATTGTGACAAAGAGGGTGGCACACCAGAATTGCCACATCCAGACATGCAGCAACTAAAGTAGTCATTCCATAACGGTCAAGATAAATGCATATTTTACCTGTCCCCTTGGCATGCAGTCAACAGTCAAATTTCATCCCATGACATAGCCATCATTCCCTGACGGAAGGATCTGTAGACAATGAACAAAATGAAACAGAGAGCAGCTAACACAGCCTTGCACCCAAAAACGCAAGGCCCACGGGTCCACCTCGGTGACATACAACACATGTAAACAACAACTCACAAGACAACCATCAACTTGTGTCCCAGCACACATGAAGCAACACCTGCACACAGCATGCAAATCAAACACACAAGGCACACACACTGACAAACAACAAAAACCCCCACACTGCCTGTCCCCCTCAATGACATGCAGCAAATGTGCATGTCACATATCCACATTCACAATACAATGGCACATACACAACGGATGCATCAGTGAAGATGCTGCATGAAAAAGAGAAGACATCACATATGCAGATAATAGAGTCCCCAAGAAAGCAGGGACAGCCCTGGAAGACAACCGATGACATGACGAGGCATGCCATCACCTACATAGTATTGGGACATTGCACTGAACACAGTCACTGCATAACATGATGCAAAGCACAAGGGGGCAGCCTGGGGGGCATGTCCAGTCTGCAGTCGACTGCCTAGGGGGGTGTCCAGTCTGGAGGGGGATGCCTGGGGTGTGGTCGTCTAGTCTGGAGTGGGATGCCTGGGGGGGGGTGCAGTCTGGAGGGCGTGTCCAGTCCGACGTGGGCTGCTTGGGGGGTGTCCAGTCTGGAGTGGGCTGCCTGGGGTGGGGGTGTCCTGTATGGAGTGGGATGCCTGGGTGAGTGTCCAGTGTGGAGTGGGATGCCTTGGGGGGTGTCCAGTCTGGAGTGGGCTGCCTTGGGGGGTTGTCTAGTCTAGAGTGGGATGGCTGGGGGGTGGCCAGCCTGCAGTGGGATGCCTGGGGGGGTGTCCATTCTGGAGGGAGCTGCCTAGGGGAGGTTTCGGTCTGGACGGGTTGTACAGTCTGGAGGGGGATAGCTGGGGGGTGTCCAGTGTGGAGTGGGATGCCTGTGGGGGTGTCCAGTCTGGAGTGGGATGTCTGGGGGGTGTCCAGACTGGAGGGGATATCCAGTGTGGAGTGGGATGCCTGGGGGGGTGTCCATTTTGGAGTGGGCTGTTTGGTGGGGGTATCCAGTCTGAGGGTGATGCCTGGGGGAGGGGGTGTCCAGTCTGGAGTGGGATGCTTGGTGGGGTTCCAGTCTGGAGGGGGTGTCCAGTCTGAGTGGACTGTCTGGGGAGGTGTCCAGTGTGGAGTAGGCTGCCTGGGGGGTCCAGGGAGGGTCTGAATTTTCTCTGGGGTGCGGCCTGGCCTTGCAAGGGAGGGCATGTGTTTTTGCTGGGGTGCGGCCTGGGCTTGCGAGGAGAGGTGCATGATTTTGCTGGGCTGTGGCCTTGGCTTGCAAGGTGAGGCACGCAGTTTCGCTGGGGTGCAGCCTGGCCTTGTGATGGAGGGCACGTGTTTTCGCTGAGGTGCAGCCTGGGCTTGTGAGGTGAGATGTGCGATTTTGCTCGGGTGCAGCCTGGGCTTGCGAGGTGGGGTGCGCATTCTCACAGGGGTACTGGATGGTGGGCCAGGGATGGCACAGAGGCTTGCACCGTGTTTGTCCTTTTGCTTGCTTTTTGGTGTGCTTGGGGGCGTGTCATAGGTGTTCCTTGCGCAGCTTGTTTTTACTTGCACGACAGCTAGTAATGAGTGTTTAAATCCATGAATGCGCGTAGCACGCAAGATATTTTCTACGCCATGGTTCGTGCTGGGTCCTTCTCGGCGCGTGGACCTTGCACCATTTTGGCGCCCCATTCCATGAATCGGACCGACAGTGTGGAGAACCTGACCAATTTGGCAGATAGAGCTTGTAAAGCAGGGGGCGACATGAGAAGTCCTTCCTGCCTGAACACTCCACGTGGCAGACTCCCTGGTGTTTGAGAAATGGACTTCTCCAAGTCAGTCAAGCAAGCGTTCACCTTTTCATTCAATTCTAATGCCATTGCCTGTCCATCTAAATGACTGACAGGCATCCCTTCAACAGTTTTTTTCCCCAGTGGCCATCATTGCAGAATTAACAGCAAACATGAACCAAATCATTTTAGTTGTAAACCAAACATAACCTCTGGATCAGTACATCCATCGTGGTATATGTTGGGCATGAGTCTACTTATTATGTTTTTTTTCACACCATTGTTCAGCACCTCTAGTGAAATACTTCTCAAGATCTTTGCATATTCAAGATCTATAGATTGTCTCATGTTAACAGTTGCTTATAATACGAGGAAACACTCCAGCGATTTGCATTTCCAATTCTGTAAATACAGCCCAGAGCATCGTTAATACTGAGGGTCTAAAACGTTGGATGTTCTTTGACAGTGGGAGATCACCAATAACAACCACATCATTACGACCCGGGCGCTAAGTACCGTCATTACTGGCATGGCGCAATTACCGTGTCCGTGCTGGCAATAGACCGCTAAAAGCGGCCCATTACGAGTTTGCGGGCACAAGCTTTGTGCAATGCTGGTAAAGACCTCACTGCCATGCCGCAAAACCCCGAAAAATCCCCCTTTCTGGCACCGTCTGTAGTGGAAATAGCTCCTCCGGCATCCAAGCCTTTGGCATTAGCGGTAACTGCTATTAGCGGTGACCGTTAATAAGCGGAACCGGAAGTAGCGTCATCGCACAGGAACGGGGAAGAGCATGGCGGCCATGTTTAAAAACACAATCCATTGCCATCCACCACAACCAGAAGTCATCTGAGCCCCGGAACTCTTACACACCTCCACCACTACCTTTTGCATTTAACCATGCCAAAAGCTGTGAAGAAAATGGCAAGGAGCGCTTCTCCAGAGAGGAGCTGACAATGCTAGCGGAGACACTACAGGAGCATGCAGATGAGGTCTTCTCAAACAAGTTGTGCCGTCCAGCACTGCAGCGCAAAAAGCAGATTTGGGTGGAGGTCGGCCAGAAAGTCAGCGCCGTTGGCACCACACCCCGCACAACAAAAGAATGCCGTAAGCTCTGGGATGACCTGCGTTTACGCGTGCGCAGTATACTTTCTGCAATCCGCAACATGGGTAATGGCGACAGGTGGAGGTGCGGAGTCCCCCATCAAATTACAACCGTGGGAGGAGATATGCGCCACCACCATAGGGGCAGAGTCAATTCACAGAGTCAGGGACATGGAGCAAGGAGCACCGTCATCGGCCGATGCAGGTTGGTGTCCCTAATGATAGAATGCTAATACCACCACGATGATGTCCACCTGAACTGACAGTGCAGTGATGTAGAGCAGGGTCCACCAGACACATGAGTACAAGACTGCATACAGGCAGTGCAGAGCATCACCTTGTCCACATGCAGAATGCACCCCATATGTGTAAGGCCAGATGCCTCAATGTATCACCCACCCAAAAGCCAAGCAACCCATATATCACTCCCCCAATGTCAATCATCTGCCATTCCATATGGATGCAGCCACCCCAATGCATGCCCAATGCCTGTAGACCCATCATTAACCCTCTCCCTCTATTGGTCCCCTACATGCACGCATTCAGACAGTGGTGACGAGGACAGCAGGGAGGAAGATGGCACACCACGTAAGAAGGCCAGGGCCGAGGAGGGAGAACACTGCCCCTCCACTTCAAGGGGCATAGGCCAACCAGCACCACATTGGAAGGCCAAGACAACATCACAGGCCACAGCACCAATGTGCTCTACGGCCCACACTACAGTGCCCACAAAAGTCACCAGCACCCAAGTGGCAGCGACAGAAGGGACTGCATCGGCTGCAAGCAGCACAGTGGGCGGGACAGCTGCCACAGCAGCAGTCTCTGATGATGAGGAAGAGGATCAGCTGCATGTTGCAACTCCAGAAACAAGACACCCTGCATTCACGGGCTGTCTCCGGATCATTCATGGCCTGCAACTCCCAGCACCATGCCAACTGTGCCCGAGGAACATAGTATTTTGGACCCCCCTCAAAGATCCACTGCAGCCCCAACCACCCAATAGGGGATCCAGGACATTCAGAGGCGCCAGCAGGAGCTCACTGGCCTGTTGACGCATCACATAACTGAATGTGGGAGTGTAAGGGATGACATCCGGGAATGTGCTGCATCCTTGAAATCAGCCATAGAGACATCCTCGAAGGACATTTGTGCTGAATTGGCAGCAGTGCGGCACGTCCTCTCTGAGATGGTGGCAGCGATGCAGGCCATACGTCCACCACACTTTTCAGAACAACCGGGTACATCTTCAACTGCTAGTTCAACCAGGACCAGCCCCGTGCGTATGTCTGGCAGGAACCTGCGCAAATCGGACAGGGGGGCACCTGGTTCTGGAAGAGGAGGAGGCCAGTAGGCACAGCCATGCATACTGGTACCATGCGGACCACTGGTGCATGCTACTGCACACCATGTGTGGGGGAGTTGAGGGGGTAGCGGGGAAAGGGTGTGTGGGGGAGTTGAGGGGGGAGGGGGGAGAGGGTGTGTGGGGGAGTTGAGGGGGGAGGGGGAAAGGCTGTGTGGGGGAGTTGAGAGGGAGGGGGGAGAGGGTGTATGGGGGAGTTGAGGGGGAGGGGGGAGAGGGTGTGTGGGGCGGAGGGCTTGTTCACTTTGTTATAATTCTTCAATACACATTTTGGTAACTCATAATTCACATGTGTGGACATTGCTTATTGCGTACGTGTGCTTTATTGGTGAACCGTCTACAGTGTCCATGTCCCTGACACACCCAGTGCCCTGAGTGCCATCTCCATGTCACACTCCCCATCCATATGTGCTAGAAACATTGGTTGATCAGAGTCTGTCCCTCCTGTGCATCGCTGCCTCCCTGAGGTGCTGCCCCATCCCCACCCTCCTCATCCTCATCGTCAGGTGGTTGCAGTTCTGCGTCAGGGGGCAGGGGCACATTCCAACTGATGCACATATTGTGTAGCATGACACATGCCATGACGATCTTTGCCACCTTCTCATGGCGATACAGGAGTGCCCCACCAGACCTGCTGAGGCAGCGAAACCGTGCCTTCAAGAGGCCAAATGTCTGCTCAATCACCCCACGGGTACGTGTATGTGCACGATTATAGTCCTCCTTGCGACTGTTCTGTGGGTTCCGGACTGGGGTAAGGAGCCACCTCTTCAAGGGATAGCCTGCATCACCTGCATGTGGGCAACAATGTATGTGTAAGTCATCACATCATATGGGACCTCCTTCAATGACACCATAGCATGCATTAATTTATTGATTTCAACCACATTCCCATGCATGAATGCAGACACACGATGTGACTGCTATGTGTGTATTCCTCTTATGGACTGGGGTGCGTGCCATCAACTAGTGGGCGCAGGGGGGTCCAGTTCTTTGTGAGAGTCCATGCACTGTGTTAGTCCACGGCGGTTGTTTCTATGATCTGGCTAATGTCCAGTAATTTGTATGTTTTCATCCTGGCACCGTTGATGTCAGCCTCATGATGATCTCACTATTCACAACAAATGGTGACATGCAATTCAGTTGGACCTCTGTGTCAGTGTAGTGGTTTATTGATGTATTTAACCCTCATGTGACTCCTTTGTACGCAGTGATGGGGGACTGTCCTTTCAGTTGATGGTATTTGGTGCTGTGTATTGGCCATAGTAATTGCTTGTAGCTGCATTGTGTTGAGGGGGATACGGTCTGATTTGGTACAGTGCACATGCAGATGGCTATGGAATGGTTGTGACACAGCATCATTTACATGGTAGGGCTGCTTACATCTTGCATTATGTGGTCAGGTGTCAGGTCCAGTCTGGTCTGTTTTGGGGTATGAGCATGGTCCATTCCCTCAGACACTCGCAGTCAGGTGAAGTATGCATCCCCCCCCCATCTCAGCCAGGTGAAGTATGCATCTCTCCCCTCCATCTCAGCCAGGTGAAGCATGCATCTCTCCCCCCCATCTCAGCCAGGTGAAATATGCATCTCCCCCCCCCATCTCAGCCAGGTGAAGTATGCATCTCTCCCCCCATCTCAGCCAGGTGAAGTATGCATCTCTCCCCCCTCATCTCAGCCAGGTGAAGTATGCATCTCTCCCCCCCCCCCCATCTCAGCCAGGTGAAGTATGCACCTCTCCCCCTCCCATCTCAGCCAGGTGAAGTATGCATCTCTCCCCCCCATCTCAGCCAGGTGAAACATGCATCCCCCCCATCTCAGCCAGGTGAAGCATGCATCTCTCCCCCCATCTCAGCCAGGTGAAGTATGCATCTCCCCCCCATCTCAGCCAGGTGAAGTGTGCATCTCGCCCCCCCATCTCAGCCAGGTGAAGTATGCATCTCCCCCCATCTCAGCCAGGTGAAGTATGCATCTCTCCCCCCCCATCTCAGCCAGGTGAAGTATGCACCCCCCTCCCATCTCAGCCAGGTGAAGTATGCATCTCTACCCCAATCACCTACCCACATCACATTTCCATGAGCCTAACATGCAACTCACAGAGAAGCCAGGATCTCTTTCCTGCATGTCTCTCCATGTAGCGTGGTATCGTGGAGTTCTGCAGGACCATTGAATCATGGGTTGATCCGGGGGATCTGGCACAACTGGTGTGATGATCTTGTTTGAGTCACATACCATTTGCACGTTGATTGAGTGGTATAGCTTACGGTTGTGGTACGCTACCTCCATGGCACGTGGGACCACCAATTCCACATGGGTGCAGTCGATGGCGCCAATGCAACCAGGGATGCCCGCCAGTGTATGGAAACCAACTTTGGTGTTTGAGATCTCTTGGACAGACAGTGGTAAGGAAATGTGGTCATCTATGCGCTTGAGGAGAGCATCAAGCACTTGGTTCAGCGTACGTGAGAATAATGGTTGTGAAATGCCATGCATGTGCCCCACTGTGTGCTGGTAGGTGCCTGTTGCCAGGAAGTGGAGCACAGACACTACCTTCAGTAGGGGTGGGATGGCGGTACGTGTTTCAATCAGGCTGACAATGTCGTTATGTATCATGTCCACAATGGTGGTGATTGTGTCCTGGTCCAGACGGTGCAGGGTGTGGATCTGCTCAGGGGTTAGGTTGAATGGACTGGCTCTGATGCGAGGGATTGGGGGCTGCCTGCGTGGTGCCACTGGCTGCACTGGTGGGGCATGCTGGCCCTGCCTTGCCCTCCTTCTGCGTCTCCTCTGTGCTGCCTGTTGTTGTTGTTGTTGTTGTTGTAACACTTCCACTGCAATCATGTCCTCCAGCCCCAGCATTGCTAGTAGTATTGGAATCAGTATGGAGTGTGACTGGGTGTGGGAAGGGGTGGGGTGTGCTCCTTTTGTGCTGGCCCAGTCTGTATTGCCTCCACCTGTGCTGATTGTGTGCACCTGTGGCAGTTGGGAACACTGCACATGGCCGTTTATGGGTGGTCTGCGATGGCGGAATTAGCTCCATGCCGGTAAGGTATTTTTTGGGCTTCAGTGGGGCGTTATTTGCATGTCCGCCTGACTTGTGATGATCCCCTGTTTGCGCCATGCCGGTATTTGCGGCATGGGTGGTCACGTGCCTGCGCACTTGGTGCTTTTAACAGCACCTTTAATTACGGTGCCGCTAATAGCGGTTTATCAGGTCCTAATTGGTCGGAGCGGTAAGCGATGCCGGTAATCCTTTACCGGCATCGTTTTTCACTTACCGCCGGGGTCGCAATGAGGCCCATGGTCTTCCTCTAAAGAGTTAATCATAGTCAGAATTCAGAACCTCTTTCATTCTCAACTTTACAAAAGTGAGCATAAGATTAGATACTCCCTACTCCTCCCTCGCCTGCACTTATCACCTTTGTCTTTGCACTTGCATAGTAGGATTGTCACATGGCCAATATAACCGTCATTGTTGTTTTCTTTTTCCTATGTCGCACAACCCCGTCCCACATTTTTTATCTTGTGGTGCCAGGAAACACGTGTATAGGTGCCATATAAATGCCCAATAAATAAATAAATAAATACACACATAAATAAATAAATACCATGATGACTTCTTGGATAATGAGACCCCTCTTTCTGCAGTCTGTATATAGCCTACATTATGGACTGCTTCTTCAGACAGTTTCCAGAATTTCAACTACCATACTCATGACCTGCATGTAGCATCAACAAGTGGTGCAGAATTAAACCTTCTCTGTTAAAGCTGCCAACCCAGTGAAGGCAGTCACCAAACTACATTGCAGCTAGGCTCTTCCTGGACAAAAGCTCTTATTCACAAATAAAAAACACCTTCCTTTCCAGAGTGTACACTAACATGCAGCAGCAAAAGACAATGATATGATATGATAAGGCATTTATAACACGCCTATACACACGTTTTCAAGGCGCGACGAGGCAAGGGAGGGTAAACAGAGGGAAAACAGAGACAGCGATCCTACTAGGCCAGGTGACATTCAGATCGTGCAAGTGCAGGGGAGGGGGGAAGGGGATCAGTGCAGGAGGGAAAGGGGAGTAGATAGGATGACAGTGAAATAAATATAGAAAATAAATAGAAGTGCAGCCAGCTGGTGGCAAGTGCAAGGGTAAGTGCAGACCTCAGGTGTCAAGTGCTAGTAGAGGCTGTAGGGATACAGAACAGTCCCCAAGTGCATTGATTGCCAGGGGGCAGTGCAGGTGTGCAACAGGCGGGGGGACCTGGGCCCGAGATCAGAGGGTGGCCAGGAAAACCAAAGCAGTTTCAGATTCAGCCGGGAGAACAGCAGGGGAGAGGAGGGGAGAAAGCAGAAGCAAAAAGGAAGGTCTTGAGGTGCTTACAGAACCAGAGATGGTTCTCCTCAAGTTTCTGAGAGGCAGGGGGGCTGTTCCAGAGGGAGGCCCCAGCAGAAGAAAGAGATCTACCACCAACTCACTGCTTGGAGAAGTGACTAACCCTAAGGGAGTTGGAGGCGGATGAGCAAAGAGCTTGAGATGGAAGATATTTAGGAAGAGATAGTTGAAGGTATGGAAGGCCCAGGCCCCAGAGGTCTTGTGGACAATGCTGAGGGTTTTGAACTTAATCCTTGCAGCCACTGGGAGCCAATGCAGAGATTTCAGTCCTGGGAAGATATGATCCCTGGCCATGAGGCCAAGGATAAGTCTCACAGTCCTATTCTTGGGGCAGAGAGCGGCAATGCGGTGGGCAAGAAGTGCCATGTATTGGTTGAATGGCCAGGGATAGAGGTTAGACCCCTGGGGAACACCACAGGTAGGGAAAGAGATAGAAGAGAGGAAAGACCCAAGTTGGACCTGGGAGGGTCGATCAGAGAGGAAGGAGGTCAGTCAAGCCTGGGCCAGATCGGTGATACCCAAGTTGTCATGGAGACGGTTGAGCAGGATGGCATGGTTAATGATAATGATAATTATGTGTTATTTATATAGCGCCTTAATCCAAAGGGCTTTACAGAGCACATATTTACATACAATATCACCCAACCGAAATTGGTACTCATTTATCGACCTCGGAAGGATGAAAGGCTGAGTTGGCCTTGCCAGGATACGAACCTGCGACCTGCAGATCACACTCAGATTGCAGCAGCTAGTGCTCAACCCGCTGAGCTATCTTACCGGTTTAACCATGGGAGATGGCCAGCTTTTCCAGGAGTTTGCCCAGCAAAGGAGTGATGGAGATTGGATGATAGTTAGCCGGACAGGTAGGGTCGGCAAAGGTTTTCTTAAGAAGAGGGTGCATAAGGGAGTGCTTTAGGGGGAGGGGAAGACTCCAGTGGCAAAGGAGTGGTTGCAGAAATCAGCCAGAGCAGGAGCCAGGGTATCTATGTGGTCATTGATGGTTTTGGAGGAACAGGGGTGGACCTGTTATGATAAGACTTTCATGGATCAAACTTATCTGGAAACCTCATCAGAGGAGAACAGGGGAAAGGCAGAGGAGCAGGGCAGAGAGGTGGCCGAGGAAGGGCCAGAGGAAGAGGAGGGAGTAGACGGAGGAGGAGAGGAAGAGAGAGAGAGAGAGGACAGGATGTCCTGGTTTTCTTTAGATGAAATGAGAAGCCAGGGCCATGCAGAAGGCCTGGGAGGGAACAGGAGAGGTAGATACTGCAGCAGGATTGGCCAGCTCCTTGCAGATTTTAAAGAGTTTGGCTGAGTTGTTAGATGCCGCAGAGACTCAGGCTTGAATGTGGGCTCACTTCTTGGTGCGGACCAAGACCCCGTATTGCCTTTGGAGCAGGCGGCAGGCCAGTTTGTCAGAGGATGTACGAGAAGTACGCCATTTCCTCTCAGCCACCCTGCACGTTAGTTTAAGGGTGACGAGGTCTGAGTCGTACCAAGAGTTGCACTTGGTTTTGGGCTTCAAGCAAATCCTCATGACAGGGGCAAGAACATCAAGAGTATCAGATATAGCAGAGTGTAGCATGGAAAGGGCTGTGTCTTTGTGTGAGTCAGCAAAGCGGGGATGGGGGGGTGAGAAAGTGGTGGCGAAAGCCTCAACAGACACTCGCTTCATGGGTCGGATAACCGAGAAGATAGGTGGCAGTGCTTGGAGTTAGCTTGGCCTGAGGGATAGAGAGGGTGAGATGGGAGGAAAGGAGAAAGTGATCACTCCAGGAGAGAGGAGTGGTCTGAGGGGACGAAAGGGGAAGGTCTGAAGAAATCAGAACATCCAGAGTGTGCCCGCAGAGTGAGTCGGGCCAGAGGGGGGACTAGAGAGTAAAAGAGAGTCTCAAATGTCACAAAAGAGTCCAGTGGAAGTAACAGGAAGCATCCAGGTGGATGTTGAAGTCTCCAAGAAGGAGGAGTTGAGTGGTGAGACCAGGAGGGAAGGGGAGAGGTCTGCCCACTCAACTGTATTCAACAACATTCTTGGCGGGAGCAGGTGTACTTTTAATGATGAAAGCCATGCATGGCATCTTTTGCTACTTTGAAAATGATTATTATCTGCTCCCAATTAGACTTTCAAACCAAACATTCCAAATCTGCTTCTAAAGAAATGGGTCTGCTGCATTGACTTTGCCACTTCCTTTATGGCAATTTCAAAATCAGTCAGTACCAGTGGGTCTCCAAGAGCATGTTGACTACCATTCCCAGACTCTTGGCTTCCTTCTGGAGTTCCCTTTGGTGCTTCTGCTACTACTAGCTCTTCTCTATGATTTATTTTTCTAACATATTCAAATTTGTTTGAAATATGGGGAAAATAATGCCCCAATGTTGATGTTCAAAAGCTACATTGTGAGTTTTCTAAGTACCAGGCAACCCCTGCTCAGTACAAGAAGATGTGAGCAACAACCAAAGCTAGAAGTAAAACATTGCTTTATTCAGTTGTTTGGCAAGACAACTTCATGTGGCTGATGCAAGATGGTTTTGCATGTCTCTCCAGGCAACAAGGACAAATGTGCAACTTAAACCATCAGGGCTTTGTGTCACCTACCACATTGCAGTATGATTAAACTACAGCTACTTTGCATGAGCAAAGGAAGTTGATGACACTCAGCCATTTTAGGTAAAAAGTGTCAATCAGAATATCTTTCAGGTTGTTATCCTTTCATCCATTTCTTCAATTTCAAAGAGGTCTTCAAGCACTTGTTTCCTAGATGTTGGAAGAGCAATTATTTTTATTATTTTTATTTTATTATTGTGTTACACAGTACTAAGGTACTTTTAACACATATACATACAATCCACAAATACACAATCCAACATACAAATATCCAACATTTATAAAATTACTGCAACTTTCCTTAAAAATTCTAAAACATGTATAGTCAAACTTAATTCATTACAATTCATTATCCTCCACCATAGTTCATTCTCGGAGGAGTAAACCAAGCCTACTAAAATCAATCAGTTTGGGACAGGTCACACACAAGTGCTTTAAAGTCTCATTGTTTGTGTTACAGTACCAACATAGTCTCTGTTCTTGCGGAATAACAAGTTCAACCTGAGCCTTAGCACTTGAGACCTGAAGGATCTCGATGGATGTTTTTTAAGGTAAGGTGCTGGTGTATTAAAACTTTTACATGACCAGAGAAAATGATCCCCAAAGCATTTATACTCCATTATCTCAGATCTCAAGTTGGACCATACATGTCTACACCATCTTAGTTTTGCAACCTTTGGTGTCAACTCCAGTTCCTCCAGTGGAATATTTGCCTGCTGAAGAATTAATTGACAATTCAGAACCCAGTCCCTGAGAACCCTGCAGCCGCCCTGAAGTCTTACCAGATTTAATTGTTCCTATATTGACGCCCCTGGTGGGTTCAGTATATTTACCAACAACTGAAACTTGCCCCAGTCTACCAGAGTCTGCATTGGTAACAAACCTAATTCAAACAGAATCCCTGCTAAAGGGACTGACTGCGGTAGTTGGAGCAAACCTTTCCATAATGCCCCCTCTAATAATGCCCAATTAATCGTCTGACTCCGAGTTTGAGCTTCGTAAATTAATTTTGGGGTTAATTGTTGTTTGTATAGTTTTAGGACTGGTAAAAAAGAATATCTACCGAATTTACCATCGAAAATTCTAAGTTGTACCCCAGCCCCTACAAATTTTGCCCGTAAATCTTCCTGTAGTTCGGGACCCGAGAACTTGTCATAAATTGGCAGCCCTAGGTACACAAATTTATTTACAACTTCTATTTTGCCGTTTTCCAAATACCAGGGCAATACTTTACAACTTTTCCTACCCCCTTAATCACCAGAACCTTTGATTTTACAGTGTTTAGTGCTAAGTCTAGTTTTTCCAGGAACCCCTCCACGGCTAATGAAGCTCTTTGGAGCCCGATAGCTGTGAGGTCACATAAAACAATGTCATCTGCATAAAGTAGGTATTGGACAACCATAGCCCCCAATCTTGGAGGGAAGGTTTTTACGGATTCCATACAGCCTCCCAATCCCAGTAAATACAAGCAAAAGAGAAAGGGTGCCAAGACACACCCCTGTCTTAAGCCTCTGTTTGTCTGTATCCAAGGGGAATAGTTACCCAATTCGTCCAACCTTACCCTAATCCTTGTGTTTGTATGGAGGGCCACCAAAATACTTAGCAGGGCTATCGGACACCCCCTATCATACAGTTTTTTACACAAAAGGGCCCTGTTAACCATGTCAAAAGCTTTACTAATGTCTAAGAAGGCAAAAAATACTGGCTGTGCTTGCATCTTTGCTTGATGTGCTAGTAAATCTAGCACCATACAGTTGGTAGATGTACTCAGCCCTTGCCGGAAACCTGACTGAAAAACATCTAAGGAATCAGATTCCACAGCCCATTTTTGTAAAGCTTTCAGCAGTATTTTCGCAAATATTTAGTTCGAAGCATCTAGTAAGGATATAGGTCTATAATAATTTGGAGAGGACCTATCCCCACCTTTAAAAACAAGGATTAGGGTTGCTGCTGACCAGGTAGAGGGAAACAAATTATTAGCCAAAATATCTACGAACAAGGCAGACAACACCTGAGACCAAACAGCTGGATTACCTTTATAGGTCAGGTTAGAGAGACCATCTGGGCCCGCTGCGTTCGAGGACTTGCTTTTCTTTATCAAGATCTTTAGATCCTCCAGGTCCCATTCTATAGCACTCCTCCAGTCTGCCTCTGGCCGTGTGACTGACTGGTCTAAGCCTTCCACCCTGTACAAATCTGTGAAATGTTTCACCCAGCCAATGTCACTAACCGCCTGTGCCTGAAGATAATCTTGCCTACCTTTTGGTTTAATTAGGTCCCAAAATATACCAGGCCTATTCCCTGACATACAAGCCAGCATTCTCTCGGCATATTTAATGTATAATGTATACTTTCTACCTTTTGCCCAATTCCAATATGTTTGTTTTAATTTCCTCACCTTTTCCATATAACCCGGAAGTGCAGATTTCTTAAGAAGCCTCACTTCTCAATGTAGTTCCTTTTTGTGTTCCTGAACTTCTACATCAAAGAAGTGAGAACCCTTCCTACTTGCCACCATCCGGGTTAAACCCCTGTCTGTTGTTAACCTGCCTAACAACTCCCTTACCGTGGTAGGGAATCCTTCTGCTGTACATAGGCGGGCCATTTTATTTGCTGGCAAGTTTACGATTCCAGACAAAAATACAGTTGCAATTCTGGGAACCCACTTAACCTCATTCTTTCCTGTGTTTATTTCCACTCCCACATTGTCTGTTTCACCATGTTTTGCCACACCAAGCAGTTTAAATTCCAAAAGGGAGTGGTCGCTCCATTTCAGGAATTTTATTTCCAGGGAAACTCCTTTTGTGGTTAGATCATGCGAAATGAAGATGTAATCTATTGTTGATTTCCACAACCCATTCTGCCATGTGAAAGCTGGCGGAATGTCCATCTGTAGGTTACCGTTGATTATACTTAAGTTCCATGCCTCGAATTCCTGAATGATCCTCTTCCCTCTCTCCCGGGATTCCTTGCAAACAGACTTTCTATCGTTCTCTAGATACCACTTTTCGTCTAGGCATTCTGCGTTAAATTCTCCAACAATTATCACTGAGGCCCCCTCATCTGGACATTCTCCCAATAGTGTGAACGAAATTGCCATCAATGCTTCTTCCAACTTATCCTTTAAGGGACTAAAGTAAACGTTTACCAGGAAGCATTTGCTTATGGGACTCTCGTCATCTTCTTGCCATTCTAAGAGTACAACCAGGATGTCTGGCCTGTCTACATCAATTACCTGCATTGAAAGACCCAAAGAACGTTTAACTGCTGTTAAAAGTCCCCCAAACGGCCTACCCTTTGCTCCCCGTTGGGCCCTAACATTGACTGTGTTAAATCCATCTATCATGGGTGTATCTAACAGAAAAGTTTCCTGTAAACAAATAATATCAAAGTTTAAGAAGAGTTCGCGGTTGTTCATAATGTTCTTATACCCTCTTGAGTTCCATGTAATTAATGACCAGTTAGACCATCATGTATGTTGGAATCGATTTTCCTCCCTTTCCTGATTTACCCCTCTATCAACAGGAACTTGCGTATAAACTCTGGAACTATAAATCTCCGTATTATATCTTTCTCTTTCATCTTGTATCTTGCCTTTCTTTCCTTGGTGGATGGGTACCAAACTTGATAAAATTGAGGGCCCTGTATCTGTAACTTCAAAACCAAGGGCTAGGAAGCGTTCTCTCTCCCCCAGTATTATTTCCTTTGTTAAGTATGACCTTAGATGAAGTCTTACAATATCTAAGCAATCGTCATAGACAAATTCTACCGTCTTAATGTCCCCTGAGGATATCAATTTCAGATTTTGGATTTCCTGCATTAAAGCCAAGATGTAATGTCTGTTTAGAGGGTATCTATTTGAACTTTCAAACAAACAATTCATGAAGATGGTTAGCTCACCATTAACTGGCATCTTTTTTTCCGAGTTTGCCTCTTGCCTTAAATTCCATTTTTTTGGTGTTCTTACTTGCCCCATGCTCTCCCCCACCCCCTTCGATAGATCCAGAAACTTACACTTTGGAGTCCCCAGACCCACTTCCTCCACTGATCTTGGGGTCGGAAAAGGCACTATTTGAGGAACCCTTAGCGGAGGCAACTTCACCAGGTCCGTCTTCTCCTCCCCGGGTTTCGAGAAAATTGCATACAACTTTGGTGCCGATAAATTTCCTGTTACTGTAGCTTCTACCAAAGGATTCACCAGTCCCCTATCTACTGTTATATGTGGTGGGACCAACAATCCTTCCACCAGAGTACAACTCTTTCCAACTCCCTTCCCAATTCCAGGTTCAATGTTTTTTATGACCTCTAGTCCCTTAGTCCTTTCGGTCTCTACCTCTTCCATGTCTACTGGATAAACGGATATATTACTTAGATCAAAAGAAGGACTATCCCCCTCCTGCGCAATGTCCAACACAGATGAAACCTTATCAGCTTCCTTAACCCTTACTGCTTCCTTGTTTGGACCCCTTTTCCTGTTTATAAAAAAGTCCTTCTTTCTCTGATCTAATATATCTCTATCAATTTGCATATGTTTATCCACTGCCAACCTTAGGTTGCGCAGGAATTTCCGTGACCCTTTATTCTGTTGTGAAGGAGGGAGCTTACAGTTTTTTTTTTTTTTTTTGCTGAGAATACTGCTTGTTAGTATTACTAAGTTTTCTCGCCTTTGGGCTACTACTCAGTAGCTTGATTTCCTGTACCTGTTCCTTCCCCAACATTGATACCAACGGGAGGGCTATTCCTGATACCTCCGGTACTACCAGAAAACAATCTCCCTTTAGCTCAACCTTCTCCCCCTGTGTTTCCATACTTTTAGGTTCCATACTGTTACCTTGTGCCACCCCAGCCCCGTCACTGTCCACCTTTTTTGGACTTACTGTGTTAAAGACTGAGACTGCCATTATGTAACCTTCCAAAAAATGCACTTTACTCAGTACTTCCTTCATTGATTGTCTAAGCTCCCGAATTTCATAATTCAATGTGTCATAACCTCTATCCATAGAGTCCATGATTCTAGAGAGAACCGGGAATGATTACTCATCTACTGGGGGGAGCTGATCCTGTTGGGAGACTTCTTTTATTTCAACAGCCTCTAGTTCTTCGGCCTCAGTCTCTCGGTTCTCCACTAAGGAGTCATCATCCCCTGATTTAACACTTTCACTGTCCGAAGTATTAATGGGGAAATCTCGTCCCCTCGACCAATTTCCCTCTCATGCTTATAACTAAACTGGTACTGTGACAATTTCTCCTTATAGCCCCATTGTTTAGGTGAGAAGACTGCGGATACTGGATCTTTCCATTTAGGGTCTCTTGGGCCGTGAACTTTCCTAGAAAGCTCATGGGACAACAGTGGAGCCAATATGGAAGTGTCTGATACTAAATCTCGCTCCACCGCCATTGGTTCATCAGCCAGAAAGTTCATCTTTGACTCAATATTTAACAAAGTCCGGTTTATAACTCCCACCACCTCTACCATAGAGTCCGTTTGATTCGTTTGCTCTGAACCAAAATCCATGGGGACCTATTTACCTAGAGAGGTAGAACTTCCCTGAGGGGCTACCAGAGTCACTTCTCCCGTGGAAGGAGCTGAACCCACTTTAACTGTTTGAAACGCTTGTGAAAGCTGTGGTAGAGAAATTACCACCTGTGGTGGGACTCTACCCCCCTGTCCTGTGGTTTCCTCTGGGATACTTTCCATACTTCTGAGTGTGACTCCCATTATATAGACCCAAAAGAGTCACCACTCTTTATGAAGCTAGGAAATAAAATATAAATATGAATTGAATAAAATAAATGTTATAGAAAATTTTAAAGACTATCCTACCCAATCATTTGTTTGACCATACAAGAATAAAAAATTAAAATACCACAACACGCTGCAGTACTAAAAGTGAATGCAAGTAAATAATTCAAGCAATCCCGTGCAAGTATGGAAACCATAAATTTCGACTGTAGTTTTAAAATACTGTACAAGTTATTCGTTTATAGAGTACCCCGAAGGAGTAACGTCGTACTCTGCGCTCTTACTTGACCACTGCACAGTGATTTCACCACTTCAGCCCAACAGCCGCACAACAGCCGATGGGCTTGACGCCACAGGGCTTATCGCCGCAAGGGTGGCTCGAAGCTGCTTTAATATCAGGATGTAGTCACGTGTGCCGTCACGTGACACACGCAGATCCGCCTCCTCCAGGAAGCGGAGATGAAGGGAGGGTGTCGGCAAGAGCAGCGGCTCGCAGTGCCGATTAGAGCAGCCTCAGCGTTTCCAAAAGTCACAAATAAAAAGCGAACCTTCGCTTTCCAACACGACGCGCCGCTCAGGCGGCTCGAAGCTGCTTTAATAGCAGGATGTAGTCACATGTGCCGTCACGTGACACACGCAGATCCGCCTCCTCCAGGAAGCGGAGATGAAGGGAGGGTGTCGGCAAGAGCAACGGCTCGCAGTGCCGATTAGAGCAGCCTCAGCGTTTCCAAAAGTCATAAATAAAAAGCGAACCTTAGCTTTCCAACACGATGCGCCGCTCAGGCGGCTCGAAGCTGCTTTAATAGCAGGATGTAGTCACGTGTGCCGTCACGTGACACACGCAGATCCGCCTCCTCCAGGAAGCGGAGATGAAGGGAGGGTGTCGGCAAGAGCAACGGTTCGCAGTGCCGATTAGAGCAGCCTCAGCGTTTCCAAAAGTCATAAATAAAAAGCAAACCTTCGCTTTCCAACACGATGCGCCGCTCAGGCGGCTCGAAGCTGCTTTAATAGCAGGATGTAGTCACGTGTGCCGTCACGTGACACACGCAGATCCGCCTCCTCCAGGAAGCGGTGATGAAGGGAGGGTGTCGGCAAGAGCAACGGCTCGCAGTGCCGATTAGAGCAGCCTCAGCGTTTCCAAAAGTCACAAATAAAAAGCGAACCTTCGCTTTCCAACACGATGCGCCGCTCAGGCGGCTCGAAGCTGCTTTAATAGCAGGATGTAGTCACGTGTGCCGTCACGTGACACACGCAGATCCGCCTCCTCCAGGAAGCGGAGATGAAGGGAGGGTGTTGGCAAGAGCAACGGCTTGCAGTGCCGATTAGAGCAGCCTCAGCGTTTCCAAAAGTTACAAATAAAAAGCGAACCTTCGCTTTCCAACACGATGCGCTGCTCAGGCGGCTCGAAGCTGCTTTAATAGCAGGATGTAGTCACGTGTGGCGTCACGTGACACACGCAGATCCGCCTCCTCCAGGAAGCGGAGATGAAGGGAGGGTGTCGGCAAGAGCAACGGCTCGCAGTGCCGATTAGAGCAGCCTCAGCGTTTCCAAAAGTCACAAATAAAAAGCGAACCTTCGCTTTCCAACACGATGCGCCACTCAGGCGGCTCGAAGCTGCTTTAATAGCAGGATGTAGTCACATGACACACACAGATCCGCCTCCTCCAGGAAGCGGAGATGAAGGGAGGGTGTCGGCAAGAGCAACGGCTCGCAGTGCCGATTAGAGCAGCCTCAGCGTTTCCAAAAGTCACAAATAAAAAGCGAACCTTCGCTTTCCAACACGATGGAAGAGCAATGCTCAACCACACAATGTGGATACTACTGTGAAAACAGAACAATAATATGAGGCCGGGAAGCCCAAAAGAAACACACCAACACAGGTTACAAAAGAAACATACAAGTTCTTTATTTCAAGCTACAACAGTTACCAAGTCAATTGACAAACGGATAGCTATTTGGCTCTCAGTATAACATAACGAACTTCAACGAGGGTTCGATGTGTTAGAGAGAGACCGCATATTGGAATACCCGTGCCTTTTATACAATTTGTCCAGCCCTTGGCCAACCCTCTTGTGGGTTAACCATTCTGCGAAATATAATTCTGGTGTTAGGGTTCCTTGCCAGGTCAACCTTTAATATATGCATTTTGATTAGTTTCGCTGATATAAGTAGTACATTTACATATAGGTCAACAATAGGACAAGGTCTCTGTTCGCGACCCCGACAAGTGGCCTGCAGGCATTTAATTATTCAGCTGTACGGAGGTCACAACGGCCAGAATCTTATTCAGAATGTCATTTGGCCTCCATTTTGATGTTCAGGGTGACTTCTACATAACAAGAGAACCTAAAATGGCGGTTTAATCCAAGATGGCGGCTTACATTAATTTCTCTAAGGTCAAGACCTTGTTGTGGAGTTTGTTCGCACATGATGTTTAAACAACTTGGCGTAGGCCAATACACATACAATTATTACAATAGGAGGCCTAATATTATTTCTATTCCGACACTACGTCCATAAAGAGTAGTGCATGGTAGTCAATCAGAAGCCTCATAGGAACCACACTGACTAGGGGCAAGCATCTGAATGATGAAGCTTAAAAGCCTTTAACGCAAAGTCATTTGCTGAAAAATCTCCCCAAACCTCAATTGCATCTCTCTTTTCAGTTTTGGTCACATAAGGTGCACCATACTGTGCAAAGCCATCCATAAATTGAGCATCAATGTTTGCATTCCATGCAGAGCAATTACTTGGTGATAGTCATTCATTATCTATGGTTGTTTGAGGTTGTTTACATTTTAGGTGATTTGCCAGTGACAGTATGGTGAACAGACGGCATAAGGCTGTTTGCTTAATTAACTGCACATATAAGTCTTCAGATGCCAGATTCATCTGTCAAAAAGGAAATTATATTGTGCCTCTTATTGCAATAAATATATGTATATTGGCCTACGCCAAGCTGCTTGAAAGTCTCTTGCGAAAGAATCCGTGTTGCAAGGTCCTGACCTTAAAATCAAAGTAAGCCGCCATTTTAGGATCATCTGCCATTTTAGGATTCACTTTGTAAAAGTCACCCTGTGAGTTAAAATGGTGGACAATGTCATTCCAAAATACAACATGGCCGTCTTGACCTCTGTACATAGCTAATATGTAACTTGCCTGCAGGCCACTTGTTGAGGTCATGAACTGAGACCTTTTCCTTCGTTGACTTGTGTGTAAGGGATTACTTGTGCAAAGAAAGTAAGCCACGAGTATACTATAAAAACAATGTATCCAAATACTGAACATAGAACACTTCGTTTACTGCATTGTATTAATGTTTAAGAAGACTAGCATGGAAAAATCACAGATCACACAGTTATTGTATAAGCTTGTTGATACATGTATTAAAGGCAAACCAGTTATATGCAGTTGTTCGAGACTTGGCACGAACCCTAGATCGGAGATGTATTAAGTGGAATATTAACCCAAAGTGGGGCTAGACATCGTACCCACCAAGTGTATAAAAAGCGAATGCATTCCAACGTACAACGTCTCTCACTGAACACATTGAACAACGCTGGAGTTCGTTGTGTTGTACTGAGGGCCGATAGCTATCCGATTTTGCTCTGTTTTTGTAACTGGATTCAGTATAAAATAAAGTATTTTGTATGTTCCTTTGTAACGCGCGTTCGGTGTATTGCCTTTTTGGGGTACTCAGCCTCGATATTTTGATTTTGTTTTCACACATCCTTTGCCGAAAGTATTAATTGCTCTTATATTTTCTGCAACAATGTCTGACTCACTTATATCTGACACACACATTTGCATTTGGAAAAGCAAACGTTTCATTCACAACTCTCCAATACCAGCAGCTGCTTGACATTGTACATTTTGTCATTTTCAATAAACTCCTGAACAGAGCTGTAAGGATCTTTTCCAAATTGAGCATTATTTTTCATTCACAACAACATGTGAAAAAGGGTCACTCCATGAACCTCATAACCTTTATCATAAAGGAAATGTTCAGCAACACCCAAAAAAGCATTGGGCCTCATTACGAGGTTGCCGGTCCAGATACAATGGTACCGGTAAGCTTGGCGGTACCGTTGTATCTGAAACGGCAAACTCCAAGTTGTGCTTGCAGGTGCAAAACCCGCAAAGCTACCTCCAACCTCGTAATGAGGCCAATTGTCTTTGTTACAGATAATACGGTGTTGAGCTAAGAAACACCAGTGGAAGGCACATGGACAGGCCCCATAGCACAGAGTTCAGCTGGTGCTATGTGCTCAACCCAAACTTTACGAGGATTACTTTAACATATATAAAATCTGCCAGATCATCACATTCATACTCTGCACAGTGCACAGTTATAAACCAGCTGTCAGGGCCCAAGACTCAGCACATGAAACTCACCTCTGAATATTTGTTTCCAAGACCTCATACTTTTCTTTAACCTTTTCCATCATCTCACTTACAGTGACCCACTGGAAACAGGTTTTCTCGTACAAGAGCTGGTAAATATACTCAGCATTTGTCCTGAATATTGAGTCAACTGAATAGATCCATGTACAATAGTTCTATGGCTGACATTGGTGTGGGGCAAGCATATATTCATCCACCTCTTTACCAGGCAGGAAAAGCATTGGGGAAACAGTGGGTTGCTAAGCTCATCTCCCACAACTGATTGGTATACCTTTTGCTGACCGCACCTGGTACGGTGCTGTCACATCACCAATCACCTCAGAGGAGTTCAGCGTATAAAAGCTGTATTGTCTGTACAGGCTACTAACATCAGCTACACAAACACACTGCAAATTGCCTTGCGTATTCTACAGCAACAAGAGGGAAGTACTTTCCAATCTGAAGACCAACATAGCAATCATTTTGAGATGTAAAATACTCAAGCACTGTCTTCCTCTTCTCAAGACCTATAGAATGCTGCCATTTTATTTTATCTTTATGAGTAATACCATTCATTAATACAAATACAAAAATCATCAATATTGCAACAGACACACAGGGCCTCATTATAAGTCAGGCGGTAAGGGGTTAACAGCGCTGGTAAAGGTGCCGGCGCCGTCAACCCCGTACCGCCTGATTATGAGGTCCCCTCGCGAGACCCGCTCTGCACGTCTGGTTTTACCAGACGTGCAGAGCGGGTCCCGCGAGGGGAAGACGGAGCAAACAACGGGCTGCTCGTAATCGGCCCGTTGTTTGCTCCCTCTCCCATTCCCATTCAGCCCTATTCGGGCTAAATGGGAATGGGGAAGGTCCGGGCCCGGGTTCCTGAATGGAGGAATTACCGGGCCCTCTGAACTCAGAATGGCCCGGTAATTCCACATTCTGGGAACCCAGACCCGATTTTGGCGGCAGCCATGCCGCCCATAGCGGCATGGCTACCGCCAAAGTCGTAATGACGGCCACAGTTTCCAAACATTGTATTTCAATTCCAGTGGCAAATATATTACATTTGGCTTAACTTCCTGCAAAAGCTAATTATGTGGACACTTAGAAGACTGTGGGCCTCATTTCGGGTCCAGCGGTAACCCTGCCGGCCGTGAAGTCAGGCGCCGGTACATTTGTTAATCCCCATTCCCATACAGTCCTATGGGACTCTCTGGGAGTGGGGACAAGCAAGCACCGCAACAGTGCCAATGCTCCTGTGACAAGTCTGCCTACCATGGCCATTGTGGCCGACAGGGTCAGACCTGCTGGGCACAGTGGCTCCGGCAAGCAGACTTGTATTTTGCCAGTCCGGACACAAGGGTGCCGGTGAGCCTACCGGCACCCTTGTTTCCAGACCGGCAACATCATAATGAGGCCCCCTGTCTCCAGCATTACTATAGCCTAAAACGGATGACTGATTATCAAGGATGGCACTCTAATAAGAGTGGCACAAGACACCCAGAAGAGTTTGGGTGCTAAAATAAAGTGGACAGACAAGTACACACACTGCAGAACGGAAAGAGAAAGAAGAGTAGGGAAGAGTAGCAAGGGAAAAGGTACAGAGTGAATACCCTCTTGGGGTGTATGCAGAATAGGAAAAGAGTATTCCACGAACCTTGGAAATACTCTAGCCTTCTGCACAGTTTGCTATAACAGAGTCCCACGCTGTATGCTCATGACTTGGAACAGCAGCTATGGGTGTCTGTAATGTAGAAACAAGACAAAGGAAGGGGCAGAGGTTGACTGATGGGAACCAACAGACAAGCTCTGAACAAAAGGGTCAACAAACAGTACAAGAGATGTTACTACAGACAAATCCAGGAAAGGAGGAGATAGCAAACTAGCAGAAGGTATAGAAGGGAAAGTCGAGTAACAGGAAAGGATAGCAGAGGACAGTAAGGTACAAGGTAGAGAGCTCCGAGGAGCAGGGAAGTAGTGAGTAAGTCCACAGGAGTAGGACGGTAAGGTAGAAAGCCAGAGGAAAAGGGTTTAGGGCAGCCGGAGAGAGGTAGGCTGTAGAGCACGGAGCCCAGAGGACAAGGGCTAAGGCAGCCGGAGTGAGGCAGGCTGTAGAGCAGGGAGCCCAGAGGACAAGGGCTAAGACAGCCGGAGAGAGGTAGGCTGTAGAGCAGGGAGCCCAGAGGACAAGGGCTAAGGCAGCCGTAGTAAGGCAGGCTGCCGAGCAGGAAGCCCAGAGGACAAGGGCTGAGGCTGGAAAGCAGCAGAGCGAGATCCGCTGCAATGTGGAGAGCCCGGCAGGGCAAGGGCCTTAAGACTGGAAGGCAGCAGAGCGTGATCCGCTGCAATGTGGAGAGCCCGGCAGGGCAAGGGCGGAGACTGGAAGACAGCAGAGCGTGATCGGCTGCAATGTGGAGAGCCCGGTAGGACAAGGGCGGAGGCTGGAAGGCAGCAGAGCGTGATCGGCTGCAATGTAGAGAGCCCGGTAGGACAAGGGCGAAGGCTGGGAGGCAGCAGAGCGTGATCCGCTGCAATGTGGAGAGCCCGGTAGGACAAGGGCGAAGGCTGGAAGGCAGCAGAGCGTGATCCGCTGCAATGTGGAGAGCCCGGTAGGACAAGGGCGAAGGCTGGAAGGCAGCAGAGCGTGATCCGCTGCAATGTGGAGAGCCCGGCAGGGCAAGGGCGAAGGCTGGAAGGCAGCAGAGCGTGATCCGCTGTAATGTGGAGAGCCCGGCAGGGCAAGGGCGAAGGCTGGAAGGCAGCAGAGCGTGATCCGCTGCAATGTGAAGAGCCCGGCAGGGCAAGGGCGGAGACTGGAAGGCAGCTGAGCGTGATCAGCTGCAGTGTGGAGAGCCCAGAGGAGCAGGGCTGAGAGGCAGGGAGCCTGGAAGGCTATGGCTGGAGGCAGCAGGGTGGAGCAAGCAACAAGACAGGGAGCCCAACAGGCTAGGGCTGTAGGCAGCGGGGTGTAACAAGCTGCAAGGCAGGGTCCAAGCAGGAGTGAGGGTAACAGCATACAAGGATCCGTAGTCAGAAGCGAAAGGTGGAGGAAGGACTCTCGGATGCAAGAGCTGAGCCACTGCAGGCAGCAGCCTTTATACTGCCTAGCCCAGCACAGAGGCAGGCTAATTGGTTTCACCTGGCGAATCACACCTGCAGGCAATCGGCCACCTCCCTTTCTGTTCCTGGGCTGGTGGAAGCAGGACCAGACTCTAACGCTTCGGGGGGGTGTAGTTCCATAGAAAACCAATAGGAACGGCCAGGAAACAATGCTTGCGGCCAGGTGCATTATGGTATGCGTAGTTAGTTGACAATAATCATTAAGCAGCAAAGTCCAAATGGAGCATAAATGGATGTGCCCATGGCGCAGGCATGACAGTATGCCCCTCTCCAGGCCCCTCTCCAGGCTCCCTGAAGACCGACCTGTAGGAAGAGTGTCTGTTCCACAGTACAAGAGTCTTATTCCAAAAAGACACATCATGAGGCACCAGAAACGAGTTGTAAGGTGAGAGTCTTGAATGACGGAGCCGGTACCAATGTTCTGAACCTTTGATGTAGAATTCAGAAAAGATGAAGTCTTTGGAACACAGACCCCAACTGTGTGTGCATGAAGAGAGGAACTGCGAAAAACTGCTGCAGGCTCCAAGATAGATTTTGCCTTGACGGGCAACAGTATGATGCTGGAAAGTGGAGCCATAGGTACAGCAGAGTTGGTATCTTTAGGAAGGTTTTCCAAGACATCCGAAGTAGTAATGACAACATTAGGGTTAGCCATAGAGAGTTCAGAGGATACAGCAACGGTGAGATCTTGGATGGCTGTAGGGGGTATCGATGCTGTAACAACTAGGTGTGAGGGAGCCATGAGAGAGCCAGCGGGCTGGAAAGCACCTGAGACTGGTAGAGTAGAGTCTGGCAGTCTTAGTGCTATAGATATACCAGCAGGAACAACTGGAGTAGTAGTTTCAGGATTCACAATCGCTATAGCAACCTCAAGATCTGTAGCAGGGACTTCAGGAGTCTCAAATGTGTCCGGGGGTTTAGGAACCACAGCAGCAGGCAGATCATGAATAGCAGTTGGAAGTTCGAGTGCTATAGCAGCTACAGACAGATCAGGTGTTGCAACTACTGGTAGATCGGGTACCACAACCACTGGCGATTCAGGGGGTATTGAAGAAACAGAAGATGTTAATTGCTCGAGAGTGATGTCTGATAGCACAGCCATACTTTGGCAAGCCCCGCTTGCCACTTCAGCATGCTCGGTGTGAACTGTGCCAGTCTCTTCAGCTGCCATTATCATTGCAGAGGAGGTTGTAGGTGTGAGTACTGGACGATAGGCAAGGGTGAGGGCGGAATCATCCTTTGACTCAGAGGGATTTTCAATCAGTAGACCACCCTTGTCTTGTGGTGTAATGACTGTGTGCGTGATTTGACCCACCGGAGGAGTTAATTCTTTTCTGTCAGTACCACAACCTGAGTTTCTGCAGCTGGAAGGTGAAAGAGCTGTGTCAATCTCTAGAAGGGATACATATGCTATATTTAGGTCTTCCATCTGCTTGGTAAAAGTCTGTATACCTTTCTGTATGGCAACTCCAGGCCTTATCATGTCGATCTCTAAAGATAAGATGTCAGGTGTTGGACATATTGTCAGAAGGTCTGGTGACTTGTGTCCCTTCATAAGATTCTTATAATACAAAGAAACAAAGTCGTCATAGAGGTCTTCGGTCTTTCTTTTAAGGCGTAGGAGTTGTTCGTGTAGCAGGTAAGTATCATTAGTTTGATCTAAAGCTTCAGAAGCTGGTGTGGCAGAAAATTCGGTTGTAGCAATGGGAAGACTGACCTTAGGGTTATCGTGGTTAGTAGATACTGTGGAAGTATTAAGACAACCTATGGTTAGTATAGGTCTTTTGTACCCAGAACCAGATGCACAAACCTCAGGGTAATGACTGCCTTGTCCTGTCAAATAAGGGTTTCCAGCATTCTGGGGAGCTTGCCAAGCTGAACTTGCGCATATTACACTGGCAACGGCGTATTCTGGTTTAGATTCTCTCACAATGAGTGATATGTCCTTAGCTGTTGCGGTGTTAGAAGGCTTATCAGAAGACGCAGGAGAGTTTTCCACTGTTTGGTCTAACAAGATCTGTAAGAATTCATTATCTTGCTGTAGCTCTGCAACAGATAAGGACTGCAGATCATAGTCGCAAATGTCATAATAATTGTACATGGAAGAAGGGTCAGCTAGCCAGAGAGTATAGTATCGTGCTTGTAAATCTTTGTTTACTAAGGCGAGTCTGTCCTTTAGACTAGGTTTCTTGTCTGCTGTCTTTAGGGAAACCATAGGTTTATGCAAAGGTTTCTTAACTCGAAAGGAAAGCATCTTAGGTCTGTGTGTGCCTTTCCGGCCAATGAAATAAGACATTTTTGGCTCTTGCATTCTGTCAAGGATGGCACTCTAATAAGAGTGGCACAAGACACCCAGAAGAGTTTGGGTGCTGAAATAAAGTGGACAGACAAGTACACACACTGCAGAACGGAAAGAGAACGAAGAGTAGGGAAGAGTAGCAAGGGAAAAGGTACAGAGTGAATACCCTCTTGGGGTGTATGCAGAATAGGAAAAGAGTATTCCACGAACCTTGGAAATACTCTAGCCTTCTGCACAGTTTGCTATAACAGAGTCCCACGCTGTATGCTCATGACTTGGAACAGCAGCTATGGGTGTCTGTAATGTAGAAACAAGACAAAGGAAGGGGCAGAGGTTGACTGATGGGAACCAACAGACAAGCTCTGAACAAAAGGGTCAACAAACAGTACAAGAGATGTTACTACAGACAAATCCAGGAAAGGAGGAGATAGCAAACTAGCAGAAGGTATAGAAGGGAAAGTCGAGTAACAGGAAAGGATAGCAGAGGACAGTAAGGTACAAGGTAGAGAGCTCTGAGGAGCAGGGAAGTAGTGAGTAAGTCCACAGGAGTAGGACGGTAAGGTAGAAAGCCAGAGGAAAAGGGTTTAGGGCAGCCGGAGAGAGGTAGGCTGTAGAGCAGGGAGCCCAGAGGGCAAGGGCTAAGGCAGCCGGAGTGAGGCAGGCTGTAGAGCAGGGAGCCCAGAGGACAAGGGCTAAGACAGCCGGAGAGAAGTAGGCTGTAGAGCAGGGAACCCAGAGGACAAGGGCTAAGGCAGCCGGAGTGAGGCAGGCTGCCGAGCAGGAAGCCCAGAGGACAAGGGCTGAGGCTGGAAAGCAGCAGAGCGAGATCCGCTGCAATGTGGAGAGCCCGGCAGGGCAAGGGCGGAGACTGGAAGGCAGCAGAGCGTGATCCGCTGCAATGTGGAGAGCCCGGCAGGGCAAGGGTGGAGACTGGAAGACAGCAGAGCGTGATCGGCTGCAGTGTGGAGAGCCTGGTAGGACAAGGGTGGAGGCTGGAAGGCAGCAGAGCGTGATCGGCTGCAATGTGGAGAGCCCGGTAGGACAAGGGCGAAGGCTGGAAGGCAGCAGAGCGTGATCCGCTGCAATGTGGAGAGCCTGGTAGGACATGGGCGAAGGCTGGAAGGCAGCAGAACGTGATCCGCTGCAATGTGGAGAGCCCGGTAGGACAAGGGCGAAGGCTGGAAGGCAGCAGAGCGTGATCCGCTGTAATGTGGAGAGCCCGGCAGGGCAAGGGCGAAGGCTGGAAGGCAGCAGAGCGTGATCCGCTGCAATGTGAAGAGCCCGGCAGGGCAAGGGCGGAGACTGGAAGGCAGCTGAGCGTGATCAGCTGCAGTGTGGAGAGCCCAGAGGAGCAGGGCTGAGAGGCAGGGAGCCTGGAAGGCTATGGCTGGAGGCAGCAGGGTGGAGCAAGCAACAAGACAGGGAGCCCAACAGGCTAGGGCTGTAGGCAGCTGGGTGTAACAAGCTGCAAGGCAGGGTCCAAGCAGGAGTGAGGGTAACAGCATACAAGGATCCGTAGTCAGAAGCGAAAGGTGGAGGAAGGACTCTCGGATGCAAGAGCTGAGCCACTGCAGGCAGCAGCCTTTATACTGCCTAGCCCAGCACAGAGGCAGGCTAATTGGTTTCACCTGGCGAATCACACCTGCAGGCAATCGGCCACCTCCCTTTCTGTTCCTGGGCTGGTGGAAGCAGGACCAGACTCTAAGGCTTCTGGGGGGTGTAGTTCCATAGAAAACCAATAGGAACGGCCAGGAAACCATGCTTGCGGCCAGGTGCATTATGGTATGCGTAGTTAGTTGACAATAATCATTAAGCAGCAAAGTCCAAATGGAGCATAAATGGATGTGCCCATGGCACAGGCATGACACTGATTTGTAATGCAATAATTACAAACATATTCAGGTTTTGAAGTGCTTGGGGAGAAGCACAAGGTGCCATGATATTAAGAATGAAGCCAGTTTGAAGCTGCTGAGAAATGCTTACATATTTCCTCAGCTTTAATGAGGTCAAGCTGCTCCTCTACAAGCAAATACAGTGACAGTGCTTTCCACACATTATCATTTTTTTACTCTTCCTGCTATATCTACATCCTGTACCTATGACACGTGGATTGTGAGTTGAAAAGACACCAACACCTTGGAGCCTCATTAGGACCCTGGCGGTAGCCGTGCCCTTATTAAGGGCACGGCTGCTGCCGGTAATGATTTTTTACCGGGTCCAGGCACTAACCGGGTTATGCAGACCTTGTCGCCCTTTTCTTGGACCCGGTAAAAATCAATCCCCATTCAATGGGAATGGGGAGGATGCTAACAACGGGCCTGTTAATGACGGGCCCGTTGTCCGCATCCTGGCCAGCTAGCGGTCAGACAAGACGTGAAAAACGGGACCTGCTAGCAGGCCTCATAATAGGGTATCCTGTAATGAATGGTGCCGGTCCCGTACCGGCACTCGTCATTACGGGGGGGGAGGGGCTCCAGGGTCCTAATGAGGCCCCTTGTCTACCTTTTAACTTGAGCTGGATTAAAGGCGAGAGATTCCTTTTCCTGCTTCGACATTTGAAAAATCTATAAAAGAGTCCGAAATATGGTTGGTGCACAGAGTCCAGAGCACTGTTCAGTTGACTTAGATTTCAGAAATCAAAATGTTTATGTTAAAGTGCAAGTGAGAAAGCTGTTGTTCTGGAAATACAATTCTGTCACAAGGTGGTCTTTTCTAGTCTGTGTTTCCGAATATACGGATATGGCGGAAAAAACTGCATTTACATACATTTAGTTCTAAATACTCTCAGTTTTATCCAACCGATAAAGGAAGGTCTTCAAAATTGCACATGACAATGAGCGGCCATTGCACAAAAAAATACACTTCCATTGTAACACAGGTTCCCTACACTTAAAAGCAGGAACACCTGCATTCCATTTTTCTCTGTCACATTTTTCATAGCTACTTCTGTTTTATTTGCAATGCCATTTTGAACATCAACCACTTATCCAGACTCTGTGTAAACATAGGTTACATTGTTTTTTTGATGGTAGCTTTCTTCGTTAAAGACTCATCAGTATGAGAAGCATGCAACAATTTCTCACCGAAAACTGTACACAAATTCGCCTTTTTACATGGTGGACAATTCTGCAACAGTTCACCACTTAAGCTCTTCAACGGTTTAATTTGATTCAAAATCAAAATGAACATTCTCCTTTTTTTTCTTCTACAAGAGGCTTTTTCCATTAAATATCTGCAGTTCAAGCTGGAGTTGGAAAAATGCCTCTAAACTGGAGTCCAATACGAAGTTCAAGAAACGAGTCTGCGGGTGGGGATGAGGGTGAACTCCAAAACCCTAGATTGAAGAACATGTCCACTAGAATGTTTGTCAGGGTTAAGGCTTCTTGTGCTGATGGAGCTCTCACAATCCAGTTTTCCAAGTATGTAACCCCTCAGATGCAGGTAGCTCGTAATGTCACTCATCCGTTGGTGAATTCTTTCAGAGCTGCATTGAGCTCAAATGGTAAGACCGTATATTGAAAGTGGTGATTAGCTAAGGAGAACCTAACAAATTGTCAATAAGGTTTCTAAACCGGGACATGCCGATATTCTTTTCAGATCCAGCACACAGATTCAGTCATTCTTCCACAAGAATCTGGGCTTCTGTGATCATCTTCATGCTTTTCCTAGGGAACAAAGGATTGAAGGAGTGGATTCCGAGAATAGCCCTCAGACCTGCCTGGTTCTTCTTGGGCAATGAGAAGGGTCTAGAATAAAACCCCACACCTCTCTAATCAGGGGCACTTACTCTGCTGCCCTTACTAGAAGGAGGTTGATTGCATCTTCTGGCAGTGAGTGGAGACAAATTGGATAAGAGGAGGGACCAAGGAAGTGGAGAGATAGAAATATGAAAACCTGTGACCACCAACAACTGGAACCAGGCATCCTGAGAAATCAAGTGCCAGCATTCCAGGTGCAGGAACAACCTTCCTGCTACTCATAACATAATTGCTTTTTCGGTTAGCTGCAGAAGTGGAGGAAGCTCCAGAGACGAAAACTTTGGAGGAGGTCCTGGCATGCTTCCTCCTGTGGATACCAGTGGAGCAATCTGGGTTTTTGGACTCCCTATCTTGGTAGTCACAAACTCGACCAAAGGCTCTTTGCCTAGATTCCCTTATGGTGTATGAAGAGTGATGAAAGGGCTTGTACCCAGCTTTGGAACCCAATGCGATTGTCTGTGCTGCGGAATCCATATTTCCCAAAAGGGGCAAAGAAAACATGGGGTAGGCCGTAGGACAACTTGTTGCATGCCAGCTGTGTCACAAGATGAATGGCCAGGGGAGAATGATGGTATCAGGTCTCTGGAGGTGAATCTAGTTGTCAGATCACCAGGGGATGGCTCTGTCAGGGAGCCTGTCTCTTTGTCAAAGACCCTCAGGGTTGCGTTCTGAGATGGTCCATCATGTTCTTCAAGCACCATTTGCTTTGCTGATTTGTCGCCCACTTCGGACCATTTTTTATGGCCTGGTTTCGGTGGCACACATGGGACTTTCTTTTCCGGCATAGAGCCCAAGGTAACAGGTCTTGATCAACCCTTGGGGAGGTCCCTGGTACAAACGGTTAGTAGAATTGCTCTGTACCCTCAGAGACAATGGGGGTCATTATGACCCTGGAGGTAGCCATGCCACTATTTGCGGCATGGCTACCCGCATTCAGGGTACCTGGACCCTGCACATCCCCATTTCCATTCGAGCCCCCATAGGGCTCAATGGGAATGGGGAGCATGCAAACAACAGACCTGTTAATAACGAGCTCGTTGTTAGCATGCTGGATTGCTCGCAGGACCCGCTAAGGGTGCCTGGTTTTACCAGGCGTCCTTACTGGGTCCCGCGAGCTGACCTCGTAATGAGGCGGTAGGAGCTTAGCAGGGCCGGCAGCTCTACTGGCCTCATTGAACCCCTACTGCCAGGGTCGTAATGAACCCCAATGTCTCCAGTGTTCTTCACCGTTCCGGTCCTAGAACCAGGAGGACCTTCAGTGTATGTGCCGGCAAAACCCTTGAGAAAGTGGATATAGGAGGCTCCGGTGGACCTATCCAGACCAAGACAATCTCCAGAAAGGAATCGCTGTGGGTGGCTGGAAAAAGGGGACTTACCTTAGCTAAGTGGCATAATGTTTAATGTAGAGTATAGATGAAGTGCTGCGCGTGAAGCAGAGGAGAACTATCAAGCAGGTCCTTCCAGCGACTGAGTTTATGTCGGAGTGGTAAGGACACAAACACATCACAAGAAATGCACACGTCCCAACTGTGATTGGGCCCTAAGCAATTGAGGCAGAATTGTGTTTGCTGGCGGAATGTTCCTGATGCAGAACGCCAAAGTAGCACTGAGCTACGCGGCAAGGTTTGATGGAGAGGAATTTGCAAGTTAGAAAGAGAGAAAACTGAGGGCATATAAAAAACAAATTGCTGCTGCTGGTGCCAAATCATCCTGTGCCTTCAAGAGGTATACATAGACAAGGCAGGAGGGTAGGGCGAGCATGGGTTGGGTACACCTGCACGCCCTCATGGGTTCCAAATATAAAAGGAAAGCATGTGTTTGTGGTGTAAACATGATTAAGGACATCCTTGCCAATATTTCCATGAGTAGTTAGTCTTACCCTTAGTGAACATTTAACCTTATGAATTCAGACTAACATCTTCAGTGAGTGTTTTCTTTTGTTTATAATCGGATTTTTTAGAATTGGCCATATTCCAATAGCATGGCAGCTAACGAGCAGGGCTGTAACAGATCTACAGCCCCCTGAGTCTCCCAATGGAACCTCAGCGTCATATCAAGTTCATATATGTAGTGAGTGGCAAGACCGCCTGTTACAGCCTCCCCTCCTTTGGCGTGGAGTCACATTATATCTTCGAAAAGTTGCTGGGGAATTGTAAAACATGGGTCCAAAGCACAACTGAGCATTGGATAACAAGTCATATTTTCTCTGCCATTATTGCACATCAGTGTTCAAGGTTTTCCTTCAACTCCATACAACATATTTGCCCACTCCAAGATTCCAAAAACATTACTCACCAAAATAATGAGAACGATGATTTAAAGTGTTCCACAAACTATCAAATATAAAATGTCTCCTCAATTGGATAATATACATCACATGGGTTCAATGCACATTTTTAGCTAGCACACAAATAAAAGTTGTCTCAAAACATAATAAGTAACATCTACATCCAAAACATGCCTGACTGACCACCTTTGATTCAAACAAATGCATACTTAGAAATGGGCACTCCACATATTCTTTTTCTGAGCGCCTGATGTGCCCTGGGGTAGAATAGAGGCGGCATAAATCGGAAAAGAAAGAAGGGGTATTTGTATGCCACTGCCTGCCATGTGTAACGCTAAACGGAAAAACTCAGACACTGCACTTTAAAGAATTACTTAGTGGGTTCGAAAATACATCAACCTTAATCCAACCACAAAAGTATGATATCTTCTTGTGAACAAAGCTAGACACAAAATTATCAAAAAACAAAAGAAATTCAATCCTGCTGGAATATCTTTCACGTCCATCAAAAATTCTAATAGAGGATTGCAAGTGTAAAATACATTCCACCATGAAACGTATTTATCTCACAAATATTTCAATTGGTTTTGGTAATTACACATCATACACCTTTTCTATTTTCATCAAAGTGACATCTAATGGCATAAACTGAAACAATGGGAGTGCCCACAAGACACATTGGTCGCCATTAAAGCACTATATTCCAACACTTCAGTGATAGTGTGTCTATCTGCGAAAAGAATTGTGACAAAGAAAATTGGGACATAGGGCCTCATTATAACCCAGGCGGGACGGGGTTAACGGTGCCGGTAAAGGCTGATTACAAGGTCCACTCGTTGTCCACCCTTGTTGAATGGCACTACCAGCTGATCTATGCAGATGATCTGGATCTGCTGGACAAAACGCAGATAGGTCTGCAGAGACGACTGCACGGATTTGCTGCCTATGTGGAAACCAACAACCTGACCATGAAGTCTGACAAGTCACAGGTCATGACATTTTCAGCCATGCAGGGATGCAAACGGAACTCGCTTGCAGAGTTCCTTCAATCGACTCGACTCACCCAGGTCCAGACGTATAAATACTTAGGAATCCGTCTCAACTTCAGTATCGGTGAACAAGACTGGGAGGATATCTTGCGAGCTAAAACGCTATTGTTAGCCTGCCAAGGATTGATATTACACAAAAAATATGGCAAATTTTACATGCAACCATTCTAAACCTTTTACTGGCAAAAAATGATTCCCATTCTATGCTATGGAGCAGAAGCTATTCTAAACCTATCCTATCACATCTGGGATAGGTTGGAAGGCCTATTCTGGTGAAAAGTGCTGGCCCTACCCAGCTCATTTCTGCTACCAAGAATAAGCTTTAAAATAGGTCTACAATCCATACTTGTTTTATGGAAATCGTTGGACCTATACCGCAAAACCATAGTGGATGATGAAATTCCTGCCATCAAAATCTTTAGAACATACCCACCGACATCAAACAACCGTAGGCTAAACAAATGGAAGACCTTATGTGTAGAGTGGATCAACGCATTGGAGACCTCGTTGGACGCATTGCGGGTCATTACGAGGTTGGCGATAGCCGTGCCAGTAAATACCGGCATGGCTGCCACGGGAGTCATGAATTTTTCGGTGCCCGGGAATAGGCAATTCCCAAGGCATTGCAGCCCCGGCAGCCCCGGTATTCGCCCATTCCCGGGCGCCAGAAAATATTACTCCCCATTCCCATTGAGTTCCATTGGACTCAATGGGAATGGAAAGGACGGATGCAACTGCACCATTCATGAAGGGTGCCCATGCATCCGTCAAGGTCTGCGAGCGGGTGCCGTTCCGCCCGCTAGGTCAGACCTGGTGGGCTGAAGGGCACCCGATCGCAGAACTTGTTGGATGCACCGGCGCCATTCATGAAACTTGCCCTCAAGCTTTCAGGTACCGTTGTTTCCGGACCAGCAAACTTGTAATGATGCCCATTGAAACACAACCCCCTTGCAATAAAGAAGAAAATCCAAAATGCAGATTGGATACAGGCTCAGAATCTGAAATCCTCATATCAGATGTCCATTAACTGTCTTTTTGAAACCTGAAAATTAAATCAACTTCTCCATATCTTCAAATGTTCCCGTCTCCAAAATTACGGGATCTCTTTCTGTGATTCAGGCTCAATCTACTCCCCACACGTGAACTCCTGAGCAAAATGAAACAATTGGGGGACCTACCAAATACCTGTCATTTCTGCCACAATGAACAACAGGTAGAAACACTACATCATGTTGTGATGAAATGTGAAGCTCTGGTAGAAATAAGACGCAAATACACTGAGCGCCTATCCCGAACCATCACCATGCTTTCCTCAGAGGAACGATGAAATTCCATACTGTTGGGCGAGAAAAAAACAGTGATCTTTGCAGTCCTGCAGTTTTGAATCAAACTTTCAAAATCCAAGGATATCTGGAGACCTACTGGACAATTGTGTCTCAATCTCTCTTTCACTGTGACCATTCTTCGATTGACAATCTACGCCTCTTCTTTTCAACACACTCTTTCTTTCTTTTGATGATGATGATCTTAAAATAAAAAAGTTTGTAACAAGCTGAATTCATTAAATAAAAAACTAAAAATAATAGAAGAAATTAGATATCAACTCATTACAACCCCCGCCCCTTCACACTCAGATAAGTTAATCCACACAATACAAACAATAATGAAAATACAACGTTCACTCAACACCCTATAAAAGAGCCGACCTCAAAAGTACATGCCTTTACAATTCAATGAAAAATTAGAGCATGAGTGAAGTATACTCATTTATAAAAATGCATATTTTGTCAGAATTAAATCTTAATTTCATTATTAAACGAAATACTTACGGACAGCAGCAATCACATATCAGACACACATAATGCTAAACAAACCTCTAATAATCACGCACTGATACCAAATCCTAAATATGATAAACATCATTCCAATAAATGCCTGCAAAATACTTTCTGAAGAGCCAACCAAGGTGTTCACAATTAAAAAGTAACCCACTTTCAAAATCACATACTCAATTGCAGCCATATAACTGGATAATGTAAAATGCTAATTTAACAGTACATTCCACTTTTGAAGGAAATAGATACAAGGAATTTTCAACGCTGCAGGCAATTGTGCAAAGAGTTACTTTCTACCAGTGTAGAGGAGCAGATATTACATCTGCAGGAGATCCCACCCCCTACTTCCCCTGTATTGGAGACATGAGACCGTGCCTTGCCTAAACCCAGCTATCGTGCCAATACCGCAGCGGGTATTTGGAAGTAGATACCCATTGAGACAATCCTATTGAATGTACCCTTGAAGTGATGACAACCTGCAGGAGGAACTCCCTGAAGGAATATGTGAAAGAGCAAATAAAATGAACTAATGACATCATAAGAAAGTGTGCATGATGTCCCGAGATGCTGATTGTAGACAATGTGCCTCATTATGACCCTGGCGCTCCCGTAATGAAGGGTGCCTGTACGGGAGGTTCCCTTTGCGTGACTCGGAAAAGACGTCTGGTAAAACCAGACGTGCTTTCCGGGTCCTGCGAGGGGAACAGGGAGCTAATAACGGGCCGTTATTTACGTGCCTGTTATTATCTCCCTCCCCATTCCCATTGAGCCCTATGGGGGCTCAAATGGGAATGGGGAATGGTTCCTTCAAGGAGGAATTACCGGGTCCTCCAATGTTGGAATGACCCAGTTATTCCTCATTGAAGGAACCCGGTATTGGAGCCCAGTATGGAGGCCCAATGTACGGATCCTAGAGGACAAATGGCGAAGTAAAGAATCGAGTGAACTATCAACGTGGAAAAGGAAAAGAGTATACGTTCACAAAATGCTGCACAAAACAGAAGTTCAATAAATGTACAGATGCTGAAACCAAAGGTAGATCAAGTCATCTTATAGGCTAGCTATGAGTAGTGAATAGAATGCAACCAAAGCTGCTACTGTACAGAAACTGGACATTGGTATCATTAAATAAGTAAGCCAGAAACCATGAAAGGAGAATGAAAAGCAGTGTCGCAGCAGAATAAGCAGCCTAGTGGAGCTGACTGACGGTCTGGCCTGAAGTCAAGATCTTAGAAATCGAGGTCCGCTATCTACTCTGAAGAAGAGCGAGTGTGCAGAGGATGAATGTTCTCACGTTAAGGTGCAGGAAAGAACACAAAGGATGGCAAGTTTTAATTCATTTAGAGCATTTAAAAATGGCAAAACAGGCCAGATCGTGGTCTCTTGTCACATGAGCCAAGGATGGAAATAGAGCTTGAACTTGGAGTTCCAGACATAATAGTGAGTGCCCTCACTCCTGTGCATTCCCAAGACAAGGAAACTCTGCAAGGGCAAGTACAAAGACAATTTCATGGCAGATGGCATGGGTGATGAGAGATGTTGGGCTAATTGGGTGGTGAGGTAGCTTCATGTCCTATCTCCATACACCTGGGTTTTGGCTTACGTGCTGCTAAATGAAACGAATGATCCAGATATGGCAAAAGCATGCCAACCAATTGTATTAGTCCATATAACGAAGGACCTTATAGTTCAGAAGACCAATGAAAAACAATGTAACTATGTTTTCTTAAATTACATGTTTGAAGAGGTAGGCATAAGGTGTCCAACTGATAAAGGACAACCAATAACAATCCAAGCTCCTATATGATTGTACATCTAGATGTTTCCTTTAACCAATCTGTATTTTATTTTTTGTGGAGCTCTTTGAGAGACTGAGCGTATGTCCGTTGATGTTCATTGTAACCTCCTGTTTTAGATACTTGTTAATAAAACAGTAATGTGCCATCTTCTTGAGTTCATCCGGTTATTTGGACTCAGAATTATTCTTGTGTAATCCCATCCATTACATATGCACGTTCCGAAGGGCCATAAGCTCACGTGGTAGCAGAGGACGGTTTCAGATATAAACGTGTTCGACTTAGTTTTGGACGATCGGCATCCTCTGACTTTAGCTGGAAGATTCTGGAGTTTCCTGTGTAGAACGGCCGATAGAAATAAACTTGCAAGAAGAATCGAGACAGTGGGCAGGTCCTTTTTCAAAGAAATCCCTGCTCGGTTTCCACAGGCGCTCTGCGGACAGAAGGCAAATTGGTTGGACTGGAGGAGGAGTCGATAACGAAGACCTCGAGTTGAATAATAGATGTAAGTAGAACTAAGGGAAATGGCAATATAAAGGGGTGGGTGTCAAGTCTAATAAGGAGATAGGGTTTGAACCCCCTCTCCCGAACCACAGAAGCCGAATAGATCGACCCTCCCACCGTGGTTGGCACGGGCCTCCGAATGGAAATACACAGATAACCACGTGGCAGCCAATGGGGGGAAGACGGAGTTAGGGAAAGGGGGTGGAATGACAAAGGATAGGTAGGGAACAGACAACATGCATTTTCAATACAATACTTAATCCTGAACCAAAAATATAGCCTAGTACTTCCTACTTGATACTACCTGTCTTACTAGCCTCCTAAGCGCTTAGGGTTCTTAATTACCCTAACCATGACCATACTTATGACCGTATAGTATAACATGTAGCTAACACATAGCGGACATGAGCGATACGAACTACATGGCACATACAAGGGAAACTCCCTTACATGAAGTCAACATACACATGGCCCCAAGGGCTGACATTGAACATGAGCAAACAGAAGCAGTAACATAACCCAAGTTTTCCCTTCAGGATCGGAATGAACAGTCTTGCCCTTTATCTCTCAGGAGAAATGTTCCTGCTGTAAGTATTGCCTCATACTTTTCCTGGAGATAATGTTACATACTACCCGTGGGCTTGCCAAACTTAATTGAGTCTTTTAACGTATCAAGTAAACATAATTCTTGCCAATATAAATAAACACGTATCAGGATACTTATCTTCGAGTCCGGGTGACTCAAAAGTACACCTGGACGATCTGATATGACGCCGTGAAAACGCCGCCGCCCGTGGAGCAGCTGCCGCGTATAGAAGCGAAGGCAGCGGTCTGAGAGGAAGGAATTGTTCACCGCTGCGGCCCGGGAGATATGGCGAGAGCTGCGCGAATGCTCGCGTTGCCTCCCAAGTTATCCAGCAAGGTCAACCATGCTCGGGCCTGACGCTCTCCTTTACTGCCGAAAGCCTTCGTCCGCCTTCATGGACATAAATCACTCGCTCTTCCTCCTGCGTTCCTCACCCACGCCGTCGTGGCTGCCCGTGCTGCACAACATTAATTATCAGCACCTGTGCAAGGGCATTAATGGCTAAATACACCAGTAATGAACTCCAGCTGTCTCTTAGCGCAAATCCGGGACTACATTGCGCCTCTAAGCATGCTGGGAATCGTAGTTATTTCCCTATTTCCTACAATATTGTCGTCTAGGCTTGCCCCAGACCCTATTCCTGACAGTACCTCCTCTCCCAGGGCTCTTCCCTGGGCCTTCCTTTTCCGGGTGACGTACATGGAACTGTCTTACCAATCTGGGTGCATGCACAGAACTGGCTGGTTCCCAAGAACAATCCTCCACTCCGTAACCAGCCCATTCAATTAAATACCAAAGGTTCTGCTGTCTGCGACTTGAATCCAATATCTTCTTGACCTCATACTCCGTTTGTCCTTCCTTGGTGATGGCTGGCGGTCTCTGTACTCGTGTTCCCGGAACTGCGGGTTTAAGGAGAGACACATGAAATACAGGATGTATTTTAATGTTTCAGGCAATTTTAATTTAAAAGCCATTGGTGATATACATGTTATCACTTCATACGCACCAATGAATCTGGGAGCAAATTTACGATATCCTGCAAATGGTAAATTACGTGTGGATAACCATACTTTCTCACCTATTTGATACTTAGGGGCTTCCCGTCTCCCTTTGTCTGCCTGTGTCTTATAATCCTTCTTGGATTTCTCCAAATTCACTCTAGCCTTTTGTTTTAGGGCCAAAAGATATTCTTTCCTCTCCTGTAATGCTGGAAAGTTTGCCACTGACGGTAACTGTTCTGGTAACATGGTCAGTTCTTGTCCATACAAACATTCATTAGGTGACATCCCTAGTGAAACATGTTCAGTGTTGTTGTACGTAAACTCTGCTAGCCATAAAGCCTGAACCCATGATTCCATACCATCATGCAAATAAGACCGTAAATATTGCTCCAAAGTCTGATTGACACGCTCTGTTTGTCCATCAGTCTGTGGATGATAACTGGTGGATAATGCACATTCAATACCCAGCATTGTACAAAAAGCACGCCAAAACTTCGAAGTAAACTGTGGGCCCCTATCCGACACAATACTTTGTGGCAAACCATGCAAACCGAACAATGTTTTGTAGGAATAATTTTGCCAGTTTCCCTGCACTAGGAATACCTTGACAAGGCACAAAATGAGCTTGATTGGACAGATAATCCACTACCACCCAAATAGTGTCATAATGCTTATCCTGAGGCAAATCACTTATGAAATCCATTGAAATATGAGTCCACACCTTCTCCGGGGTAGGCAAGGGCTGCAACAGTCCTGCTTTCCTTACATGATCTGCCTTACACCGTCTGCATGTTTCACATTTTTTAACATAATCAATTGTATCCTGTCTTAAAGATGGCCACCAAAAGTACCTAGTCAACATTGCTTGTGTCTTTTTCCTTCCTGCGTGCCCTGCCAAAGGAGAGTTATGACACCAATGCAGTGCTTTATTTTGTAAACCCTGAGTAGGTAAATATAACTTTCCTGAATAGTACGGCAGACCTTCTTTAACCGTCTCCAAAGGGTCCTTAGTGCCCCATGCCACATTCATGTTTTTCTTCATTTCTTTTTTCACCTGTCTTAATAGACTATTCGTTATCGCTCCCACCACCCTTTCCACTGGAAGTATAGTCTTCACCTCTGGCACCACATTTTCCAAGTTTTGCTGCCTGGATAGTGCATCAGCCTTACCATTTTTCTTTCCTGGTCTGAAAGTTACCAAAAAGTCAAATTCATTGAAATATTGTGACCACCGCAACTGTCTGGGGCTTAAAGTGTGTGTGGTCTTGAAGTATTGAAGATTCTTATTGTCAGTTACTACCACCACTTGATGTCTCGCTCCCATAAGATAATGTCTCCACTCCAGAAATGCTGCCCGTATAGCCAATAATTCCTTGTCCGTAATGGAGTAATTCTGCTCACAACTCGTAAGTTTCCGAGAATAGAAAGCCACCGGATGCCACTTCCCTTCTCCATCTTTTTGGGATAACATTGCCCCCACCGCTGTATTTGAGGCATCAGTTTCTACTTGAAAAGGTTTTTCAGGATTTGGGTGTCTCAGCAGATGTAAAGGCCAATTTTAGTGTGACAAATGCTTTCTCTGCTTCTTGGTCCCAACTAAACCCAGAAGACTTTCTTAACAACTGAGTTATGGGCGTAACAATTTGTGAAAAATTCGAAATGAATCTCCTGTAAAAGTTAGCAAATCCCAAAAAGGACTGAATGTCTTTGATACATTGAGGCACTGGCCAGTCAATGACTGCCTGTACCTTCTTCTGATCCATTACAATACCTGTGGGAGTGAGTATGAACCCGAGAAATTCCACCTTAGTAGTGTGGAATTCACATTTTTCCAACTTCACACATAATTCATGCTCCTGTGGTTTTTTTAACACCAAACGTACATGCTCAATGTGTTGTTCTTCTGAGGCAGAATAAATCAAGATATCATCAATATATACAATGACGAATATGTCCAGAACCTCTCTCAATACCTCTTGCATAAAATATTGAAATGCGGCAGGTGCATTACACAAGCCAAATGGCATAACTAAATATTCAAACAGTCCAAATTTAGTTCTGAAGGCCGTTTTCCACTCATCTCCACTCTTTACTCGAATCAAATGGTATGTCCCTCTCAAGTCCAACTTAGTATAAATCACTGCTGATTTTACCTGATCCAACAGAACTGAAATGAAAGGCAAAGGATACCTGTTTTTTATCGTTACCTTGTTCAATGCTCTATAGTCAATACAGGTTCTAAGTGTTCCCTCTTTTTTAGGCACAAAAAAACAAAGGAGATGACAGTGGTGAGGTAGAATGTCTAATGAACCCTTTTTGTAACATCTCATACAAATACTCCTTCAAATGTTGATTTTCTTTTTCTGTTAATGCATAAATACGACTGCATGGTAATTTCTCCCCAGCCTCTAATTCGATCACACAGTCATAAGAGCAATGTGGAGGTAACCTCTCAGCTCCCTTTTTGTCAAACACTTCTGCAAACTCCACATACTGCCTAGGAATGCCAATCCCCACAACCCCCACCACTTGTGAGTCAACTGTCTGATCCGCCAGAAATAGAGCTGGCCCTACCCCTTCCTTCAAATGTTCTTCACACTCTGACCCAGTGAAAGATACCTCTCTGGTGACCCAATCAATACGAGGATTGTGTAAGATCAGCAATGGCATACCCAAAATAAGACCAAAATGCGGAGCTGCAATCAAATCAAACACAATCTCCTCCACATGTCCTGATTCACATCTCATCTGAATTGGTTGTGTTTGTTGGCAAATAGGACCAGAAATCAAGGGAGAACCATCCACCGACTGTACACCTTCCACCTGTGCTTTATCTCTCAATGGTAATCCCAACTTCCTTGCCAAACCGATATCAATAAAATTGCCTGTCGCACCTGAATCCACCATAGCTGACACCATTTGTTTTGTGCATGCAAGAAATAATGTTACCAACAGATACACATGAGAGTTCTCCAACTTGGGAACTTTTTCAAACTGGGGCCTCACCCTTGAGTTCCCACTATGGTCGGCCCAATCCTTTTCCCGCATCCACCTTACTCCCATCGCTCCTCCCGACCTTCTTTGGCGTATTAGGGCATGTTCTTATGTAATGGCCGGATTGTCCACAATACAAACATAAGTTATTCACCTTGCGCTGTTCTTTCTCGGTTGCTGACAAGGGTCCCCTTACGCCCCCAATTTGCATGGGCTCTCGATCGCTACTCTTTCCTCCCCTACCCTTATCCAATCTTACAAAAGGTACCATCTCCGGTTTCTTCTTGTCACCCTTCCTTTCATTCACACGATGGTCTAACCTCAAAGCTAGATCAATCATCGCCGTACAGGAACTCGGTTGTGGTTCCACCTGGGCCATCGCATCTTTCAATTCCTCCCTGAGTCCCTGATAAAACAGAACTGTCTGTTTATTTTCCGGCCAATCTCTCTCTATTACCAACCGATTGAATTGCGTAACATAGGATACTAAATCACGTGACCCTTGTTTTAAGGCTAACAATTCCTTATCCTGAGCTAATGAAACTTCTCTTCGATCAAATAAACGTCCAAATTCTGTCAAAAACTGATCCCAATTGTATAGCAAGGGGTCATCCTTTTGCACCAATGGCATAGCCCATGCTGCTGCATCCCCTGTTAGATAAGATATCACAAACGCTGTACTAGCTTGTATAGTTTCGAACGCAGCTGGTTTACACAGAAAGTGTAATCTACATTGCGTCAAAAAGGTCATATACTTCCTCGGATCCCCCGTAAATCTTTCTGGTGATGCTAATGGCACACTGCTGGGTGCTTGTACAACAACAGTAGAGGTCCTTCCTGTGACACCCCCTGTAGACGTTCTCGCTCCCTCCAAGGGAGTACCCTGGACCCCTAAACCTTGAACTTGAGCCTTAAGAGCGTTAGATTCCTGTCTGGCATGTGCTAATTCTGCTTGAATTGCTTGTAATGTCGTTAGCACGTCTGCTAACGAAGGAGGATTCGAATCCATTTGGCTTGGGTGGTTTAAATACCCCTAAAATCGGGGGCTGATAATTCTGTCAAGTCTAATAAGGAGATAGGGTTTCAACCCCCTCTCCCGAACCACAGAAGCCGAATAGATCGACCCTCCCACTGTGGTTGGCACGGGCCTCTGAATGGAAATACACAGATAACCACGTGGCAGCCAATGGGGGGAAGACGGAGTTAGGGAAAGGGGGTGGAATGACAAAGGAAAGGTAGGGAACAGACAACATGCATTTGCAATACAATACTTAATCCTGAAACAAAAATATAGCCTAGTACTTCCTACTTGATACTACCTGTCTTACTAGCCTCCTAAGCGCTTAGGGTTCTTAATTACCCTAACCATGACCATACTTATGACCGTATAGTATAACATGTAGCTAACACATAGCGGACATGAGCGATACGAACTACATGGCACATACAAGGGAAACTCCCTTACATGAAGTCAACATACACATGGCCCCAAGGGCTGACATTGAACATGAGCAAACAGAAGCAGTAACATAACCCAAGTTTTCCCTTCAGAATCGGAATGAACAGTCTTGCCCTTTATCTCTCAGGAGAAATGTTCCTCCGGTAAGTATTGCCTCACACTTTTCCTGGAGATAATGTTACATACAACCCGTGGGCTTGCCAAACTTAATTGAGTCTTTTAACGTATCAAGTAAACATAATTCTTGCCAATATAAACAAACACATATCAGGATACTTATCTTCGAGTCCGGGTGACTCACAAGTACACCCAGACGATCTGATATGACGCCGTGAAAACGCCGCCGCCCCGTGGAGCAGCTGCCGCGTATAGAAGCGAAGGCAGCGGTCTGAGAGGGAGGAATTGTTCACTGCGGTGGCCCGGGAGATATGCGGAGAGCTGCGCGAATGCTTGCGTTGCCTCCAAAGTTAACCAGCAAGGTTAACCATGCTCGGGCCAGACGCTCTCCTTTACTGCCGAAAGCCTTCGTCCGCCTTCATGGACATAAATCACTCGCTCTTCCTCCTGCGTTCCTCACCCACGCCGTCATGGCTGCCCGTGCTGCACAACATTAATGATCAGCACCTGTGCAAGGGCGATTAACGGCTAAATACACCAGTAATGAACTCCAGCTGTCCCTTAGCGCGAATCCGGGACTACATTGCGCCTCTAAGCATGCTGGGAATCGTAGTTTTTTCCCTATTTCCTACAATATTGTCGTCTAGGCTTGCCCCAGACCCTATTCCTGACAGTGGGATTGTGATATTTTTGGGTAGGGGAAAGTTTGTGTAGATAAAGGAACACCTAAGTAATCCTATTTCAAGGGAAATAAAAGATGTTTCAAATTCCAGTCGGATTAATATTAAGAGAGAGAATACGCACAGTCAGGACTGTGCAAGGTGACGTCTGGTGATATAATTGGAGGCAAGGAGAGAATACCTCTTACTTACTATAAATAATTAAAGGGAAAAGGGAAGGTAATCACAAAAGTTACTAATGTGTACTGTGCTATTGTTTTAAGTGTTATTTGTTGTGTGAAGTCACGACAGGTTGTAAGTTGTGAAACTTGGGAGTGACGTTCGTTTGAGTTTAAAGGGGCCCGATGAATGGAATCAGGCCCAGAAAAGGCACAAGGGCAGCGTGCCGAGATGGACTCTGCAAGAGCCACGGCACAGAAAAATACTTGAGCGGCATGCGTATTCATGGATTCCCAGAGGCATCACCAGCCATCGTGCAACAAACAGCAGGCTGCACGCAGAACACCCCCAAAACGCCACCACGCACACCAAAAAGCAAGTGAAATGCCTAACAAGGCGTAAACCTCCACGCCATCCCTGGCCCAGCATACAGCCCTCCCAGCTAAATTGCGCGTAAACACCCAGCTATCCCCGGGTGCATCCCATAGAAAGCACGTGCCGTCCCACGCAGGGGCAGACCCTACACCTGCCAAATTGCGCGCCAACACTTTGCAGTCCCCGGTAGCACCCCAGCATAACCGCGCGAAAACACCCCGCAAACCCCAGCCGCAACACATAAAAATTGCATGCCCTCCCACGCAAGGCCAGCTCCTACACCAGCCAAATTGCACCCCAACACCTCGCAATCCCCGGTCACACCCCAGCGTAATTGCGCGAAAACACCTGGCAAACCCCGACCGCACCCAATAGAAAACGCGTGAACTCCCACGCAAGGCCAGCCCCTAAAACAGCCAACTCGTGAGCCAACACCTCAAAATCCCCGGTTGCACCCCAGCATAATCGTTTGAAAACACCCCGCAATCCCCATACATACCCCAGCATAATCGCGCATCACCACCTCGCAATACCCTGCATGCAACCCACTCCAGAAGGGACACCCCCACCACAGCCCCCATTACCCATGACACCACCCTGCAGGCAGCTCCCTCCAGACGGGACAACACCACTCCAGCCCCCTTTACCCATGACACCACCCTGCAGGCAGCCCCCTCCAGAGGGGACACCCCCACCGCGACCTCCATTACCCATGACACCACCATGCAGGCAGGCCCCTCCAGAGTGTACACCCCCACCCAAGCCCTGATTACCCATAACGCCACCCTGCAGGCAGCCCCCTCCAGATGGGGCACCCCAGCCCACATTATCCGTGACACCACCCTGCATGCAGCCCCCTCCACAAGGGACACACCAGCCCCCATTACCAGCAACACCACCCTGCAGGCTGCACCCTCCAGACGAGACACCCCCACCCCAGCCCCCATTACCTGGGACACCACCCTGCAGGCAGCCCCCACCAGACCGGCCACCCCTACCCCAGCCTCCATTACCTGTGACACCACCCTGCAGGCAGCCTCCTCCACAAGGCACACCCCACCCCAGTCCCCATTACCTATGACATCCCCCTGCAGGCAGCCCCCACCAGACAGGACACCCCAGGCCCTTTACCCGTGACACCACCCTGCAGGCAGACCCCTCCAGATGGGACACCCCCACCACAGCCCCCATTACCTGTGACTCCACCCTGCAGGCAGCCTCCTACACAAGGGACACCCCAGTCCCCATTACCCGTAACACCACCCTGCAGGTAGCCCCCTCCATACGGGATGCCCCAGCCCCCATCACCCGTGACACCACCCTGCAGGCAGCCCGCTCCACAAGGGACACGCCCATCCCAGCCCCCATTACCCATGACAAAACCCTGCAGGCAGCCCCCACCACACGGGACACCCCCACCTCAGCCCCCATTACCCATCACACCACCCTGCAGGCAGCGCCCTGCACAAGGGACACCCCCAACCCCCATTACCCATGACACCACCCTGCAGGCAACCCCCTCCAGGCAGGACACCCCCATCCCAGGCCTCATTACCTGTGACACCACCCTGCAGGCAGCCCCCTACACAAGGGACACTCCAGCCCCCATTACCCATAACACCACCCTGCAGGCAGCCCCCTCCATACAGGACACCCCAGCCCCCATTGCCTGTGATACCACCCTGCAGGCATTCCCCTCCACAAGGGACATGCCCACCCCAGCTCCCATTTCCCGTGACACCACCCTGCAGGCAGCCCCACCAGATTGGACACCCCCAACCCAGCCCCCATTACCCGTGAAACCACCCTGCAGGCAGCCCTCTCCACAAGTGACAACCCCACCCCAGCCCCCATTTCCCATGACACCACCCTGCTGGCAGCCTCCTCCAGATGGGACACCCCCACCCCAGCCCCCATTAAACATGACACCACCCTGCAGGTAGCCCCCTCCAGACACACCCACCCCAGCCCCCATTACCTGTGACACCATCCTGCAGGCAGCCCCTTCCAGATGGGAAATCCCCACCTCAGCCCCCATTACCCGTGACACCACCCTGCAGACAGTCCCCTCCACAAGGGACACCCCAGCCCCCATTACCCATGACAGAACCCTGCAGGCAGATCCCTCCAGATGGGACACCCCCAGCCCAGCCCCGCTACCTGTGACACCACCCTGCAGGCAGCCCCCTCCACAAGGGACACCCCAGCCCCCTTACCCGTGACACCACCCTGCAGGCAGTGCCCTCCAGACAGTACACACCCACCCCAGCCCCCATTACCTGTGACACCACTCTGCAGGCAGGCCCCTCCAGACGTGACACCCCCACCCCAGCCCCCATTACCCGTGACACCACCCTGCAGGCAGCCCCCACCATACAGGACATCCCCACCCCAGCCCCCATTACCCGTGACACCACCGTGCAGGGAGTCGTCTCGACAAGGGATACCCCAACCCCACCCACCATTACCTGTGACACCACCCTGCAGGCAGCCCCCACCAGACAGGACATGCCCACCCCACCCCCCATTACCCATGACACCACCCTGCAGGCATCCCCCTCCAGAGGGGACACCCCCATCGCAGCCCCCAATACCCATGACACCACCATGCAGGCAGGCCCCTCCAGACTGGACACCCCCGCCCCAGCCCCGATTACCCATAACGCCACCCTGCAGGCAGCCCCCTCCAGATGGGGGACTCCAGCCCACATTACCCGTGACACCACCCTGCATGCAGCCCACTCCACAAGGGACACACCAGCTCCCATTACCAGCAACACCACCCTGCAGGCAGCACCCTCCAGACGAGACACCCCCACCCCAGCCCCCATTACCTGGGACACCACCCTGCAGGCAGCCCCCACCAGACCGGACAACCCTACCCCTGCCTCCATTACCCGTGACACCACCCTGCAGGCAGCCTCCTCCACAAGGGACACCCCTACCCCAGTCCCCATTACCTGTGACATCACCCTGCAGGCAGTCCCCACCAGACAGGACACCCCAGGCCCTTTACCCGTGACACCACCCTGCAGGCAGACCCCTCCAGACAGAACACCCCCACCCCAGCCCCCATTACCTGTGACTCCACCCTGCAGGCAGCCTCCTCCACAAGGGACACCCCAGTCCCCATTACCCGTAACACCACCCTGCAGGTAGCCCCCTCCAAACGGGATGCCCCAGCCCCCATCACCTGTGACACCACCCTGCAGGCAGCCCGCTCCACAAGGGACACGCACATCCCAGCCCCCATTACCCATGTCAAAACCCTGCAGGCAGCCCCCACCACACGGGACACCCCCACTTCAGCCCCCATTACCCATGACACCACCCTGCAGGCAGCCCTCTGCACAAGGGACATCCCCAACCCCCATTACCCATGACACCCTGCAGGCAGCCCCCTCCAGGCAGGACACCCCCATCCCAGGCCCCATTACCTGTGACACCACCCTGCAGGCAGCCCCCTACACAAGGGACACTCCAGCCCCCATTACCCATAACACCACCCTGCAGGCAGCCCCCTCCATACAGGACACCCCAGCCCCCATTGCCTGTGATACCACCCTGCAGGCATTCCCCTCCACAAGGGACATGCCCACCCCAGCCCCCATTTCCCGTGACACCACCCTGCAGGCAGCCCCACCAGATGGGACACCCCCAATCCAGCCCCCATTACCCGTGACACCACCCTGCAGGCAGTCCCCTCCACAAGTGACAACCCCACCCCAGCCCCCATTTCCCATGACACCACCCTGCTGGCAGCCTCCTCCAGACGGGACACCCCCATCCCAGCCCCCATTAAACATGACACCACCCTGCAGGTAGCCCCCTCCAGACACACCCACCCCAGTCCCCATTACCTGTGACACCATCCTGCAGGCAGCCCCTTCCAGATGGGAAATCCCCACCTCAGCCCCCATTACCCGTGACACCACCCTGCAGACAGTCCCCTCCACAAGGGACACCCCAGCCCCCATTAACCATGACAGAATCCTGCAGGCAGATCCCTCCAGATGGGACACCCCCACCCCAGCCCCGTTACCTGTGACACCATCCTGCAGGCAGCCCCCTCCACAAGGGACACCCAGCCACCTTACCCGAGACACCACCCTGCAGGCAGTGCCCTCCAGACGGGACACACCCACCCCAGCCCCCATTACCTGTGACACCACTCTGCAGGCAGGCCCCTCCAGACATGACACCCCACCCCAGCCTCCATTACCCGTGACACCACCCTGCAGGCAGCCCCCACCATGCAGGACATCCCCACCCCAGCCCCCATTACCCGTGACACCACCGTGCACGGAGTTGTCTCGACAAGGGATACCCAACACCATCCACCATTACCTGTGACACCACCCTGCAGGCAGCCCCCACCAGACAGGACATGCCCACCCCAGCCCCCATTACCTGTGACACCACCTTGCAGGAAGCCCCTTCCACAAGGGACACCCCCACCACAGCCCCCATTACCCATGATCCCAACCTGCAGAGAGCACCCTCCCTATGGGATATCCCCACCCCAGCCCCCATTACCTGGGATACCACCCTGAAGGCAACTGCCACCAGACGGGCCACCCCCACCCCAGCCACATTACCTGTGACACCACCCTGCAGGCAGCCCCCTCCACAAGGGACACCCCCACCACAGCCCCCATCACTCGTGACACCACCCTGCAGGCAGCCCCCTCCAGATGGGACACCCCTACCGCAGCCCCCATTACCTGTGACACCACCCTGCAGGCAGCCCCCACTACAAGGGACACCCCCACCCCAGCCCCAGTACCCATGACACCACCCTGCAGGAAGCCCCCACCAGACAGGACACCACCACCACAGCCCCCATTACCATGAAACCACCTTGCAGGCAGCCCCCTCCAAAAGGTACACCCCTACCCCAGCCCCCATTACCAGTGACACCACCCTGCAGGCAGCCCCCTCCAGACAGGACACCCCCACCCCAGTCCCCATTACCTGTGACACCACTCTGCAGGCAGCCCCCTTCAGTCAGGCCACCCCAGGCCCCATTACCCATAACACCACCCTGCAGGCAGCCCCCTCCACAAAAGATACCCCAGCCCCCATTACCCGTGACACCACCCTGCAGGCAGCCACCTCCATAAGGGACACGCCCACCCCAGACCCCATTACCCATGACACCACCATGCAGGCAGCCCCCACCAGATGGGACACCCCCATCCCAGCCCCCATTATCCATGACACCACCCTGCAGGCAGCCCCCTCCAGACGGGACACCCCTACCCCAGCCCCCATTACCTGTGATGCCACCCTGGAGGCAACTCTCTCCACAAGTGACACCCCATCCTCCATTACCTGTGACACCACCCTGCAGGCAGCTCCCTCCAGACGGGACACCCCCACACCAGCCCCCATTACCTGTGACACCACCCTGCAGACAGCCCCCACCACAAGGGACACCCCCACCCCAGCCCCCATTTCCCATGACACCACCCTGCAGGAAGCCCCCAATAGACGGGACACCCCCACCAGAGCTCCCATTACCCATGACACCACCCTGCAGGCAGCCCCCTCCACATGGTACACCCCTACCCCAGCCCCCATCTCCAGTGACACCACCCTGCAGGCAGCCCCCTCCACAAGGGACAACCCAGCACCCATTACCCATGACACCACCCTGCAGGCAGCTCCCTCCAGACGGGACACCCCCACCCCAGTCCCCATTACCTGTGACATCACCCTGCAGGCATCCCCCAACAGACGGGACACCCCAGCCCCCATTACCCATAACACCACTCTGCAGGCAGCCCCCTCCACAAAATACACCCCAGCCCCCATTACCCGTGACACCACCCTGCAGGCAGCCACCTCCATAAGGGACACACCCACCCCAGCCCCCATTACCCGTGACACCACCCTGAAGGCAGCCCTCTCCACAAGGGACACGCCCACCCCAGACCCCATTACCCATGACACCACCCTGCAGTGAGCCCCCTCCAGACAGGACACCCCCACTCCAGCCCCCATTACCTGTGACACACCCCTGCAGACAGTCCCCTCCACAAGGGACTCCCCCACCCCAGGCCCCATTACCCATGACACCACCCTGCAGGAAGCCCCCACCAGATGGGACACCCCCACCCCAGCCCCCATTACCTGGGACACCACCCTGCAGGCAGCCCCCTCCACAACAGACAACCCCACCCCAGGCCCCATTACCTTTGACACCCCCCCACCCCAGCTGCCATTACCCGTGACACCACCCTGCAGGCTGCCCCCTCAAGACGGGGCACCCCAAACACAGCCCCATTACCTGTGACACCATCATGCAGGCAGCCCCCACCAGATGGGAGACAAAGGCCCCATTAGCCATTGCACCACCCTGCAGGCAGCACCCTCCACAAGGGACACCCCCACCTGAGCCCCATTACCCATGACACCACCCTGCAGACAGCCACCTCCCAATGGGACACCCCCACCCCAAACCCCATTACCTGTGACACCACCCTGCAGGCAGCCCCCATGAGACAGGGCACCCCCACCCCCATTGACCTCAGATGATGTTGCTTGAGACATGGCAACCCCCGAGGCAGGTGTGGGTGGGCAAGGTGGTCCTGGGGCTGGGCTGTGGAGCGGTGGTGTTGTTCTAGCACCTTGGAAGCCTTCGGAATCAGCTGAGGAGGTCATAAGGCCAAGGACAGGAGCACTGCCAATGACTAAACAGCAGGCACTCAAATTGCAGGGCAGGTGAGGTGGGTTAGCAGGAACACAGGCGGGCAAGCAGCAGCAGATGGCTCGTAGAAGGCAGCACAGGGCAGTAGGAGGCAGTTAAAAAGGCTTGTATGCCGGAGCGTGGGTATTCTGTGTCTAATGCATGGGCACCCGGAAACAGAGTGATGGTTACTCTGCACATTTGAAATTAGCGCGGACACGTGAAATCAGTGGAAAGGTCCTGATCGCATAAATTACGTAAAATGCGCTGGCCGTTGGCGTTCAAAATCAGAATAAAGAAGTGTGTAGCATTAAATCCAACCGCACGTGCAAATTGGAGTGGACGGACGAGTGCATTATAGAGAATTGTGGGATGCCACGCAATAAGATCACTACTGTGACAGTACAAACTTCTTATTTTGGTGGGGGTTTTGCCTCCTCGCACACGCACATGTACTTTCTTTTTTTAGAGGCTAACGGTGAGTCACGTATGCATTATTCACACTCTGGTGCCCCTGTGTATCGCCTACCTCCATTATCTTCATTACAGTAGTTTTTCTGTGCTCCGTGTACGTATTTTTTGTGTTGCTGGGTGCCACAGCGTATCGTGTAACGCTTTTTCTTATTACGGGAGCTACCGAGGTGTTGCGTACATGCATTTTTGATTTTTGGGGTGCCTTTGCGTTACGCGTCCCATATATCTTTTCACCAGGGCTAATATTGAGCCTTGCTGGACCACTGAAGTATGTTTACCATCATGTACACTGCCCCTCACTCCGCTTGCCCAGGACAATTTCTTGGTGTGCCTTCTACTGTACTAGTCCATCAGTGCCATGAGTGGGAAGGCCACAAGAGGGAAAGGTGGCAGATGTGGCAGATGTGGTCGGGGTAGGGGACGTGCAGAGGGAGCTGTCCCCCCCCAAAAGGGTCAGGGAGCTGCAGGTGCAGCTGCCCTCCCCACCAGCCAGGGGCCGGAACCTGCACGGGCAGCTGCTGTTGTCCCCCACTCAGGGGCAGGGACCTCCAGCGGTAGCTGTGCCCCCCCAGTACACGGACACCCAGGGGCAGGTGATGTCCTTCCATCAAGGAGGAAGGCACATCCCCATAAAGCTCCTGTCCCCACCACCCAGGTTCAGGGACCAGCAGGGGCAGCTGCTGTCCCCACCACCCAGGGGCAGGGACCTCCAGTGGTAGCTGTAGTCATCCCCCCAGGTACACGGTCACCCAGGGGCAGCTGATGTCCATCCCTAAAGGGGGAAGGGACGTCCCCATAAAGCACCTGTCCCCACCACCCAGGTTCAGGGACCAGCAATGGCAGCTGCTGTCCCCACCACCAAGGTGCAGGGACCTCCAGTGGCAGCTGTGGTCCCCCTCCCAGGTACACGGACACCCAGGAACAGCTGATGTCCATTCCTCAAAGGGGAAGGGACGTCCCAATAAAGCTCCTGTCCCCACCACTCAGGTTCAGGGACCTGCGGGGACAGCTGCTGTCCCCACTGCCCGGGGGCAGGGACCTCCAATGGTAGCTGCGGTTGTCCCCCCCAGGTACAGGGACACCCAGGGGCGGCTGATGTTTGTCCCCCTCCCCAGGTTCAGGGTTCTGCAGGGCAGCTGCTGTCCCAGCCTCAGTGGGTGATGGCATGGCCCAGGACACTAGTGGTCCAGCATCTGGTGCCCTGAGTGGTCCCAGCCACACAGGGTGTGCACCACACACCAAGAAGTTAAAGTGTGAATGACAGTAAGAGGCTCAACCCCAAAGCACGGCACAGGACACCACCACGTTGAGGAAGAGGAGCTTCAATGATGATGAAATCCAGGTCCTCGTGAACTACGTGCGCGAACACCACCGTGACATGTGCATGCAGCCAGGGAGCACACACACCTGCTCAGCGTACGGTGCACTGGCAGTGAGTCACAGATCTCATCAACCACTTTGGGAATGAGCGGCATACAGCTAGTCAGGTCATGAAGCGGTGGAATGACCTCCACTGTCGCACCAAACACAAGCTGGGTGCCAACCTCCCTCTGCTCTGGCAACTGGAGGGGTTTCACCACAGGAGAAGGAGCTCACTCCACATGAAGAGTCCATGAGCCAGTTAATTCATGTGGATCAGTTGCAAGACGTTGGAGGCCTGCTAAATTACAAGCACACGTCCGGTGAGTGATCAATTGTGTGTATCTGAATATGTGTATGTTGAATGGAAAACGTGGCCTGAATGTGTTGCTCATGTGCCTGCATATGAATCACTGCCCTGGGTGAACCATATCATGGTGTACTGACTCGTGCACAGTGCATAGAACGCATGTGCCATTCATCCGTTGAACATGCCTTTCTGACAGTATTCATCACCAACCTTCATGCAAAGAAACTACATGTTCTAAATGCCACCACAACATGGCATCTGGTCAGTTGCATAATTGTTGTAATTGACACTGCTATGCTTGTGTCTGAGGCACGTGTTACACATCATGCACTGCATTTTGTAGCTAGTCCTTTCACACATGCGCATAGGTAGTTCAATACTGCAGATGACTTCCATGGACACTGGCAGCAGGCATGACAGTGTGCCATGAGTGACATTGCATTTTTCAACACTATGCACATCCCCTCTGCAGCTATGGCACTGACCGTGCTGTCAAGGAATAGTAATGTATCATCCCTATTACAAAAAAAGGTAGCAGGCGCTCCTCTCCAGAAGGAACATGGCATGATAACCTGTTCTGAGATGAAAGTTTGCAGCACACGCTTTTTGCTCACTGTACCTTTCACAGATGGGAAATATACATTTGCATATCAGTCTTTGTCCTGCCCACCTGGGCAGTCCAGCACCGAAATGCTATGGCGATTCCTCTCTGAACAAGAGTACCAACAGCAACCCCATACACGTGTTTCAGCCTTGTTGGGCCTCATCAGTGAGGTGAAGCTGCGCCTCTCTGAGCACAGTGACCAGGGAGTCCACGTCTGGTTGCCCCCAGGTAACTCAGGGTGACCAACCCCAAGTTCCTTCCAAATATTAAAAAAAAAGGTAGCAGGCGCTGCTCTCCAGAAGGAACATGGCATGATAACCTGTTCTGAGATGAGAGTTTGCAGCACACGCTTTTTGCTCACTGTACCTTTCACAGATGGGAAATATCCATTTGCATATCAGTCTTTGTCCCGCCGCCCACATGGGCATTCTTGTGGATGTACATCAACATCCGTGTTTATTTAATCACACCAGGGCAACAGACACTGCTCTACAGGGGTCACATGATTAATGGTGTCAACCCTCCATTCATAATGCCCTGGTGTCCTCATCATCCTTGAGGTGTCATATGCTTTTCACGCAGTGATGCATTCAATCCTCATTTGGATGATCCATGAACAGACAGTGGACTTGATTAGGTAATTCCAAATGGGTCAATTCCGTAGATGCCCCATACTGTGTCCTCTATTCTACCCTACTTCAGCAGCCATCAGTGGCATCATGCAGGTGTCGATTCATTTGTCATGCATGTTTCACATATAGATTTGACTGTGGCAATGCATATTTGAAGCAAGGTCAAACTGATTCATGTGCTATGATGAGTACAGACTACTTTTCAGCACTGTTTCTAGTGACACAATGGCAGCCTTTTTCACCATGTCTGCCTCACAGCCATCCAGGACTGGTGACCTCAAAATGACCATGGCTTGTGCGCCATTTAGAAAATTGCATGTCTCAAATGACTCAACTGCAACCTACTTCTGCCATTGATTCTGTCCTATCTACATGTGCTCACTCCCTCCACAATCATCCCAATACAGGAATGTTTGATCATACTTGTACTCCCTCACTCCCTTACTGCTGCATTTTCGTGTGCTTGTGAAGTACCATCAGTTGCACCTCTTGATGCGCACAGTCAACATACACTTTCACAACATCAGGCGGAGGTGCTCTGTTACATGTGCTGTGGTACTCTCCATGCTACACTACTGCTTCATCAACTCAAGAGTGTTCCTTGATCTATCCTGCAACCCCGACAGCTTAGCCAGATAATGTATGCGTGACTCGTCAGTTGACACAGGGCCAGGGAGAACGTCTCCACGGCCATATGATTGATTCTGAGGATCACAGACTCTGCACATATTACATTGTGATACGGGGATGTCCTCCACAGGAATGTCTGGGTCCTGGTACCGTCTTAAACGCTTCATGATGATTTATTAGGCTTATGTACTCCTGCATTCTGCACATTGAGCAAGGGGGAATTCATGAAATAGCTCTAAGGCTGACAACTTTGGACTCTCGGGAGACATTGTCAGCATGTATCCACTGGACGTATCCAGTCTTACCCCCTGCAGCGTCGACAAAGAGTGTATTTTGGTGAAAACAATCAACAGATACCACTGCTCACTCCAGAGTTTGAAACAGAATGCTAATGTCAACCTTTTGGTAGGATCAGTGTCAGTTGGACTACCTGGTGACATAAGACTTAAAGAACTCCGATTCAATGGATAGATGCGAACTTAGCTTGCACTCCATACTCTATGTGTGTTCTCTGTGATTCATGGAAACAGCAAACCTTTCTCTCTGGTGAACACTTGAGGGTTAAAACTTAGGTGCTTTGTGATTTATTGTTTGAGAATTCTAACTGTCATTTTTTGTTAACCATGTCCAATTAGATATTGGTTCTTTTTGGCTGTGTATTACGTGTACTCTTTCATAGTAGTTCTTTTAGATTATGATTTTTTTTGGTACACTAGATTTAATTTAGAAGCAGTCTTCACCTTTAGGGGTGTCAATATATTTTTTTAACTATGCATTGTCATTTGTGAAAATTAACTCCACCTTAAAATATAACTAATTGAACTTACTCCTCAGCCTATCTGTGTGTTTCGTTTCAGACTAACTTTTTGATTTTTTGATTCATTTAATCAGTAATACTGAGGGTCCCCAATTAGGTCTGGCTAGAATATGACCAACACGGATAAGACCCCCCCGTAGCAGTACTTCCCCCCCTTGTTTGATTTGTCTTTTATGGCTGCCTGAGTCTGCTACCTGTCACTTTGGGCAAACCGAATCCCTTATGTATGTTTCTCCTGCATTCCTCCAGCAATGACTACCTGTGTGTGAGTCTCTTGGATATTCATGCCCATGTGACTTATGTCTCGTTGGTGGCTTGACCCACCACATATATCAAGTGAAGTACTGTGTATATGGTGCACAGGGTTCATGGATCAATGTTGGGTGTCATTAACCTAATTACTTTCTGGCCACCCATGCCATGTACACAACAAATGCTTTAATTCTTGTATGGCTCTTTGTGAGCGTTGCGCTAAACAGGGATGTCATCTATCCCTGTAGGAATTCTACATGTACATGTCTGACTTTGCACGTGTGATTGGCCCTTTCAACTCTAGATTTGTAGAAAGTTGCATCTCTCTGCACTTACCCAAGACTCCACTGACTGTACGCACTAGGACCACCGCAGAACTTGTTCCCACACTCCAAATGGCAGTACCCTGTGAATGTCTGTAAACTTGCTACTTCTGATTGCACTATGCCTGTCTGGGGTCTGTGTGTTCCACCCTGTCCTCGGTCACTGAAGGGGGGCACATTCATGTAGTTGATGAAACTGCAGCTTCATCATCAGACATAATCAGTGTTGCCACCACTGTTGATTGTATGACATGCACAGAGACAGCCTGGAGTGACTATTTTGTGTTCAGTGATTCAATGGCACTGTAGGAGTGTTATTTTCAGCCCTTGTTACATCGATCCTTGAGCTCTTTGAGACACCAGCCTTGTGTATCAGGCATTTCCAAATATACATTTGCATGACGTGCCATACCATGACACAGTGAACTGATCTTTTTAGATGACATATTGGATGGTTTGAGTGACACAGGAGTGACTTAATGGAAGGTTTTGCATGTGGGTAGTTGTGTCATTGGGTTGGTGAGGGAGGATTATCTTTTAAGTTGTAAGGGAGGCACACAATTTTGCACATCCAGGGGCACATGCTCAGGGTGGTTTGGGTGGCAGAGTTGATTGGCCCATTGTCATCATTGAATGGCACATGGAATGTGGCATGGTCGTGTGCACTCCACAGGGGGTGGAGTTTAGGTGAATAAAGTAGCCACAAGCTGGGCATGGGCAGCCTCTCCACATGCCCTTTGGCTAGCCATACCCAAGCGGCGTGCCTGTGGGTTTGGGAGCACCACTATGTCCACCAGTACACCACGCCATGTTGCAACATTGTGCAAGACACATGCAGCCACTATGATCCTGAAGACTGCTGGTGGTGCATATAGCAGCTCACCAACAGAGTGGTCAAGGGAGCAGAACCGTGCCTTGAGCACTCCGAATGTGTGCTCCACTTCAGCGCCTTGGTATAAAGCACTCTATAAATAAACAAATCAATCAATCAATCAATCAATCACTATGGCCCGAGTTGCAATATGGGCTGTGTTGTATTCTTACCTTGGCAGGTGGGGTGGGGTTCAGTATTGGCGTCATCGTGTAGGTGCTCAGAGGGTAGGCACTGTCCCCTGGAGAGGTGAGAATGTTTGTCATTGGTGTGTATTTGTTTGTGTGTGACATGCATGCATGTGCAGGGCCTTTGATACTGACCAAGGAGCCATGTGTTGCCATGCCTCTCAGCTTCCAGGGCTTGGCGTAGGGGTGACATTCTGAATATGTAACTATCATGGGTGGATCCAGGATAGTTTGCATAGACAGAGGTAATGATGCCCTTGGCATCACACACAACCTTAACGTTGATGGAGTGCTAGTGTTTCCGGTTGCTATAGATATGCTCTGTTGCCCTAGGTGGACGTAAAGCAACATGGGTGCAATAAATTCCACCAAGCACTTTAGGGAAGTGGGCCACCCCATACAAATTCTTCCCATGGCCTGCCTTTCAGCAGGTTTTCAGGGCATATAGATGTGCCGGCGGACTGAGTGGCTGTGTAGGCAGGTGTAGGCAGTGTGACTGAGTGGGCTGTGATATGCCCCCAACTATTGCAGTTGTCTGCTGGAATGAGCCAGTGGCCAAGAAATGCAGCACAGTGTGCACCTTTTGCAAGGGTCTTAGTGCTTGGGAGCACAGGATGGGTGATGTAAGGTCATCTTCCCACTCTGTGACCAGATCTAGGATGATATGAGGGGGAAACCTATACCTAGCATAGACCTGATCACCAGGCATCCCAAAAAGTGTGGTCCTTGGGTGGAAAATCCGGGCCCAGCCCATCCTCCACCTCCTACGGTGTCCCGCGATCACTGCTGCAACAAACGGTACATTCATTGGGGCAGTATATGTGCGTTTGTTCATCACGCATACTTTCTATGCATTTTTGGTGTGCGCAGTGACGTTTCCGCCTGCTATCGCGTGGCATAGCAGTTTCAGGATTTGCATGTACTATTTCATGTGCCGTCGATCCCTGTTTGATTCCATGAGTATGCTTTCTTTACGCGCGTATGGGTGTTGCGATTGTTTGACTGTGTAACTTCCCTCGTAACACCCACATTTTGTGTGCAAGACTGTATTTTCTACCCCAGGAGGCCTCTACCAGTTTAAGGCTATGCCTTTTGGACTCGAAAATGCACATGCTACATTCCAGAGGATGGTGAATCAAGTTCTGAATGGGATGGAGGACTTCTGCATGGCATACTTGGATGGCATTGCAGTGTTCAGCCCCACTTGCGAAAACATCTTGACCACCTTGGATATGTTTTGCAGGCTCTTTAACAGGCCCATCTGACCATAAAGGCTAGAAAACGTCAAATTGGTCAGAGTAAAGTGAGGTAGGAGGAGGTGAAATAATGCTATTCCCTAGCAAGGTACAAGCTGTACAAGACTGGACCACCCCTACTATTCAAACCCAAGTGAGAGTCTTCCTAGGTCTCACTGGCTACAATAAGAACGTCATTGAGAACTACGGGACCATAGCTTTTCCCTTGAATGTGATCTCCTCATCCAAATTCCCGTAGAAGGTCAGGTGGAATGAGGAGTGCACTCAAGCATTTGAAGGATTTAAGAAAGCCCTTTGTCAGTCTCCAGTCTTGAAAGCTCCTGACTACAACGAATCCTTCATTGTACAAACTGATGCTTCAAATACAGGAATAGGTGCAGTTTTGAGTGAGCTGGATAAGAAAGGCAGGGAACACCCTATTTGCTTCATCAGTAGGAAACTTAAGGACTGGGAGACGAGGTGGGCAACAATTGAAAGAGAATGTTTTGCCATTGTGTGGTCTTTTAAGAAGTTTAGAATATACTTGTGTGGATCTACTTTTGTAATTCAAACAGACCACCAACCCTTGAGATGGTCAATGCAGATGAAGGGGGAGAATCCTAAATTGTTATGATGGTCACTCAGCCTCCAGGCTTTTGATTTCACTGTAGAACATAGGTTGACAGGCGGGCTTTCATAATACAATAGGGGAGCTCGTACTGTTTTTCCCCCTATCTTAACATCCAAATCTTTTGTGAAAGGAACTGCTACTACCGCCCCACAGAACCCTTGCATTTTGAGATTTTTGTCAGATAACGAAAAATCAACCTTCACATATACATGATTTCTCCACCCCAAGTCTACCATAAAGATGAACTGTTTGTTTCCTATCTCCGCCCCCACCAGTGGTTCCTCTTCTGGATTGTAGGTAGTGGATAGGATTGGACATGCAAGTGCTCTCTGTGGTCTGTCCTTCTCTGGTTGGGTGTCTATGCCAGGACAGGAGAAAACATTTATACTGAGCACACACCTACCCTGGTATGGAGCCGTGCACCGTTTGGGGCTGTAGCGAAAGGGTTGTAATGCCGATGGGCCAATTGGTTCGGGCAGTTTGGCTGTAATTCCATGTTGTGCAGTGGGTGTCTGAGTGTGTGGTATCCCGGAATTGGTTGAGTATTTGTTTGCTCGTCTTGCTCATAACTCCCTTCGGGGAGACAGTAAGTATTGCCCGGATGAGGGTGACCCCATTGAGGTTGGTTATGATATGCTTGCTTGTACTGATAATTTCCCCCTTGTCTACTGCAGCATTCCCGGGAGAAGTGGCCCCACCTCACGCATGGCCAACAATGTCCTTGTCTGCCCCCCAAGGGCCCTTGTCCCCGTATACCCCTCTATTCTGTCCCTGAAAAACACCTTGTCCTTTTGCCGGTCTTCCTTGTCATTGGGGTCCCATATACTGTTGTTCTCCTCCCCACTGTTCCTGCCCATTATCTGCCGACATTGCAGCCATTCTAGCTTGTGTAGCCGCAGAGATACCTCCCTCCTCTCCTGTCTGCTCCGGGGGCAGCGCTGCTGCTACTGCAGCGACCTTCACTAGTTTTCTCTGTACTAGTTTCACTTCTTTAGCTAATCTTCTCTGCGCTGTTTCCTTCTCTCTTTCTTTGATCCTCCTTCAATGGTGCACTATAATGCTTTGAATCATCTAAGGCTAGCTTTTGGCTTCTATCCCAGCTATTTTATCAAGGGCCTTCTGTACTTCCTTCGGGAGTCCTCTCTTACTGATGAAATAAAATAGGGAGATTGACTGGTCCCACGTGGTGCCCGTCTCCGCCCTCCACATTTCCTGCACACGAGGAATGGACTTCGCAGCATCTTCCTCGTCCCCCATAGTGCACTGCAATATAGAATGTAAATCGGGGGTATCTGGGAAGGTTATTTACAGGGCATCCCACAACTGTGCTCTTACATTATTAAATGATGCCCCATCATGAGTGTCATTGCTTGTGGTCACCCCCGGGAACCCTGCTTTCACCCACACTGTGCTTGATCACCCACTGCAGAAGCCAGGAGGTTTTTGATGTCACCAATGGCCAGTGGCGCCGCCTGCCGTGTTCTTTTCAAAGGCGTAAATCCATTTTCCTGTACCCGCTTTAAGCAGGGGGAGGGATTTAAGGAGATTGTTTTTAGCCCTCTGTGCCCAAGGCACATAAGGGGTCATCCTGCTCCTTTGTGGATGAGGGGCATTTGGAGTTTGGATTTTACCTTTCCATTGTTTACTTTTGCTCCTTCCTTTTTCGCTAGGGCTACTCTTCCCATCCTATTTCACAGCCTTCCTTCCCATCCTTCACTCACTCTTGGGGATCTCCATTGCACTTGCTGTATCCCTCCCACAGCCCCCTCCTCTACTTCGTCAAAATCACTCCTGTATTCTTTATCCCGATTTGAGGCTATCGTGTCATATCCCACAATTTCTACTTCCCCCTCCCTCTTAGTTGTACTGTTTTTATGGGGCACTGTCTACTCTGAAAAGGAAGCCCCCGGATTTCCATTAATCCTCCGGTAGGAAGAGGAGCTTTTTAGAGGTTGCTGTCCTACCCCTGATGTTTGTGTTGCTTTGCATATTGCCCTTACACGTGCTAATTCCTTTCTAATGGACGTTAATGCTATTTCAAGATCCTGAGTACTTGGCCCTGTGGGGACTGGGGTAGCGGCTAATGGATCGTAAGGCAGCGGTGGGGCAGTGCTAGGTGTTGTCGGTGCACTACTTCGGGGTACATAGACTGGGTCCGCATATCCCTCTGCTGGCCTTGTAGGCAAGGGATAGATCTTTTTCGGTTCTCCCTCCCCCTTCTCTTTCCTGTCTTCCTCCCCTTTCATTATCTCGGAGGGGGGGGCTCTGAGCCCCTCTCTCTCTTATTTATGGTTGGCGCTTCCTCAAACATCCTCCACAAATCCAACACTTCACGTCTTTTCTGAAGTTGTTTCCCCTTGTATTTTGCCATCAAATATGTGGATTTGTGTGCTAATGTTCCCTTGTCAAAGGACCCTTCCTCTGGCCAAGCATGAGATAGTCCCTCCCACTTCATCTCCTTTACCCACTGTTTATGATACTTTTTTTATTCATTCACTATAGAGGGGGAGATGCTTACAAATATGTGACAGTGGGGTGTACTTTTCCCTGTCTTCTGAAAGTCCTCCCCTAGTCCCTTACAGGGACTCCTTTGTCTTCCCTTTCCTTGTGTTGCTCTCTGCCTTTCCTTTCTGATATATTCACTGTTATCTTAAAAATCTTTATCTCTTTAATTATAATACACAATGACCTTACACACAAGAAACATTGAACATTTTTGAAAATACACAAAGACACATCAAAACGATGACCAAAGAACTTATACTACATACACTGACCAATTAACAAGACCATGTATCCATAAACCTATTCCCCACCCTTCTCTTTCAGAGCATTTTATCTGTCACTCTCACAAAACACTCGCATCACCTCTGCCCCTCCTGGAACTACCTCCACATATAATAAGTACACTAAAAGCTACTGGGCATGGCCTCAGAGAAAGCCAGGTATCTGGTGGCAAGAACGTGAGGGAAGCCCAACTCCCCCACATTTACAAGATGGCGGGAGAGCATGGATATATGTGAACAAAGGGAGACCAGGTACGTCTCTACTCTCCCCGCTACCAGCCGCCCATTTGATTATTGGCCCCCTTTCAGACAATACCAATCGTACCTAGCTCTGGCAACACAATCTCCAGTGTCCACCCCATGAAACTGAAAATAGGACAGTCTCTTGGCTGCCCCAGCACAAATACAATGACGTAAAGACCCCTTACAACAAGCCACATGGACGCCTTCTTGGTGTGATATCAACTAATGCCTCCGATGTATACATGTTCTGGCTGTAACATTGTGAGTGGGGTGGGAGGGAAGGGAGGGGGGGAAACGCTCTCTGAGTAATGTGGGATATGTTGGGTTTTTTGTTGAATGTAAAACAACAAAGAAAGTTAAATAAAAAACACCAACCACTACTTATTCCGAAGCCGACTACATACATGGGGCTCCTACCTTTCTCTTTTCCCTATTTTTCCTCCAGACTGGTTGGGACAGGGCACCATGGCGCCGCCTTCCACCCCCTTTCAGAGCTAGGTTCCCATATCACCTCTATATTTTCAACTTATTTCTCTTCATATAAAAAGCTAATGGCCATGAAAAAAAGAAAGTGCATTCACTTCAAACAATCACTCTATTCATCCACATTCTACCTGTACGTGTTCCCTTCAATCATTCTGCTCTAAATCCCGAACATTCCCCAAATTTGATCTCATCTTTACAATTCATACTCACGTGCCTGTGTTCTTCCAAGAGCCTCCGTTCACAGTCTATCCACAACCTTTGGGGCCGCACCAGGCTCAGGCGAGCAGAGCGGTATTCGCAAAGCCGGAACCAACAAAAACCTCTGTCTTCTCTGTATGCGTTTTTTGGGGACTGGTCAGCCGTAGGTGGGTGCAGCACTGCCGGAGAAGCCCTAGATCTTGCCGCAAGTATGGGGGTCTCGAGGGATATCACGTTGGGGTCACCAAATGAAGGCATGCACCCTGAAAAGACACGTGATTTTCAATTGACCAGAATAATGAACACACCCAAGTACGGAATGAGATTAAGAAATAAATTACAAGGAAGAACAAAACTTTATATAAAATAAAGCAAACAACGAACTCTACTGCCCGAGAGCGCTCTGCCAAAAAAAACACGGGCAGCACATTAAAAGGACACACAGCGTCAGTGATGATGTAGCATAGATGGTATAAAATCTAGCATTGATTGGGGGAAGACTATAGCAGAGTTGATACTATAAGAGATGCATGATAATTGGTTGTTGTTCCCAGTCGCTCCTGGCACACGTGGGTCAGCTGGGCTCATCCCTGCGGTGTGAAGATCAGGGCGAAAGTGATGCAGTCCTCTCTATCTAAGCTAAGCAATAAAAACTAACAATTATAAGAATAATGGCTATCATTCACATTCTTTCAAAAAGGGGTTATCAAGAGAAGATGGGTTACTATACTGGCATTCCGACCTCTCCACTTGAGGTCCTCTTTGATACCTTTATCCCAGCACCCAGGTGCCCGCACCAGATGGTTGATCTCCCATCCCCCTTGCTTAGAACTCTCATGAAATAAGTAGACGTGTATTTCTTTTGGGAGAATCTACTGCTTGCCGGGATTCGGCCTGTGGTGGGTGTTCTGGAATGGTCAACGTGAGGGGCTCCGATGGTTATCAACATGAAAGAGGTTGAGGGGTCAAAGACTGGTGAGACTTGGCCTGTTGGTTGGGGGGTCGAAGGGCATGGGCAGTTTACTGGAGATGGATGGGCACTTGGGTTAGAGGCTTACTATGATTTTACGTTTAGCAGTGAGCATAATCTGGGGAATTGATGTGGGAGAGTTGCAACAATAAATGATCGGCCTTCCAACAAGCTTTGCACGGATCAGGTGAGGGAACAGGGAAGGCAGGGAGGTGGTGGGGGCTTGAGCTTGCTGTGCTGTGTGAGGTGCTGGGGACGGGGAGAGCTGGATTTTGCAGAAGGATGATTTCTGGGCGTAGTATAAAGATGGCATCCATTCTAACACAAAATGGCGTCTTGCATTGGGCTGTGGATTAGGTATTACAGGTACATTTCTCTGTTTACATCATGTGATCAGGTACCATGAGGGTGGGGGCCCCTTCCCCCTTAGCTTACGTTGAGTTTAGACATGGTGGGAATGGTGAGGTTGGTGGGATTTTACCACCTCGTCCCCAACACAGGTCAGGGTGTAATCACCAAAATGCTGATGGTCTCTCCAGGAAGTATAACCGACTGGATTAGGAGATTCATCCAGGAGTGGATTAAATCATCCTGTTCCTTAGTCTGGGAGGGTGTTAAGGAGAATTCTCAGAAATGTGCTAACTCCTCTTTAACTTAGAGACCCCTGGTGGACTTTAGGAATTTTAATTTTTATCCTGAAGAGAGTGAGACCTTTTTCCCACTCTCTTGTGCACTTTTACTTGATTTGAACACTGTGTTTTTTGGGATTTGGAGTCTGACAAACTCCATAGGCATCATCTTTCTACATTGTTACACACAGAACCCTCAGTGCAGTGTCACAGAGAGATCCTGTGGATCTCTACTAAGGTTTAAATACCTTCTCTTGAATGACTACTGTTTCCAAGAGTAGTGAATTAAATTGACTTTACTTACATTGCCGTAGACCCAGCACACACTATCTTACAATAGGGTACTGGAGGTGATACTTATATCCCTTTTGTCTATCTTCTCACGTAAAATGTTTATGTTAGCCTGTCTCCAATTAATGGCTGGTGGCAATGGTTTACTTTTTCCTACCATTGTGTGTTTGTAAGTGGGCTGCGTTCGCAGCTGCAGTATAGCACCCATGGGTGCCCATTTTGTCAAAATGACCCCAGTCTTCTTTTTTCGCCATTTCTTGTTGGAAAGGTCCTTCTTGAGATTTACTCTGCGTACCAAACTAGGTGTGGTCCCTTTGTTCATTTGGCCTTTGGCGGGATTCACTGGTGAAGCCCCGCCTCTGGCTCCAGCATGTCTGGCAGGGCAAGAAGCAAGGGAGGTGCCCGAAACTCCCTGTGCTTAGTCTCCTTGGTTACAGGAATGCACCCAAAGGTCATTGGCCAGCTGGCTGTACTTGGAGGACAGCCACCCTGATGTGTGAGTGACAGCTGTGCTGCAAATCAATGGGAGAGACTTGCATATAAAGGCAAGGTCTTTTGCAAGGAAGGCAGAGTCGACCACTTGATGAAGGAACCGAAGAAAGAAACTGGAAGAGATGCTTGCTGTAGCTCCTGGACCGTTCAGTTGTGGTGGGTGTCCTGGAATGGTCAAGGCAAGGGGGTCAGATGTATATCACCATGAAAGGGGTTGGGGAGTCAGAGCTGGTGGACCCTTGCCTGGTGGGGTGGGAGTTGAGAGGGCACAGGTAGTTTAATGGAGATGGATGGGCACTTGTGCTGGGACCTGCTTCGGTCTCACGCTCTGCAGAGTGTACATTCTGTGCAAAAGATACTAAACAATTGCAACAGTAAATAGCTGGACTTCCATGAGAACAAGGCTCGCGCAGAGCAGGTCTGAGGTGGCTATGACTTGGGCCTTCTGTGAGAGATGCTGGGGAGGGGGGTGCTGCGAGCTGCAGTGGGATGGTTTTTCGGGCCTCGTAAAATGGTGGCGTGTGCTCTAATACAAAATGGTGTCTGTTCTCGGGGGTTATTCGTATAAGTCTCTATATTGTATCATGAGGGGACATTCCTTGGGGGTGGGTGTCTCTCCGCCCTTGGCCTACACGTAATTTATTTACCGGCGGAAAAGGTGAGGGGGTAGGATAGGACCATCCCAACAGACTCTAGCGTGGACTATGTAGACTGTGACCAAAACACTGTGCTTGGGGCAGCTCCCTCAGATCCTGGGACACTGTTGGGCTAACTGGGACAACTCCATGTCTGTTCTTATTCTCTGGGTATTGGCAGGTCCAACGCTATGGGCAACGTCTCCTCAACCTCAGAACGACGCTCTTGTGGACACTTTTCGCCGCTGCTATGGAAACTGTCGAAAGAACTACATTTGAGATGGATGCCTCACCTCTTAAGGCCACCTTAGAAACGAGCCAAAAACATGCAGTATAGAAAATGGTGGTGGGGAGGGATGTCAAAAGACCAACAGATAGAAACGCTTCACTGATTGCACCATCTTTAAACTGACAAAGAAATGTAACAACATGCTACAAAGCGGGCCCCAACTGGTTTCAATTGCCAAGCCACTTGTACAATCACACGCTCACAGCCCCACTTAATAACCCCAGCATATACATTTCCCTGCTACTACAAGTACTTTGTAGCCCAAAAAAGGAGGAGATTGTAGACATTTGCGCTTTCCTTACCTGATCCAACTGGTGCTGCACTGCTTGTAGTATCCATGACACTGTTTAAGCCTGACTATCTGAAACTGCTTCAGCGACTGCTCCTTACACCCTCTAGTATATAACTTGAACCTATCTCTAAAATGAAAGACATACTTTAGGACCCAAAACAGCCTGCATAAATTACACATTTTGTATTGTGCATGTTACTGGCCAGGCATAAGAAGCTACTTGCCTACTATTACTCAGTACCCTTTTGGGTTACCTTACTAACAAGCAAGTCACAACCCCCCACTTCCTATATTACTTTACATACACTCTTGGTACAGGAGCTAAGAACAAACTGCACAACATGAGAAAGTGAAACCTTTGCAAAATGATAAACATTTACGCTGATGAAGTACACTGCTAGAGTGGGTTTTGAAGAATTAAATTAGCACCGAGGCCTATGTGAATCACACCCTCAAAATGGTATGCTTGGATAACAATCCAAGCTGTGTGGCATGAAAAATAGATCCACCAATGTGCCAAGGAAGTTCGTCTGTCACTCACCTCAACTTTAGAAAGATTTCCTAGTGTGCAGTGTATGGGGATGTGTGTGTACCCCCCCCCCCCTTTTACAAAAATCTAATGCACACATTTTTTCTAAAATCCCAGAGTCTGGGCAGCTCTGCCCGCAACCCAGCCCACATACACTGTACAGGGTGAAATGGAGGCAGGATCCAGTAATGGACCACTGATCTAAAAAGTATTTGAATTGGAGATCAGGGCACAGGGAGTGGAGACGCGGTGGCAAACATGGAAAGAAATTAAGTGGTGGGCCGGGCCCGGGAAGGAAGCAGTATTAGGTGGCATGGCGGTGGCAGGGGAGGTCGATTGTGCACAACCGACTGAAATTAGCATCTGTGAGCCTACATTAAGACTCGCAAAAGGTCCTTTTGTGGGTGCAGTGGCATAAACAGTATCAGAAGTGGGATGATTCCTCTGCACCCCTACTCCAGATGTGTTGTACTTGAAGTCCCATCAGCCCTAGCCAACACAGTCAATAGTGAGGGATTATGAGAAGAGTAATCAAAAACACCTGAAGACCTGCAGGCACTTGCTACATGAATCTAATTCCCAGAGTGTCAATTGCAGCAGATTCCCTCCAAGATTAGCCCACGCTGTGAAAAGCATTTATCAGGAGTGTTTTTCCTCTATGGGCAGAACGAGTATGTAAAGTGCGAGGTGCCCACTGAAGAGGCCTACTCTGGTTTGTGTGCGGCTATGCTCGAATACTTTTGTGCAAGCAGCCCATTAGACCAGTACATAGACTTCTGTCTGCGTGTGACTCGGGAGGATAGCTCAGGGGCTACGTGCTTGCCTTGGAAGCAAGATGACACAGAGTAACACAGGTTCAATCCCCAGGTTCGCACTTAGAAACCTCTGGGTATTAAGCGCATTATAAAAAACCTATCATATCATATTATGAGGTTGAGGCACAGAGGGTGTGCACGGCTTGGTGGACAGTGGCCAGTTTAGGCGGGAAGAGCAAATGCCGCGTTGGGGCTTATGTTTGTCTTGAAACACTGTAGTACAAATCAGTAAGGTAACCTAATGCATTGGCGCTTTGTGCGTGCTGCACCTGCAGACATATACAGGGTAAGTCATGGAATGATTGTGCACCGAAATGTGTGGTGCAAGCGTGAAAAAGCCAGTACACGCGTGAATCCGCGCTAACCTTACACGTCACTACGACTTTCCAAACGCCGTGCGTGACACGCACAGCAAAAGCGCACAACTTCTAGCGCACACACTTAAAAAGGGGGCGGAAAACGCAGAATGTGGAACAACGCGTGAAAATGTGGGCGTAACGGGAGAAGTTCCGCTGGGAAATACACGCACCGCCCACACGCTCGCGAACAACATATATTCATGGAATCGAATAGGGAAAACGCGCGCACGCCAAAAGACACGGACACACACAAATTCATCCACCACACGAAAGCAGGCGGAATCGCCCCACGCAGTATACAAGTGAGCGCATACAACAAACAAGCATATACAGCTACAATGAATATCCCATTTCTCTTATCAGTCATCGCGGGACACCACAGGAGGAAGAGAATAGCCAGGCCCTGCATTTTTTTGCCCAGGGCCAGCCTTTTTTGGGATGCCTGATGACCAGGTCTATGGCAGGTATAGGTTTCCACCTCATATCATCCTAGACCTGGTCACTGAGTGGGAGGCCGCAAGCACTGGCATTCCATCAACGTGCAGGTTGTATGCAATGCCACGGGAATCATCACCTCTGTCTATGCCAACTATCCAGGGTCCACTCGTGACAGTTTCATATACAGAGTGTCCGCCCTGAGCCGGGACCTGGAAGCTGGGAAGCATGGCAACACATGGATCATTGGTGAGTGCAAATCCCTGTGCACATGCATGCATGTCACACACAGCCCAACTAATGACAACCATTATCACCTCCCCAGGGGACAGTGCCTACCCTCTGAGCACCTACATGATGACGGAAATACGGAACCTCACCACACCACCCCAGGTAAGATACAATGCAGCCCATATTGCAACCAGGGCCAGAGTGGAGCGCACATTCGGAGTGCTCAAGTCACGCTTCCGCTCCCTTGACTGCTCTGGCGGGGAGCTACGATATACACCCCCCAGCAGTGTGCAGGATCATTGTGGCAGCATGTGTCCTGCACAAAGTTGCAACGCGGTGGGGCATACCGGTGGACATGGTGGTGCCCCCGCATTCCCGACCAGACGCGCAGGCGCTGCACATGGGAGGGGAAAGGGCATGTGGCGAGTCAGCCGTACCCAACTTGTGGCCACATTCTTCACCCGAACTCCCACCCCGGCGGAGTGCACACAGGCCTGGCATATACCAGGAGACAATCAATGATGAAAAAATTGACAGTCGACTGTCACAACCTTACCACCCGGAGAATGTGTCCACGGAAGTGCTACATTGTGTGCATCCCTAACCACTTAAACATAACCAATCCCGTGTGACCAAAAGGAACACATGCAAGGTGCATATCCCACCACGCCCCTGCAAAACAGGGCATAAAAATACTGCTATGTCACCTAAACCCTCCCAACTCCCATGACCCCCGTCCGCCAAACCATGCCATGGCATGCAACGGCAAAACAGCCAACCAAATGCACAACACATGACACAATCATCATGAAGAGCCACGTAAGAAATGTAAACAGGCACAAGACAATTACAGCTGACATGGAATCTGATGAAATAACTGACCAAAACCTCCCACCCATAACAAGTGTGGCACAAATGCACGCCACAAGCGGTACAAGCAACAAAACTCAAAATGTCTGTGCCATGCACATCGGGCAATAGCAATTGGGCAATATAAACACTGTGTGCTGCGTGTGTGTCCCCTGCAACACACTGCTCACCAGACAGAACAGTGAGTGTGCTGTGCATTGGTGAAAGCCCTTGAGCATCATGAAAAATAAGCACAATCAACCAAAAGTACCCTGTGATGCATGTACACGATCAAGGAATTGAAAGTGATCATGCACTGCAGGGACACAGCATGCCTGAGAAGGCAATCTGGGTGCACGTGTGTGCATGTTGTTGTTGTTGTTGTTGGTTTGGGGTGCGTTGTCTAAGTGTTTGTGTCAGTAGGGACATGCACTGAATACATGCATGTGAAATGAAGTGACCCTCAGTGTTCTGTACACAGCACATGTGAACATTGCCCTTGTGGACCCCCCAGTGTGTTAAACCACACCAATCCCCTGACACCTCAAAAGCAAACCCAACACAGGATCATCCATTGACCAGCAGAACACATCATGTACAGAGTACCCCACATCTACAATGTCAGACAGTGACCAATCACTGTAGCCCAAGTGTCCCAATGTGACATTGTCACCACACGGACACCTCCCATCATCAGTGTGTGTTTCACAGCCAAAGTGTGCACGGTACCGCCTACAGCAGGAAGTGCATCAACAACATAGACAGGCAAGTCATAAAAAATCATCACAAGCAACATGATGAAATGCAGAGTCAGCAAAATACTCACCAAAATGAAGTGCATACATGCATTGGAGAAACCATCCGGAATCCCCACTAGGGGTGTATACACAAGTAGGACTGCAGACTGGCTACAGATATGACAGAAGCCCAATGCCCCTGTGTAAGATGCTGTCACACCGAGCCATCCTTGTGAATCCATGGAAAGGGGAAGCAGGAGTGGCATATGTGTCAGGACCCCAAGCCACAAACACATACATGAGACAAGCCTGTATAGGCCCAGCTGGAAAACACAGTGGATGCTTTCAAATGCCACAAAGCACCACACTGTCACATGAATGCACAATAGACAAACAATAATAGAATACAAAAATAAAATGGCCACATACAACCCGGGGTGGGGGGCACCCAGGAGAGGGGAGGTACATGGTGCACCTCAACACCCACATGTGTTGATGTTGAGATTAAAAAACAAATTCCTCCATGGGCTCAATGCCTGGACGGCCCGACCTGTGTGAGAGATAAGTCGTCATCATCGTCACCCTCTGGATGTAAATCAGAAGGTGGATGTGGCACAGTTGCCTTGCCACGCCTATTCGCAGCAAGCCCCTCCATGGCAGCAAGCATGCGGGTCTGGTAAGTCTGTTCCTGCATGGCTGTGGCACGTAGGTCTGCATGCAGCACATCACGTGATAAACGTGCTTCCTCCTGCAAGGTCTCACGTGTATGATGGAGTTCTGCCTGCATGGCCTCACATGACATACGGAGCACCTCCCGGCTTGCCTGGTGTTCAGCTGAGATGGTGTTTTCAAGCTGCTCCATCCTCTCTTCTGACTGCGTCCTCTGGGTCATCATGAACACACCCAGAGTAGATCTGAGGGATTGCTGTTCTTCCCTCAGGGCTTCCCTGCGTGCCTCTGTCTGAGCAGCAAGTGCTTCGTGCAGAGCCACCATTTTAGCTTGGCGTGCCCTGTCGGAGGCTGCCATGCCCAGCCTGAGTGAGCGGCACGTGGACCGCGTTGCCTGCTGCTGGAGCTCTACCTGCCTCTCAGGATGGAGGACAGAACGGGCCACACTTTCCATGCCTTGAGCCATGATCTCAACTGCTCCCTCCTGTTGCTGTGCTATGGCATACATGGCATGCTCCCACTCAGTGGTACCGGTGGCGCACGGCCACCATGTTGCTGGACACTACACCTGCTGGGCCCAAGGAGCCGTGGTCCTTGCTGGGTTGGCACTGCCCGCGGCTGCAGGACAGCATCCCTCTGATGACCTGATGCTCCAGGAACATGAGCAACTGGTATGCAGTGTGACCCTGCACCCGTAACCACCACGGACGGACACAATTCCAACACTGCCTGCCACCTTGAGGGCACTACCCTCACTGCAGGTGTTGCGGACAGAAAATCATCCACTGCAGGATCATTCACCAGTGACGACACGTCATGATGCACATCCAATTCAACATTGTGGTCAGAGAGTCCATCAGAGCTTGACTCATAGTCAGCCCTGGACATGATAGTCTGGAGCAAAAATGGGTTTTCGTGGACTACCACCCCACGACCACCACTGGTGCTAGGTTGTTGACCTAAACCCACCACCGTGTCTGGAATCACATCCTCATCCTCTGCCTCCAGTGCCTCATCACCTGTAATGTAAACAAAAGAAAGATGAGCACACATGTCAGCAGTACATACCATACACATAGACATCACAACATCAACAGCCAACACATGAAGAAGACATGTCCCACACTACTCAAACTCTGACATGCATCCAGTGGCATTGCAATGCAAGGGTATCCCAAAAGCACAAATGGATGTGTATAAAATGTGAAGCCTACACATGTACTGCATGATGCATATCACCTGCATCACACACAACCTCTGGTAGGCACAGATCCAAGCCAGAAATGAGAGATGGCAACAAAGAGATGGCACGTAGCATAAGCATGGCGGAACACCCAAAAAGCCACAGCTACAAGTGAAACCAAACACACCATGACCCATGTAATATGCATGTTGACATGCAGGACTCAACAACCATCACCAAAACAGAGTACATGTGTCACAGGATGCACCTACTCTAGTGCGTTTCAATACAGTGAAGGGATGAACATGAGAACATACATGCCAGGTCACTTTGACATAGCAGCATTGCGTAGGCATGTTGAAGGCCGGAACATGGTACAGAAGTCGGTGGTTGCAGTGCAGTGCATGTGTACCACCTCAACTTCCAACATCAACATGTACATAGTGATGTCAATCTCTAAACATGAAGGCAGTGTAAGGGCAAGTGCAGCCATCATGTGCAAAGTTCATGCACTCAGTTGCAGGGATACAGTGAACCCCCCACCAGTAGGGGAATTGCAGGGAGGCAGTACATGGCAATGAAACGTTGACCAGAGACTGTGCATTGGCAGACACTGTTGGCATGCGTCAATTGCATCTCGTCAGTAAAATGACACTACAGCAGATGAGAAGTGAACATTAAGTAGGACACATGATGAACCATCAGTAGTACACCTATGCATGCAGAAGCCACGACACCAGTTGAACAGAGGAAGGGGGCCTGTAACAGGGTGAGGCATGTGCACGACACAGATGAGGAGCCCCTAAACTTGTGCGTGATGAGAGACAGACCCAGCGTGAGCATCAAATGGATGACCAAATACCATGACACTTATATTATCCTGGAGACGTACTACGATGATCAGCCTGTCAAGGACCCATAGGGGCATACATGGAATGCACATGGAGCATGAATGGGCACTCATGTCCACGGGGAGCCACTGCCATCTGTACAGTCCGAGTAAGACACACTGCACCAAGGACAAAGGATGTACACCACAGTACATGTTTTTCAGGTTTGCAGAGGGAAGTGTGCATGTACACAGGAATGGGGAAAATGCAATTGCAGTAGTCCAACATGTGACTCACCAGTGCCCTGTTGAAATTGAGCTGCCGGGGGTTTGAGAGTCAATGAAGCGTGCCCGTGAGGAGGACCACCTTGCAGGCTGTCCACACATACACTACAGTCATGTGATGAGATAGGCCGAGTGCTGAGTGCAACAACACCACAGGCTACATCCAGACTTGTGAGTGAGCAGGAACATGTACCGGAGGGGCAACCAAGTGACTTGCATGTGAGTAGTTTGCATGTGTGGTGATGAGGACAGTCCCTGTGTGCATCACATATCCTGCATGCATCACAACAGGCACGCATCAGTGAAGCATTGCATGACTCACACATGACAACCATGTATATATAGCATGTAGTGGCAGTCAAGCACAACACATCACACAAGCCAAGCACACATGTCCTGCACAAACACGCATCAACACTCACCAGATGATGCATCATAATCCATCATCTCTCCCACTCCATGGATTAGTTCTGCCTCGATGAACTCTGCAGCGATCTTCTCGTGCCGAGTGAGTGCACCATTCTCTGGTGCTGGCCGACTGCCAGTCACCTGAGTCATGGCATAATTGGAGGCACGCTTTTTTTAACGCAGCATCGGAGGTCATTCCAACACTTGTAGCAGTCTTGAGCTGTGCGTACCTGAAATCCCATGGCATTCACACCATCCGCAATATGCTGCCAGTGGACCCAACTGGCAGACGTAGTATGGCACTGTAGGCCCACCATTATATCGTGTTCATATGCCGACACATATCCCACAAGGAAGTCCAGTTCCTGCTTGTTGAAAGGCTTCTTCCTCGACGTGACGGAGGCCGGAGCTGTGTCTGGGGTCCCAGCCCCTTGCGCAGAAGCACGCTTCCTACTCTTGGGCGGTGGTACGGACCCTGAGTGGCCAATGTGGCCCTGATCAGTAGGGGCAGCGGCGCTGGTGGACTGGACCAAGGGAGTGGTTGGCAGAACCAGGACAGAAGGCCTGACTTGAGTCAGTGGCTGCTGGGTGCTGTTGCCAGGACCCAGCACCACATCTGCTGCAGTGCCAATGTCTGTGACCAACTCAGTCCTGGCTGGCTGACTCACAGCTGGGGTGGTGTTGGATGCATCTGCCCATGCAGTTACCACCACCTGGCTGCTTGGGGCAGCAGATGTCACCACTGCCCCAGATACGAGTGCCTCGGTCACTGCAACCCAGGACACACATGGCCTGTGATTCCTGACCACCTGGAATTCTGCCTGGGAGTCCCCAGGTTCCAACGCATCTTGCGCTGGCCGACCCCGAGCCTGGGTGGTGGTCGCCACAGCTGCATCTGCACCTACCACTACCGGTGGGCCACTGACAGCAGATCTAACTGACTGTCGGGTCATATGGGTGCCTGGTCTGATGCAACAGCTGAATCTCCCGGAGCCACAGGGGCTGGTGGCATGGCAGCACCAACATGTGGCTGGAAATCCTGCCCCAGTGGTGCACCCCTGCCTCTTAGCCATCTGCAGCCAACCTGGCCACCCTGGACTCCCTTTACCCCCTGGTCACCCCGGCCAGGTCCCCGACCACGCACAACACTGGGAGGATGCCCAACTTTGCCCCCGTTTACCTTTGGTAGCCTCCCAACCATGGCACAGATGGTATATTGCCAATGGGAGGTACACTCAACTATTGTCCTGGGCAATTGGGGTGAAGGGGGCAGGGTACGTGATGTTAGACGCACCCCTGTGCTCCTGCAAGGCTGTCTGTGACCCCTGGTGATAAATGACAGGTCACGCAACACTCGGGCACCCCAAAAAATGATAATAAACGTGCATACAATCCCCGGTAGCCCACGTGCGTGGAATAAACCTCCCGCAGTACGCTGTGGCACCTAGGGACACAAAAAATGCGTACGCGTGGAACACGCAGGCTACTATGACCTCGAAAACAGGTATGCGATGCACAGTGGGAACCACAGTGGGAAAAATAGCGTGCGCAACTCACCGTCTGCCTGGCGTGGAAAAGAAAAACACACGCGCTTGTGCGCGTAGGCAACACCCCTGCCAAAAGAAGTATGAACTCTATCTGCTGTGAAGTAATCATGTGTGAAACTACAAGAGGAGTAAACACACGCGTCGGTCTCCACGAAAAAAGCACATACAGCGAACTGCTGGCCAGCGCTCACCTTTAACCTGTACCGAGGGAAATGCCTGCGCACATCACGTCACTTACGCATTTATGAACTAAGGGCCATTCCTAGAATTACACGCTTGCATGCTTTTTTTCACATGCATAATCACTCAGCATTGAGCTGGCCACGCGACTACACACACACACGGAAGACCACGCTCCTGCCCAGAAGGCCATTTACCTGCCCAGAGCAACCTCCTACGAGCCATCTGCTGCTGCCTACCTGCCTTCTGCCAATGTGCCTTGCTATTTGGTGCCTGCGCATCAGCCATTGCCAGGGGTCCAGTTGCTGTGACCATCCCTGCTGGAACAGATGACTCCCGACTAGTTTTCCATCGCTCCACAGCACAGCTGCAGGACCCAGTTGCCCACCCACACCTGCCTCGCGGGTTGCCATTTCGGGCCAAACTCCATCTGGGACCAGTGGCGACCCCCTGACAGAGAGGCAGAGGGCTGCCAGCTTCACTGCAAAAGAAGTTGGCATCCTGGTGGAGCAAGTCCTGGGGCATTATGATGCCCTCTTCGGATGACCAGGCTCCGACAAGGATGGATGGGAGAGCATCTTGTTAAACATCGTGGGTGCCATCAACGTGGAGGAGGTGGCACCCTGTGACCTCAAAGACGTCCATAAGCGCTGGGAGGACTTCAAGTCCAGGACCCTCAAGAAGGCCAGGCACCTCTTGGATGCAGCGGATGCAGTGGGGCGCCGGGTCCTGCTTACCACCGACAAGATGAGGGTCCTGGAGCATATTTGCCCTGTGCTTTACCACCAGGTCCTCGAGAGGCAGACCCGTCTGGCGTCAAGCTGTAAGTGTCCATGCGTTCTCATTCGACACAGTGCATGTTGAGGTGTGGCTGGAGTGTGCAGCTTGGACATATGTCTGACATGGCCCATGTATGGATGTGTGTGTGCAGGGACATGACCGTGCTGCATGTGAGTCCAGTCATGTGTGCTGCACATCAATGGTGAATGTGTTCCGATGCATGATGCACAACTGCATGTGAAGATGCACACATTTTTGCATGCCTGTGTATGTACTCAGCCATGTTTGGGGTGTGACACATGGATGCTCACTCCACCTTCATGTACGTGCACAGTGTACATGTGTGTGTGTCTGTTTGGTATGTCTGTGACTGTGAGATGCCATGGATGCATGTGACACGGACATCTAGGTACCCGATTGCCAGATGTGACATAGTTGTCGATGATTGCACTGTGACAGGAGGTAGAGATGGCCAGATGCATGTCTATCGGGTGGCGTGTTTGCATGTGAATGGCATGCTCCATGATGCTTGTGACGTCATGCCACCCTTAGGCTGTTCATGCAGTTCCATGTGAATGGATGCAGATGCCTGTTGCATGTTCCCTGCTCATTTGTGCATGTGTGTGGGTTCAATTGACCTGAGTGATGGGGAATGTGATGCCGGCTGTGATGTTTGACACTGCCACTCATGTTCAATATTTATGTGTGTAGCAGACCATTGTACAATGTCCTGATGCCTGTGTTCTATCTCTTCCTTGTCTGCAGCGTCGACTGATCAAGATGGCGGAGACGGCGCTGTGGAGCCTAGCGGCTGGGATGCCACCGCCAGCCAGAGACAGAAGGCCCTGCCCCCTCCCAGGTAATAATATCTTCCGGGAGTGAGGGGACTGGTGCCGCGTCCATGGCCGCAGCTGCTGGGGGGAGGTCAAAGAGGCCAAGGATGGATGTGGACTCCTTGGCAGCAGAAGGGGCAGGTGAGCTCACACAGGTGCATACTACGGAAGACAGCACAGAGTCATCCAAGTTGGTGGGGGGTGGTTGAGGAGGAGGCCGTATCAGACCCATGCATGGGGCCTGGAGGGGGTAGTTCCACTGGTGCAAGTGGTGCAGTCCAGGGGCAGGAGCAGGAGGCAGCACAGGTGGCCATGGAGGTGCCTGTGTGTAATCATGTCCCTGATCCTGTGACTGCATCATCCTGCACCAGCACGGATGCCTCTGTCCAGGCATGTTCGCAGGTAGGAGATGCGTCTACGTCAACTGACCTTCCTCTACCTGCGGACGTGACAATCCGTGACAGGGTTGAGCCTGTCCTAGTCGGTGTCGCATTGTGCACACAGGTAATTCGGGATGATGTGGGTTGTTCCAGGCAGGACAACACACATCATTTCAAACACCTGTGTGCCCGCGTCGACTTGCTAGGACAGGTCCTTGGCACAGGGTTCCTCCGTGTGCTGGATGCTCTTGCGACCCCCTCCTCATCTGCACACCCTATGCCGCATCCACCGCAGCCAGGCTGGTGGAGATCACATCCCTGCCACAGTCGGGAGTTGGAGGACCAGCAGAGGTTGTCACCACAACAACTGGACCCCTGCCAATGGGGGATGTGCAGGCACCTCCGAGCAGGGCACGTGCACGGTGGCACCGGGGGATTCCATTATCCCGGAGGCCGTCGTGGTGGCACAGGCAGATGCCATTGAGGCAGCAGCAGGCTCGACGTGGGAGGCATCAGCACTCGGGCCAACAACATCCCAGGACTGAGTGTGTCTACCGTGTGGCAGCGGTTGGGCCCGCGCATAGATGCAGAGTGGCAGTGGGCAGAGAGGGCATGGCTCACGATGATCAGGGCAGAGAACTCCATGCTCCGGGCATTGAGGCGGGTAGACTTCCTTGGGGAGACTCGCAGGGAGTTGGTGGAGTCCATGGCGATGTCCCTGCGAGCCCTCGAGGACAGAGCCCAGGGCCGCTTCTGGGACATCAACATGGAGTTTGATGATGCCCTGGCCAGAGACAATAATAACAGAAGTGAGCCGTAGGACTAGCTGGCTGCCGTTGTAAATAGTTCTTTAGGTATACCTTTCTTTTTCTTTTTTTATTTATTTAGGAGTCATTGGACATTGCTCCACATTTTGTAAATAGTTGGATTTTTGATGGCCCTTGTTCCTGGATTGGTCATTTATTTGGGGATCATGTACCCTTGTGGACATTACCTGTACATAGTTGGATGTTCTGTGGATTTAATTTTTATTTTTGTCATGATGTAATGGTTTTTTTATTTATTTTTTCCTTGTGGATATGCGGAAGTGGTGAAGCACAATGGACAATATTTTTCTTTGTCATGTTTTTCATGGATTTATTTTCAGTTTCTGATTTTGTTTTCATTTACATTTTCATTATTTGTTTATTCATAGTCATGATTCTTTTTCACTTTGTCATATTTTTTATTATTAATACATTTCATTCATGTCCAGTGTTGGTGTGGTCTGCTATTATTTGCTTGATGCATCTGTCAGTTGTCATTGGCTCAGTCATGTGTTACTGCTATGTGCCTAGGTTGCACATGTCTAGGGGTGCATGAACGTGTACTTCTGTGATTGATGTGGGATGGGGCATGTGCTGGGGAGTGGCAACAATGTATGGTTGTGGATTTGCATTGTAGGGGGTTGATATGGGGTTACATTTGGGTGTGCATACAATGCTGTGGTATGTGTTGCCTTCACCAGGGTGGGGGGACATGAGTCAGGGCCTGCTGCCAGGTTGCCATCACTGGTAGGGGGACATGAGTCAGGGCCTGCTGCCAGGTTGCCATCACTGGTGGGGGGACATGAGTCGGGCCTGCTGACAGGTTGCCATCACTGGTGGGGAGACATGAGTAGGGCCTGCTGGCAGGTTGCCGTCACTGGTGGGGGTGGGGGGACATGAGTCGGGGCCTGCTGGCAGGTTGCCATCACTTTTGGGTGGACATGAGTCGGGGCCTGCTGGCAGGTTGCCATCACTGGTAGGGAGAAATGAGTCGGGGCCTGCTGGCAGGTTGCTGTCACTGGTAGTGGGACATGGGTCGGGGCCTGCTGGCAGGTTGCCGTCACTGCTAGGGGTGGGGGGACATGAGTCGGGGCCTGGAGGAAGGTTGCTGATGTTGGGGGGCTCTGTTGTGGAGTGGGCTGCCTGCTGGCCTGGTCACGGGTGTTGGGGGGCTCTGTTGTGGTGTGCGCTGCCTGCTGGCATGCTCACGGGTGATGGGGGGCTCCGTAGTGGTGTGGGCTGCCTGCTAGCATGCCCACAGGTGTTGGGGAGCTCCATTGTGGTGTGGGCTGTCTGCTGGCATGCTCACGGGTGATGGGGGGCTCTGTTGTGGTGTGGGCTGCCTGCTGGCATGCTAACGGGTGATGGGGGGCTCTGTTGTGGTGTGGGCTGCCTGCTGGCATGCTCACGGGTGATGGGGAGTCTGTTGTGGTGTGGGCTGCCTGCTGGCATGCTCATGGGTGATGGGGGGCTCCGTTGTGGTGTGGGCTGCCTGCTGGCATGCACACGGGTGATGGGGAGCTACGTTGTGGTGTGGGCTACCTGCTGGCATGCTCACAGGTGATGTAGGCTCTATTCTGGTGTGGGCTGCCTGCTGGCATGCTCACAGGTGATGGGGACTCCATTGTGGTGTGGGCTGGCATGCTCACGAGTGATGGTGGGTCCGTTGTGGTGTGGTATGATTGCGAGATGCATTTGCGGGTGATCCGAGCATGCGCTGCCTTTTTCACACTATTTGGCTGGTGCTAGCAGGGTACGCGTATTCCAAGGGGTGTGCGAGGAGTTTTACATGCAATTTGGCTGCCGCGAGAGGGGTACGCGTATTCCGAGGGGTGTGCAAGGAGTTTTACAAGCGATTTGGCTGGCAGTAGCAGGGTACGCCTATTCCAAGGGGTGCGCAAGGAGTTTTACACGCAATTTTGCTGGCGCGAGCGGTGTACGTGTATTCCCAGGGGTGCGCGAGGAGTTTTACACACGATTTGGCTGGAGAGAGAGGGGTACGCGTATTCCAAGGGGTGCGCGAGGAGTTTTACATGCGATTTGGCTGGCGCTAGCAGGGTACGCGTATTCCAAGGGGTGTGCGAGGAGTTTTACACGCAATTTGGCTGCCGCGAGAGGGGTACGCGTATTCCGAGGGGTGTGCAAGGAGTTTTACAAGCGATTTGGCTGGCACTAGCAGGGTACGCCTATTCCAAGGGGTGCGCAAGGAGTTTTACACGCAATTTTGCTGGTGCGAGTGGTGTACGCGTATTCCCAGGGGTGCGCGAGGAGTTTTACACACGATTTGGCTGGAGCAAGCGGGGTACGCGTATTCCAAGGGGTGCGCGAGGAGTTTTACATGCGATTTGGCTGGCGCTAGCGGGGTACGCGTATTCCAAGGGGTGCGCGAGGAGTTTTACACGCAATTTGGCTGCCACGAGAGGGGTACGTGTATTCCGAGGGGTGTGCAAGGAGTTTTACAAGCGATTTGGCTGGCAGTAGCAGGGTACGCCTATTCCAAGAGGTGCACAAGGAGTTTTACATGCAATTTCGCTGGCGCGAGCGGTGTACGCGTATTCCGAGGGGTGCGCAAGGAGTTTTACATTCGATTTGCCTGGCGTGGGCACGGTACGCAAGCGTTTTCAGTGCAATTTAATTGTTGGGGGCTGTATGCTGGTCCACTGCCCTTTGCTGCATATTGTGGATTTGTGTGGCTATTTTTGCCGCAAGGGGCGGTGTTAGGGGGGTAACTGGGGCTGCTGGATGGTCGCTGCGCCACGGCTGGATATGGATGGGGAAATCCATGAATACGCAGTGCGTGGAAATAGGGTTTAGCGCACGTGGCTGGCGCACGCTACCTCTCTCCGCCAGCCGCGTGCGCTACTTCTGCGCGGGAATCTATGAATTACCCCCATAATAGATCATTGGTTAGTTCTGGATTGACCAAAAGGTGGCAACTCTGGTCCCCTGTGCTCTGTGTAGGTGGCCCTCCTGAAGGTACATCGTGCACTTGAATGCACGGCCAACATATTTTTTGGTACAGGTGCAAATAGCTCTGTAGCCATTTGCAGAATTTGTTGATGAGCCAGCTACCCCACAAAAATATGCCCGAGTCGTTACTCTACACCTTGCCATCTATATTATTACTTTTATTACACAATTTCCTCATCAGATGACAGGGCATAATAACACGGTATTATTATTGCAGCAACAAAAATAACTGCCCGTGTTGATTTTCTTAGATAATGTTGACATACCACAGCTAAACATTTTTTCTTCCTATTTTATAGAGCGTGCCGGATGAGAAATTAGCGAAGAAATCATTTTTTTTCTCTAAAAGCAGAACGTTTCAGAGGCCATAAAAAACTGGAATAAAAAATGTGTTAAATTGCAGTAGAGTGACAGACGGACAGATTAAGAAAACACAGCGGCCAGGCGAGGGAGAGAGCCGAGTTTCGTCATTCCTTCCCACCTCCCCGGCCGTCCTTCCAAAAACATGCCAGGGCTTCATATATGGGCCCGTTTGTTTGACTAAAGCTGCTCACGTTTCCTGCTCACCCTTTCACCCTCCACAAGCAAAAATAAATACCCCCCTCCCCGCCCCCCTTACTCCGCAGGAGACAGGGAGCACGGTCTCTGCGTTAGGCCACAATGTGCAGAGCAGGCCTGACCTGGGCGAACGAGCGGCAGCGCAGGTTGGTTAACATAGTTTGGGAAGTGACACCTCGCACATCGACAGCCCCCTTGGAGTGCTGTGGCTGAACCTGGGTCAGAGTGGGGATTGTGCATATATGCCCCAGGCTGGCACCTCCTGTGGGGTTGGGACAGAGTCAGTCGCTTGTAAGGCATATCCAGTCTGGCGTGCTCCGATGGTCCTCTGTAGTGAGCTGCCACACGCGAGAATTAAGTATCAATACACGAATTCACCAAGCAGCACCTTCCTTTACCCACCTCATCCAGTGACTATCACTCCAGGCCGAACCTCTAGAACCCTACACAGACTGTGTCCCGTTTCCATGACTGCACAGGGGGAATCAAAGAATGCCATCCACTCCATATGCTTATTTGAAATACACTGTCAAAAACAGACTTCCTAGCAATTGAATAGGGCATACCTCTGAACCTTTTTAGTCTCTTGGGTGGGTGAAAACAGACGATTTCATTCTGGGTGGGTGAGAGCCCATAGGAGTGACGTGTAAGGTGCTTGGCGTGTGTGAGAACTTAATGCATGGCTGTTGATGCCCGAAAAGAGCATGCGAGTTACCAGGTGTGATGTCTGACCCGGCTTGGGGGCCGGGCCAGTCAGGTGGGTGAGGCGCTGCACAGGCAAGCACGGAAAAGACAGGCGCTGACACGTTAGCTCTGGTGTCAGAGCAGGAACTGCCCTTCGCTGGCTTTTCCCACACCTTTATTTGTCCACGTGATGCGGGTCCCGTGAACACCACATGCCTTTCCAACTTTAGTATTTTCATTTCTTGGTAATGTTCACCACTCTCAGGGGGTCATCCTTGGACACGGGTGTAGATGCCATTCAGGACGTATCCTTGAAGTCGGGTGGATGGTACTTGCCTTCTCTGGAGCGAATAGCGTTCACTTCACTCTCGGTGTGGAGTGAGTGTTTTGGGCGGGCTCTTATCCTTCTCCCTTGGTGTCAGGTGTTCTTGGTGTGGGTTGTCCTTCAGTTGATGGGGATTGTCCTCGTGTCCTCTTTCGGGTGGCGCTCTTCCTGTCGCTGAAGGGTGAGCTTCTGCTGGCTCTTGGTTTTCTGGAGATTCTACCCATAGGGCTGGAGGTCCGTTAGAAGTGAGATACATTTCTCGTCACTGTCTCAAGCCCTCGTGTGGCAGTGACGAGTCCATGTTCTCTGTGAGTGATGGTCAAGGGGAGTGACTCATAGGGGAGGGTCATCTTCCCTTTTTGGGATCGGTTCCTCACAAGTACTGTGTCCCCTACTTGGAGGACACTTGGTGTCGCTCTACCAGCTTTATCTTCTTTGGTGTTATGTTCCTGTCTTCGACGTTCCACTAGTTCTATGTCCACTGGTGGGGGCGACCACGAGTGGTGTAGAGGTAGGCTTGCCTGAATGGGATTCCCATGCTGTCAACAAATCGCTTGAAGTCCTTGCTTGTGAAGGGTGTGCCGTTGTCACTTTTTACGGAGTTAGGTATGCCTTGAATTGCAAATATCTTCTCCACCGCAGTAGTCACTGATGCAGCATCTGTTTGGTGCACTGGCTCCACTTCAGGGTATCGGGTGTACTCGGCGATGGACACCAAGAGATATGTCTCATTGGCGATGGTGCAAATATCGATGCTTATGGCGTCCCAGCGTCGTTCGCTTCTCCGGGTTCAGGAAATGGGTTCAGGCGGGCCTGGCTGTCATGTTGTTAGGCATGCTGTGCAGGTTTCAACGAGGTGCATGACCTTCTGTTGTATATTTGGCATCCATATACAGGATTTGAGGAATGCTTGTGTCTTAACCACTCCTTGGTGGCCTTCATGAGCCCGTTTGAGAGCTCTCTCATGGAGAGTGGTGGGCAGTATTATGCAATGTCCTTTGAGGATGAGGTCTTCGAGCGACACAGACAGTTCGTGGCGTATCCCGAACAATGCTTGTATCATGCCTGGGGCATCTTCTGGGCGACCGCTGTGAGGAACATTTTCCACTCTCCAGTCAAGATTGCTTTCTTTGTTAGTTGGAGGCAAAGATCTTTATCGGTCTCCTCTGCGATTTCCTCGATTTTCATGGTTTTGGGTTTGGCACATGCTATAACTTGGCACACATGTTCTTCGGTCTCCTTGGCTGCTTCTCGTTCTGTGCCGGTAGCAGGTCGGGGGTGTCGCCACAAGAAATCTGCTGGGTTGTCGGCTCCAGCCTGATACTGTACCTCAAGATCAAATTGTTGTAGCTGGAGCATCCAGCGCTCAATCCTATCTGGGGGATGTAGTGCTGACCCTTTGAATATGGAGACCAATGGCTTGTGGGCCGTCACCCCCTTCACTGGATGTCCTAGGATGTACACGTGGAAGTGCTTGCATCCCCATATGATTGTTAGTGCCTCTTTTTCAATGTGAGCATAATTCCGTTCGGTCGGGGTGAGCGCCTTGCTTGCAAATGCGATGTAAACGACTGTTCCGTCCCTGTCTGTTTGAGGACTGCTCTGAGCCCTACCAGGCTGGCATCCACAAACATTTCTGTGGTACGCGTTGGGTCGCAAAATGCCATGGTGGCATAACTGGAGAGAGAGTCTTTGATTTTCTGGAAGGCATTTTCTTGTGTTTCTCCCCACTCCCATGTTATCTTTGCTTTCGTGAGCTCTCGCAAGGGATTGGCGATGGTGGCCAGGTCCGGAATTAATCGCCCACAATATGTCGCCATCCCTAGAAAACTCCTGACCTCAGTTGCTGTGGTTGGGGCTTGCACGTTCTTGATGTCTTGAACTTTCTCTGCTTCGGGTGACACACCTTTCTCATTGAAGACATAGCCGAAAAAGCTCAATGTGGACTTCCCAAATTCACACTTTTCTTCGTGTAGCATTAGACCTGACTCTTCTAGCCGCTGTACGGTGGCTGCTAGCCGGTTGTTGTGTTCCTTTTTGGTTTTGCCAAAGCCCAATATGTCATCGCTGAAATTCGTGACTCCTGGAAGATCCTGGAATACCTTGTGTATCTCGTGTTGGAAAACATCGGCAGCAGATGATATGCTGAAGTTAAGACTGCGGTTCCTTCATAGCCCTAGATGTGAAGAAAATGTTGTAATGTAGCGTGATTCTTTCGCCAGGCGAATTTGATGGTAGCCTGACCGTAGGTCAAGCTTGCTGAAGTCAGGGGTGCCAATCAGATCCACGATCAACTCCTCTATTGTCGGCAGTATGTGTCTTTCTCTCCCTATCGCTGCATTTGGCAGGCGAATGTCGATACATATGCGCACCGCTTGGGGCTGTTTGGGCTTTGCTGTTTCTACCGGTATCCGTTCATATTTTCGAATACATATTTTCAAAACACCATTATGTCGAAAACATTTTGCCAATTTTTTTTTTCCGAATATATATTTTTTATTTTATGATTTTTTTGTTTGGTAAGTAAAAAAAAAAGTGTTAAAAAAAACCGGGGGTTTGGGGTGGAATCCCCCCCATTTTAAGCGTAAAATGAAAAAAATAAAAAATTCAAAAAAAATGTTTGGGCTAAATTGCGTTGACATAATGGCATTCGAAAATATGCCATTCGAAAATATCACTATAAACCGTTTCTATCATGGGTGATACCCAGGGGGTGGGTCCGGTGGTCTTTTCAATGATCTGGAGGTCTTCCAGTTTTGTTTAGTTCCGCTTTGACCGCTGCCCTAATGTGGAAGTGTTCTCTCCGATGCTGCACCGCTTGTGGCACTATTGTGGGGTCATTGTGGAGTTTTACTGACCTTCCTTTGAGGCATCTGATGCCCTTGAACAGTTTCCTGTGCTTTGCTAACAGGTGATTAATGTCCTTGGACTGTATGGCATAGTTGAATTGTATGAGTTCCAGTCGTTCTGCTGTCAGGCAGCTGAGCATGGTCTCTATTCCGTCATCCACAACATGAATGCAAGTTTTGCAGTCCTTCTCATGGTGTGTGAGAACTGTCTTGAAATACCCTACTACGGGGAGTGGCTCTTTGCAGCCGTAGGCATATAGCAGTACTGGTCTCCGCCGTAGGGGTGGTCTGGGATCAAGCTTGTCATACCTGGTGGTCGGCATGATATCATGATCATCATCCTCACAGGGATATCTCCTACTGTCACAATGCAGCTGCAACGAGATTTGCTGTCACTGGTTTGCTTGAAATGTGTGGGGTTGATTGCTGATATCATGTGGACCTTTTCCTGCATTGTGTCTCGGTGCCTGTTCACTTAGTTTGGGAACTGTTCTCTGCTTGACTGTTTGTCGTTGCTGGTGTCACTGTCGGTGTCTTCCCTTCTATTGCTCTGGCTCGACCTTTTCTTTTCTGATTTCTCGGGTATTGCCTGATTTTCTCTACTGTCAGCGGTCATGCTGCTCTGGTTGGCCTGGTGGTGTGTTGCAGGGTCTTGCGTCATTCCTCCAGTCATGGGCACTCCTCTGATATTTGGACCTCTGGGAGCTCCTACACACCGAAGCGTAGTGGTTTATCTTGCCGCATTTGTAGCAGGTTGTGCCGTATGCCGGGTAAGGTTCTACTTTATGTGGCTGTGCCCCACACCACAGGCAGCTCTTTGGTTGGGTTGTTGGTTGCACTTGTTGGGGGTTGTGCTGCCACAGGGCATTAACAGTTGTCATGCTTTTGCATGGCATTTCGGAGTCCACTGGCAAACACCTAATTATTTTCTCCATCTCAGACACGTGTTTGTCTGTTCTTTCCCTTAGTCGTCCCATGGATAGGCTGTTGTCCAGCGGAAGGTTCTTCTCCGATAGGATAAATCTTCTGAGCTTCTCTGAGGATAGGCCATGTATTACTTCTGTTTGAGAGAGCATTGAACAGTCGGAGGGCCGTGGTTCCTAGGTTGAGCATGAGGAAGGTTCATTTCTTTTCATCACTGGTGATGTTGCGTGCTTTGACGCTTAGATCAAACTGCTGGATCCAGAGTTCCCCGCAGAGTCCTGTTTGGGGCCCAAAAGGTTGAAAAGGCTGCATGAAAGTCCCTTGCGTGGTGTCTGGCCATGTGCTGGTGTTGGGGTTTTGGCGTGATGCCTCTGGGGCGTGGCTGCGGTGTCATCTCCCATGTCCTGAGGTGCACCATGAGTGCTTGCTGTATGTCTTTGTTTTGCGCCAGTGACAAGTTCACTCTCTCCTCGCACTGTTATTGGAGCCCACTTGCGTGACAGTGGCTGTGTGTGGTGCTATCCCAGATGGCCAAACAAGAAAAAAAAGTCCTTGCCAGTGGGACATATGCTAGGGCTTGTGTTCCTTGCTGTGCGTTGGCCACCTGCTATGGGTGCTTTTGGAGCTGTGGCAGCTTCTCAGAGCTCTCTGGTAGCTCTAGATGACGGGAAAAGTACTCTGCGTGATGCCTGGGGCTCAGGGAGTCTTTCAGTGTATTTTAGTCACAGGCACGGCAGCCTGTGGAGCGACCACGTAACTGTTATTGGGCTCCATGTGTGAGTTGGGCCAGTGGGGAGTCTGGTGCAGGGAGTCATGTGCACCCTATTTTTTTTTTAAAAATTGTCTTTTGCCACACGGCGTGGGTTGCGCATTTACTTTTTGTGAGCTGTTTTTTTTTTCTCCTTCCCACTCTCCCTACACCCAGGCACCCAGCTGTGAGGACATGATAAATGTCTGCGAGCCGTGGGGGTGCTTGGGGCACGGAGGCAGAGTGTGAGGTTGCCGTCGCCCAGGCACTGTGGGTGGGTGGGCGGGACATGAGTCAGCGGGCCCTGGTGTGCCTGGAGCGTGGTGTGAGGCGGGCATCGCCTGCTGCTGTCGGGCTGTGCTGGTGCAGGTGGGTAGTCTACTTCTACCTCGTCGCCAGTGTGATGTCTGACCCGGCGCGGGGGCCTGGCCTGTCAGGTTGGTGAGAAGCTGCGCAGGCAAGTGCGGAACAAACAGACACTGACACGTTAGCTCTGGTGTCAGAGTGGGAATTGTCCTTCGCTGGCTTTTCCCACACCTTTATTTGTTTGTCCACGTGACGCGGGTCACATGGACATCACACCAGATATGGCTTCAGGAAACAATAAGAAAGCGAACGGGGGTAAGATGGACAAAGGAATAAGAGTAAACACAGAATCAGACCTGCGAGCATGACCAAATGAATGTCCTTAACCTACCAAAATATCTTGCAGATCCCTAGGTAGCACCATGGTACTACTGTTACATCAAAGAATTGAGGGTTCTTCCGCTTAGATCAAGCCACCTGAGGCAGGAGATCCTCTGTCCAAACAAGCCAAGCATCACTTTGGCTGGGCTCACACTCTGCGATGTGCACAGACAATCCTACTCTTTTTCCTCGTTTACCTTTAAACAAACCATTTGTTTTTCCTTCACCTTTATGGCCTATCTCGGGTGGGGGCGAGAACAGACTCCCCTTTCCTCACACTGTACTCTCACCCAATCTCCACACTTGTTCACTCTCCTCTGAGAAACATACATAAGTTTATATTTGTATTCATATGAACGTACTCTCCCTGATGCATCCTTGATGATGATCCTTGTTTCCTCACCCACACACATCCACAGAGGAAATGAATCAGAACGTATTTCCGTACCTCTCATCATGCAAAAAGCAGATTGACCCCATTGGAGCATGCACGGTTTCATAATACACCACAGTCATGTAAATCACGCCAATGCCAAGTAACTGCTCTCCTTTATTAGGCAGTTGACACGCTCCATCAATCCATTAATCGGGGGATGAGACAATGTGCTTTTTAAATTCGCAATATCATTCTCTGTTTAAAAAACGCCATTTCATTGGCCGCAAACAGTACGTCGTTGTCTGCAATAATGTCCCTGAGGTAGACCTCATGGAGAACACCTCTAACACCTCTAGTATTAAATAAATGAGCACATCTTTGAGGTGTTGTCATCCAGACCAGCTCAAATCACACTGTCCCTGGCCAATTGTTCCCATTATTTTCCACACATTAAGAGGAAACCCTATTGACAGAAGGGGGGGAACACTTGGCCCGTGAGTCTGGCATTATGTACAGTTCCTGAGCATCCTTTCAAGCAAATAGTCCAATAGAGCCAGCAAACACGCCAGGCCACTGATACTTTTGCTTCAACCTCTTTAGACCATGCTACAGCGTATGTGTCCCACGTGTGCAGTCTTTGCTCCCTGGTCACTCAAGCTTTTGGGAGGTATAGGTCTTCCACCCATGACCAAATCCCATTCCCAAACTGCCAACTCATATCTCACTCTCACCAAAGTGTGATCACACTCAGGGCTACTCGACCAGCAGGTTTACAAATAACCTGCCATCCTACTCAGCTAATCCACCTTGGTTCCTTTATACACTTATGCATCCCTGGCCATCACAACACAAACGGTATCCCCTAGATGGGATACCACCTCCTCCGATTCAATATCTTGCTCAGTTTCACTTCTTCAACCCAGAAGGCGCAATTGACAATCTGTTACTGGGCATTCTTTTCCTAGCAGATACTCCAATAGAAAAGTCAAACTCATGCATAATAACCAACTATCTCGCTATGCTGGAGGTGGACAACACTGAAATTCCCCTTTTAAATATATTTATAAGTGGTTTGTGGCCACTCCTGATTATGATGCTGGAAATGCATTGGAGGGACAGGGCCTCACTGTCCTTGTCCTGTACTCCATTATCATTTGTGTTCTGTGTTACTTTCTGCACTTCTGCACAGGAGTCCAGTTGGTACCTCTGGCAGTGCAGCTCTTGCTCATTTTAGTTATGGTGAGCCAGGACACTTGGGATACCCTTATGGCACCCATGGGGGGCAGGGGGTACAACCCTGTACCCCTAGTGTATATTTTTGGGCACAGAGCAGGGTATGGGCTGGTGGCAGCTTCATACTGATGTGACAGGAGCTCTAAGTATCCTCCATTTTGGGATACCCAGACCTGCCATAGGAATCAGCGGATTCCTGATAGAAGGCAAGATGGCGCATGGTGCTTCTTGGTTTCTATTGCCTGTTACCTTGTGTTCCCAAAGTAATGGGAGGCCCTGACTCTGTTCCTTCTCCTGACTGGCTGTTGGGTGGAAGAACCATATATGGTCTTGTGGGGAAGTCCAGGCCAAACTGGCTGGAGCCTTCCCAGTGACTGTATGTTGTGGGTACACCCTTGGGGTGGGACCTGTGTGAATGGAGTGTGTAACCAATATGCGTTCCCTGTTATGGGAGTCTGGTTTCTGTGTGTGTGACACGATGAATGAGACATCCTTGCCTGAAACTGACATGAATGCAGTGTAGTGTGCTGAAAGGCTGGGTGATTGCACCAATCCACATTCCTTGTTATGGGTATCTGGGTGGGGTGAATGGCCTGAATACCTGTGAGCCTGATCGGCTGCCTGCCTTCATGAATGCCCTTCTGTGTGATTGGCTGACTGAGCCTGGCTCAGGCAGAGTGCACAAGGGGCAGTTGTGTATATCTGAGGACCTCTCACTTACCAATTTGTTCAGAAGCTGAAGTCGAAACCTGAAGCTGATCCTTGAAGCCCAGCTGGAGGAGAAGATTGCTGATGCATTTCCATTGATGTAATCCAAGAACTGTCAAGTCTGTCGAGGACTGATCCAAGAGACGACCAGGCTAGGAGACCTCTCCCTGAGCTACGACAAACCATTGCGCAAAAACTGCTGCTTTTCATCGAAGCACCCTGTAGGCCAGTTCTGTGAGTCTCATGTTTGGAGACGGGGTCCGCCAAGAATCCTGAAGAGAGTGCCTGGACAGTGAGGGTCGTCGGAGTCCATTGATGTTGACTGGGGTCTGAAGATTTCCATGACAGCTGGAAGCCAAGCCAGATCGTGTCACCAGAAGTGGGGGCACCTTAACGCTGTGCTACTCGACTCCCGGAGCTGAGAAAGCTGCAATGTGCCTAAGAACATTTGAAAGAGGGCTCCCTTGCCATCACCGCTGACCACTTTGACCCACTGTAGAAAGTCGAAGGTCGCCGGCTACCGAGGAAAGTCTGCCAACGGGTTTCCTGCCACCAGAAGCTGATGAAGACGTCCTGAGGACACTAACAGAGTGAAAATCCGAAGGCTAGCCCGTGGTTGAGTCCCGATCGCCGAAGCTATCCCGAGGTACATCTTGCAGCTGCAGCACCGACAGGCCAGAGGACAGCCGAATGTGACTACTGACATCCGCCGCCTGCCGCCCGGTCGTCATCCATCACCGCGGAAGGTTTTTCAAGTCCACAGAGTCTTATTTGCAGCACCGACATTTTGCATCGAGGTCTACCGCACGCCTCATCTTCCCAGGACTTCCACCATTGACGAAACGATTGATTGTTGAAGAGCACAGCAAAGGTTGTTGCTGCTATATCATCTCAAGTGTGCTACTTTTCATCGAGGATCCTGACGCCCAGTGTGTCCTTCTTCAAAGGGGTTCCATCCTTGAAGGATACCGTCGAAGAACCATCCAAGAAACTCTCCCACTTCAGGTACATTGGGGTGGTTGAACTTTTTAACCAAGAAGCAAGACTTAGTGACCATTTTTGGACTGGGCTTGTTAATTATTGTTGCCCAGGTGGGGGAATCCTCACTCAAAATTGTACATCTATCTCCAAAGAAAGCATTCTGCCGTTGTTAATATTAACCTGCCTTGCTTCCCTAATTCGATGCTTACTGAATGATTTGTATGCTCTAGAATAAGTGTTTGCAGTTGATGCATTTTAAAGGAATCTAAAGTCTAGGTGTGGTATCTCATAGAATTGTGCAGATTTGTCCTTATAGAATTACCAGAGTAAAAAGTGTGTTATTGAAATATGTATATATATCTGAACCTTAATTTTATATAAAGAGCTGTGCTAGCACATAACATTGTGTGTGGACATTCCTTTGTGGGTGCTTGGGGACTCACTGTACTTAAGAACCAGCCTGCATCACCTCCTGAGAGTTTAAGCCTTGGTTGCTCATCTATAGCTACCATCTAGAGAACTTTGGCTGGGGTGTTCTGTGTCTCTACCTTACCATATAGGGGGCAGAAATACAGATACCCTCATCCAGTCTTTACACTGATCACAAACGTCATTCCCAGATGTACCTGTGGAAGTAAGGCAGTGCAGCAACAGGCTAACAATTCCTTCTCGAGAAGAACAAATATTTTCTCCCCCTCACTAAAGGCCTTTGAAGCAAATGCAATGGGAATCTCCTCTACATTCGGTTTCTGACTCAAAACACCTCCCACCCTCATATTGGGTTCGGGAGGATAGCTCAGCAGCAACGTGCTTGCCTTGGAAGCATGACGACACAGAGCACCACAGGTTCGATCCCTGGGTCCGTGCTTAGAAACCTCTGGGTATTAAGTGCGTTATAAATAACCTATCAAAACAATCAAAATATCACTTGCATCCTCAATTACCCTGGTCTTCACTCCTACTGCAAAGTGATGGCGGGGGAGTACATCCACCATATCCTTTTTTAAATTCTCAAAAGCTAGCTACATACCATTCATCCACACAAGTGAGTCCCTTTTCTGCAGGACATTGCTTAAAACAGATGTTTTTTTTCTGAATAATGTGCTATGCATTTGGAAAAGAAAGTAATGCATCCTAAGAATGACCTCCGTTAATCATTCTACACTGAGACCTGCATTTGAAACTTACTCTCAATCACTCTAAATGTGGGTTTCACCCTATCACCAGTTATGCTAAGCACCAAGTATGTCAAATAATTCACCTTGAACTGCCATACCTCCTTTTTTATGGTCAATTCTACCTGCAGCAGCTACTCCAGCACCAATCGCATCAGTCTATCACACTCACATTTTTATTTATTTTACTGTGCATTTGTAAGGCGCTTATACAACAATACATTGGCCCTCATTACGACCCTGGCGGTAAGGGGTTTGCGCCAGCGTTAGCTGCGCCGACCCCTTACCGCCAACTACGAGTTCCCATAGCGCCATGGTCACTTTTCCGCCCGCTTTTTGCGGGCGTAAAAATCCATGGCGCTATGGGACCTTGGTGTTAATTACGCCACCGTAATGTACGGTGGCGTAATTAACGCCTTCCCCACTCCCATTGAGCCCTATGGGGCCGAAATGGGAATGGGGAAGGGTAAATGGGTCAATGGGGACTTACCGCCCCGCCGACCTCGGAATGGGGCGGTAAGTCCGCCATCCGCCATGGCGTAAACGGACTTTACGCCATGGCGGAAAAGTCCGCCGATGGCGGAAAAAATCCGCCAGGGTCGTAATGAGGGCCATTGTGTTTAAAATTGCTCACAGGGCAAGGGGAGGGAACATGGGATAAGGCAATAGAGTACAATAATGAACAGGGTAGAGGTGGTCCTACTAGGCCTTGTGAGAATTCGGATCGTGCAAGTGCAAAAGAGAGAAGAAGAGACTGGGGAAGGGGGTACATGCTAGGTGATTCCACAGAGGGGAAGTGATGGGGTAAGTTGCTAGAAACCAGAAGTGCTTGGCAGAGTTCTCATAGTAAAGGGTGATCATCTGTCGATACCATAAATGTAATCTTGGGAGGAGACACATGCCAGTGGGTGCCCAAGGGCAAGTGCTGGAGGCGGGAGGGGCTGGAGGTGATTCGGAGGAAGTCCAGGACCCGAAAGGATACATAAGGGCCAAGGCCACCAATCTCAGGGACTGAGGGCTTTAGCACGGGAGGGGCAGGGGGAAAGAGGAGGTGAAGAGGAAAGTCTTGAGGTACTTCCAGAATTTGAGGCGATATGTTCCAGAGGAAACACGCTGCTTAGAGAAGCACTTGACACACAGAGAGTTGGAGCCGGAGGAACGTAAAGACCTGGAGGAAGAATATTTAGTGAGAGCAGATTGTATATAGCGTGGTCCCTGGCCCCTGACAGCCTTATGAATGATGAAGAGGGATTTGAATTTGATCCTTGCAGCAGCCGGGAGCCAGTGGAGATATGTTTAGGGCTGGAGAGATATGGTCCCTGGGCTTGGCGTGAGGCCAAGGATACATCTTGCAACCCTATTCTGGATAAGCTAGAGGGGGCAGAGAGAGGAAGAGGGTAGATTAAGAAAGAGGTTGTTGCAGTAGTCCAGCCTAAAGAGTACCAGGCCTCTAGAGACATTGAGCTTCTGGGAAGGTGAGGAAAGAAAGGATGCCTCTGAAGAGGTGTAGTTGGAAATTGGCATTCTTAGCAAGGTCCATGATCTGAAGGAGGAAAGAAAGAGAGGAATTGAAGATGACTCCAAGATTTCTGGCTTCAGATGAAGGAGGTGGGGTGGCATAGATGGTGGTCCGATATAAGGAAGGAGAGTGGAAGGAAGATTTCCGATAGGAAGGATCTCAGTCTTGCAGTCACTGAGGCAGAGATTGTTAGAGGCACACTAGGACTGAATAGCAGAAAGGCAGTCAGGAATGGTAGAGGAAGTAGAAAGAGGGTCAGAGGGAAGTTTGAAGAAGAGTTGAGTGTCATGTACATAACACTGGAAGTGGGGGAGAAAGTGGAAATAAGGTGAGCAAATGGGTGAGCTAGATGTTAAAGAGCCAGGGTGAGGGGATGGAGCCCCGGGGGATGCCATAGGTAGAGATAGAGGTGTGACAGGAGAAAGAGCCCAGGGTAACCTGGGTGTGGCGGTCAGTGAGGAAAGAGGTCAGACAGTCCAGTGCCCGCTCCGAGATACCAAGGGTATCATGGTGTGGAATCAGAAAATACAATATTAAGGCTTTTACACCATGCAAAGAGAAATACACCAACACGGGCTTGTAAAGATTCCCAGAATCTTTATTGCAATACTGTACAGTTTCCAAATAAAGTATACAAATAGCTATTTGGCCGTCAGTGCATCACAGAGACCATACCAATACCAGAGTATTTATACAATTTCTTCATAACCATGTCCAGCCTCCTACAAGTTACTCATGTACTGGGCTAGGGTCGCGCCAGGTTCACTCCTAATTTACATATCTCGTGCATGCGGTTTATTTCTTAATACATTTACTAACAAACACTATTATTCTCTGGGTTTAACTTTACACTCTTTACACATTTGCTTTAATGCAGGTCAAACAGATGTTTCGTATGACATGTTTAAACAGCGTCATTGTTCTTGTATACTTGTAGGTAAACATCGCCGATTCAAGTAATCCCCCGATCCCGAGGTCAACAAAGGACAAGGTCTACATGACTCTAACATGTAGCCTGCAGGCAGTTTGGACATTAACTCTCCTACAGAGGTTGAAGAGCTTAAGTAAGAACAAGAGAACGCAGGTCGGCCATTTTAGACCACAGGGTGACTTTGCACAATAACCAAAATGGCGGCTTTAACCTAAAATGGAGGCTCGATTAACTTAAGGTTATGACCTTACGATGCGGATTTCCTCGCAAAGCGACTGGTCATAGGCCAACATATACAATGAGGACGAAACAATACTATGTCAGTTTTAACAATGGAGCTGTTTTATGATGTGAGCAGTTCTTCACAGACTTCAGACACCACACACAAGGATATCAGATGAGAGACCTTAACTGAAGAATCATTTTGTTATGGGCGTTGTCATCAGTGCCTGGGTTATTTTGGGAAACAAGTGCCGGTTGACCCAGATGGCTTGATTCCTCTTTTCTCGATTCACTTATACCTGAATTCTACCATCTGCCCTTTGGGTGATTATTATAAGGACAACCACTCACTTGACTCAAAGTACTCAAAAGCACCCTCCTTCCACGTGAAGCTTGATTAGTTCCACACTTAATTCCACAAAAAAACTTGCAATGGTTAATGAAACTTAAGGGTGCTTTTTAACTCTCAAACTTCTCCACCTCCTCAACCACGATCATAATCTACTCTTTTTGTCCTGTTTTGCGCTCATTATGTAATCTCTCTTGGTGACACCAGCTCAGACAAGCACAATCCATGTTAACTATGTAAATCTTGCTCCCAATCTTCCTCTGATTGAACATCAGGAGTTCCTCCACAATACCCAGAATATCAATGGCTACACCACCATTTTATTCCACCACATTCAGTCTCAAATGTTCACAATGATAAAAGAGTATAAGGGAGACACAGTCGGCAAGAACTCTGTAGCTTTAATCCTCCTTCTAGATATGCCACGTGAACTGTATGTGGGCCCAGGTACAGTGAACCATCTCCTCTAAACCAGGCTCGGCATACTCACTAACATGGTACATTATTTCTTTAACACCATGCTCACCCACCTACCCAGTTTTCGTATTCTCAGAAAAAAAAGCAACCCATTTGCTGGTCATTTGAATTTCCAGAGTAAAAATCATGACTCCTTCAGGCTGTGATTTTGTTGCCTTCTATAACCTCTCTTGGATCTTTAAGTTTTAAAGTCTGCATCAGCCACCAGTCCAAATTGCACTCATTCTCTAGCCAACCGATTTTGCTTGTGGCTAATAGCACTTGCAAATCCACCACATAATTCTATACTGTCTCCCCTGGCACTTACCAGATTAAAAATAACCTGTAAAGTTCCTGTTCTGTTTGTGCCTTATGCCTGAAATGCTCTTCCATTTACCTTGTGGTTCAGCCATATAGGACTCCAAATTGTGGTGAAATCACTGCCCTCTCTGGCAGCAGGCTTTAGTTCAAGCAGATGTTTTACTATTCTTACAGAATCCTTCCGTTGGCAATGCATGGGGAGTGAGCTTTCTCTTGTCAGCAAACTGTCCTACTTGCATCCAGAAAATAATATGCTGCTAACTCCTTCCATTCCTATGAAGGTGTTGGCGATTGAATGTTTTTTTTTTAAGAATCTGGGGATTGGCCACATGGTTAACATTTTTTATTCAGATGCAATCTGTATGTGGGCTGCACAGGGGCAATTGAATATGTGTTCTAATATTCGGGCCCACCTCTGTTCACCTCCAACATATCCCAAACTAAAACCAGTAGTGGATGCAGCATTTGGGGCAAGGGCTCTTGTGGGGTTTTAAGCCAGCCCCAGGATCATATGAACTGCCTCTATCAATGTTGGGCCTAAGAGTGCAGAAATCCTTTTGGTAATTGGAAAATAAACTGTGAGCCGACAGACAAAGAGGTTGTATTTCACACGTAACAGCAACATATCAAAATACTAAAAAGAGATCAGGGCGCCCCTCTGCGAGAAAGAACACGGCATGATAACCTAGTCCACAGTCACGTGTTTTAGTTCACTGTACTGGGTAAGTTAGGATGAAAACTCACATCCCTAAACATGTGTGTAAATGTTCTGGGAGCCCCTCTAACAAGAATTAGCACAGCCAAATACCCTGTTCTATGGGTAGATTCTCATTCAGAAGGGCCAACAACCACTTTTTAGCACATTGTACCTTTCACAAAGGAGGAATTTGGATATGCATATCAGCCTTTGTCCCGCTCAATTGAGCAGTCCAGCACCGAAATGCTACGCAATCCTCCTCTAACAAGACTACCAACAGCAGCCCCAGACACATGTTTTGGCCTAGTCGGGCTTCATCAGTGAGGTGGAGCTGTACCTTTCTGAGCACAGTGAGTAAGGGCCCACGTCTGGATAATGCTAGGTAACTTAGGGTGACCAACCCCAAGTTACATTTACAGTAAACAGCTGATTCAAAAAAGCCAGCCCGTGATGGTTTGAACTCTGAACAATTCTTTAAAAAGAAAATTCAATTTTGGGTCAGGAGATACTGATCATAGGCCTATCCCCAAGGGATTTCCCATGAGCATGGAGCTGGTGCAATCTGCTCTGATTTTCAAGATAAGAAGACCCATGTCTGACTTTTGACATTGCAAGAATGCTAATGGACTTTATTGCATGCAAAACCAACAAATACATCAGATGTCCAGATCTCATGTGGAGTGGGGAAATGAAACATAATGTGCAATTGAAGTCAAAATGTACATATATATATAGAGACAGAGATTGCCATTAGTTAAGATGAACAATCATAATTTGTACATTTTCTCAGGAGCCACAGGTCACACAGTAATGGTTCAAGTATCATTCAAATGCTGATGAACAGGCATATCTGGTGATATAATGCTCCAACAATTCAACCATGAGAATTATAGTTATAATCTGAAATGTGGTGGTAGCTTCTCAGAAAATGTTACAAAGCCTAACTGTTGGAATATAGTAGCATATGTAATTAAAGGACTGTGTGCAAAAGGTTGTGAAATTCACTTTTATGATTTTTGAGTAATTTCCAAAAAACAGTCACTCGAACCTGCAACATCCTGCCGAGATGGGACTCATTTCAATAGGTCTGGCATAGGCAGATCGTTTCAGGCATATCATTATTGTTATAGTTAACTATAAATTAAAAGAAATTGCCACATTCGAGTTTTTTAAGTGCAACATTGAAATGTGCCAAAAAGTTAATTTCAAATGGGGGGACTTGCCCCACCCGAATTTGGCCTTGGTAAACTGAAGGGACCAATCAAAGGACAGGGGCTAGCACTTGATAACGGCATGGAAACTAATGGTCCAATCAAAATGTATAAGCAATGAGCTTGCATGTCACTATTAAGACATTTTTCTGTAAGTTTCATAAGGGGATGCACAATGGAAATCAGGGTGATTGCCTGAAATGCCTGGGTTGGAACTGCTGATAAGATTGCTAGTTGAAACCAAGAGAGGGGACAGAGACTTGGCCTATGACCAAAGAGAGACAAAATAGAGAGATTGAGCCTGTGGAATATCAATGACTGATGTGGATTCTGAGTGTTCCTGTCCTGTACCTGAAAGATGACCTGAGCCTTGGTGTCCTTTTCCCTGAGCGCAAACCCAGAGATATTTATGTAAGTAAATGTGTCTAACAAAACCAAGTCTTGTGGGAATCCTTTTGATTTAATAGTTTTCCCATTATTGATTGTGTGGGCACACAAAGTAGATCCTCAGTATTTTTACCAAATAATAATTTCATTAATTCCCATATAGCCAAATTGCACTGGGTTATTTTGTTGAAATTTGAACTACATCGCTTCCAGTGTGGGTAAATATATAGTTTGTAAAGTGTTTGGGTACTCCTATTTATTTTTGCAACCCCAAAAATCCCTAAAGGGGGGTGCAATAAAAACAAAATTCCCTACTGCTTGTCATTCCCCTGAATCCTGCCTTAAAGCATAGGGGTTCCAAATGATCAACTGAATACCTGTGCGTGGGTGTATGCTGGGACAGAACAGTGTCTGCACAAAGTTAAAAAAAATGGAGTCACTGATTTAAAAGCACACCTTCTACTGGTAGTGAGAGAGTGGATCCCAAGAGAAGGGAGATTTTGCCTTGCATAGTGGTGAATGAAAAAAGGATTTCAAATATAAATAAATAGTGTCTGTTCGGAAAGGTTTGTTGTGCTATAAAACTGCTAGCATTGCTAAGAGCGCAGAGCCAGTCAACATTCTCTTTGCATGTGATTAAGTTAAACAAAACTGCTAGCATTTCCAAGTGCACATGGAGTTTAAAAAGCCAGTGCGATGGATGTGTGAAATTGTTTCTGCCACTAGAAAAGGCTGCATATCATTTAAATTAAGCTTCATATAAAATAAAGTGTCTAGCTTCTGATCTTGTCATGTTTCAAGGTGCTACATGATATTGAAAGTGAACCCCAGGAAAAGAGTCTTGATTTGACATGTTGTGGCGTTAAAGAGTTTGTAATCTGTGTTATTCCGAAAGAACTTGTTTTTTCCATTTGTGGAAATAAAGAATTATTAGGAAAAAAAAATTGAGCCATAGAGTGAGGTGGTATGATCTGTGATTATGTACAAATATAAATGTTCCTATTTTGTAATAAATATATATTCTTTCTAGGCGTACCTGTTGTGAAACGGTGAGGGACCTATGCAGTACTAAATGAGTCACAGACAGGACTAGATTGAACTGAAAAGGAATATTGGTGTGGCCATTTTGATTAGGGCAGTTAAGAATTCCCTGCACCGAGGGTTGCTGCATAAATATCTCTAACATCCTTGAGGGGGCACCAGCGTTGTAAATGATTCACAATGCACATACCCTGAGAGAGAAGGTCTTTGATGAGTAGTCAGATGTTTAAATCTCACAGGGACGTCAGACACACACTGATGCCACACACTGGCACACGGACACACACTTACAGACCCATACATATTAATTCAAATATGTTCTTGAACACACACACACATGCACGCACACCAACACAGACATTACATTCACAATACAAACACGCGTTTATCCCTTTCTCTGACTCACCTTTCCAGGCAGTGAGAAGAAAGTCCATAGAACAGGTTATTTGAACCATGTCCGTTCTCAAGAGTGGGGCTCCCACAGTCTTGCTAATTTTGTAAAACTTGGGGTTTTACCCTAAGTCAATCAGAGAAATCCAGACTTGGAGCCCTTGCGCACTATGCCTTAGTCTCACAAGGTCAAAACACGTGTCTAAGTTGCTTTTGGTACTCTTGTTCAGAGGAGACTTGACTAACATTTTGGTGCTGGACTGTCTAGGTGGGTGGCTGTTGGTACTCTTGTTCAGAGGAGACTTGCCCAGTGTTTCAGTGCTCGACTGCCTAAGTGGATGGGACTAGCTGATATGCAAATTCCTAGGTCTCGTTGTGCAAGGTAAAGTGAGTGAAAACGTGGTTGTCAACCCACTCAATGGGAACCTACCCATGTAATAGGTTATTTACCCATGGTTGCTCTCGGTAGAGGGGCTCCCAGACCTTTACACAAATGTTTGACGTGGAGTTTCACCCCAAGCTACCCTGAGTTATCCAGATATGAGCCTCTTGTTCACTGTACTTAGAGAGGCACAGCTTCACCTCACTGATGAGGCCCAACAAGGCCAAAGCATGTGTCTGGGATTGTTGTTGATACTTTGTTCAGAGAAGATTTGGCAAGCATTTTGGTGCTGGACTGCCAAGGTGGGTGGGAGCAGACTGATATGCAAATGGACATTTCTCCTCTGTGAAAGGTACAATGAGCTAAAACGTGGTTGTTGACCCTCCTGAATGAGAATCTACCCATGTGACAGGGTATTTGGCTGTGTTCGTTTTTGGTAGAGGGGCTCCCAGAACATTTACACAAATGTTTAGGGATGTGGGTTTTCATCCTAAATTACCCAGGGTAATCCAGACTTGGAACCCTTGGTCAATGGCTTAGAGAGTCACAGCTTCAACTCACTGATGAGACTCAACAAGGATGAAACTTATGTCTGTAGTTGCTGTTGGTACTCTTGTTCAGATGTGGCTTGTGTAGCATTTTGGTGTTGGACTACGCAGGTGGGTGGCTTTTGGTATTCTTGTTGAGAGGAGGCTTGTTAAGCATTTCGGTGCTGGACTGCCATGGGGGGTGGGACCAGACTGATATGCAAACAGATATTTCTCCTCTGTGACAGATACAGTGAGATAAAACATGGTTGTAGACCCTCCTAAGGGGGAACCTACCCATACATCTGGTTATTTGACTGTATTCGTTCTCTGTAGAGGGGCTCCCAGACCTTTACATACATGTTTAGGGACTTAGGGATTTACCCTAAATTACGCAGGGTAATCCAGACATGGACCCTTTGCTCACTGTGCTTAGAGAGGCACAGCTTCTCCTCCCTGATGAGGCATGACTAGGCTGAAATACGTGTCTGGGGTTGCTGTTGGTACTCTTGTGCAGAGGAGATGTGCCTAGCATTACGGTGCTGGACAGCCCAGATGGGTGGGACCAGATTGATATGCAAATAGATATTTCTCCTCTGTGATAGTAACAGTTAGCTGAAGAGTGATTGTAGACCCTTCTGAGTTGGAACCTACCCAAATATTAGGTTATTTGGCTGTGTTCATTCTTGGTAGAGCGGCACCCAGATCTTTGCATAAATGTGGTTGAAGTCATTGTTATAGAACCACTGTCAATCCACGATCAAATCACGTGTGTGCTGCACTGTTTGCATGGATTTATTTTGGGAAAAAGAGTACAATTCAAGGCCTTGTGTATGACCTGTGTCACCTTATAGTTAATCAACCCTTCTTCGTTCAGTGGTTTCCCACTGCAGACCTATGCAGGCCTTTCCCTCTGCTAATGCCTTGCTTGTGGAAACCCCCAGTATTGCAAAGGCAGGATGTGAGGCAGATATTTTGCAGCACACATACCCTATCTATGGAATTGTCTGACACAAGACTTGGGCACAATCCAAGATTACTTGAAATTTCACAATTTCTTGGAAGCCTTTCTATTTAAACATAGGAATCTTGATGACCTTCTGCACCAGTCTGTTTACTTCACTTTCATTGCTAGGGGACAGCTTATAGTGACAGCGCGCTCAAGCAATACACTAAACATAACAGATGTTCATGTTCACCAATTATATATTCTGTAATAATCGTCAGCATTAAATGTTTTACTCTTAGGTAATGAAGTTCATAACTGGGCACATGAGGCTATGCTGGACATACGCATATGAACCCGGGAACACGAGGCTGACAGCCTCTCGTGTCCTGCATACAACCTTAAATTCTCCTGTATAATAACAAGCTTTTCCAAGCAACGAGCTGGGGGCAGGTCTCCCACTTCAGCTGGCGCCTCCCTCTGGAACAGCCTCCCTGCCTCTCTGAAAGTTGAGCATAACCATCTCCGGTTCCGGAAGCAGCTCAAGACTTTCCTCTTTGCTTCTGTCTTCTCTCTTCCTCTTCCCTGCTGATCGCCTGTCTGATACTGCACTGGTCACCTGGCTACCCTCTGAACCACAGGCCCAGGTCCCTGCCCTCCCAGTTGCACACCTGCACTGCCTCCTGGCAACCCTGTACTTGGGGCTGTAACTGTAATCCTACAGTCCCCTACCCCTACCTGCACGATCTATCACTTGCTGTTCTGCACTTAACCCTGCACTGCCACCTGCTGGCCACACTTCTTGCTTTTTTCGATGTTTAGATCCTATGTCCTGCACCTGTTCCTCCTACCCTTCCCCCGGCACTTTTCCCCTTTCCTCTCCCCTGCACATGTGCGATCGCATTGTCACTTGGCATAGTAAGATCGGTGTCTTGTCCCCCCTTGTTACCCACCCCTGCCTCGTCACGCCTTGAAACACATGGGTATAGACGCACTATAAATAAAAGATCATATCATATCATAACAACCATCTAATTACTCAACCTCATTTACCCAGGCACAGCCCCATGTGTTCAGTACATCTTCATAAACCCAGGAACAATCAGCCACACCCAGCAACAGACATTGTAGGCAGATCCTGGCCATAATATAGTTCTTAACGTGCATATGATGACCGTACTTGGGCATGTGAGGAAGTACTAGACTCATGAAGTTGGACTCAGGCACCTGAGGCTGGGAGCCCACTTGTCCCGCTAGAGCCAGAGGCGCTCAGGTACAAACCTAGGCTAGGCTCCTTAACAACCAACTCAGCCATTGTATCATTTAACCGCGTCGAAGGCACAGGTGTTCAGTACAGCTTCGTTTGCCCGGGAACATCCACCATAGGAATCGTGTGGCCCATAGTAAGGTTGTTAATGAGAATATGTTAATTGTACCCGGTCAAGAACTATACAAAAGAGGTCACCTGTGGCAAGCACATGAAAGTGTCAGCCTCAACTGCCCTGGCTGGTTCAGTTCGCATAGTATACCCTCATCTGTCCAGGCCGAGCCCCATTATAATCGCAAAACAACAACTATATTAAACCCAGCTGATTCTGGGCATAGGTTGGTTGTACCTGGGCATGTAAGGCTGCAATTAAAAAATATAAGAGGGGGCCTGTGCACCTGTGGCCTCAGTCTCACATGCCCACCTAAGCCCCTGTCTCCAGCAGGACACTGCCCTTGCAGAACAGTTAGTAGCTAGTCAGGATCAAAGCACCGTGGTCTGTGGTGGGTGGTGTGGTCTGGTGATATGACTCTGCCAGTTGGGCAGAGCAGTGCTAGTCAACCCCCAGCATCGCCCACACTCACCCACCAACTGGTTGGATATGAGAGGCATGAGGAAGTCAGGGTGCCTCGACCGTGTCACTCCCCTGGGGCGGAAGGCAACAGAGCAGGGATTCCAATGTACCAGGCGGAAAGGCGCCCTCCATGCTGTATCTCCTCTTAGCCTGGCACAGTTGTGACACCGCGCCTGCACAAATAGTAGTGAGAAGCTTGGGGTGCCTGTCTCTCCATGAAGTCTCCAGAAGGGGTGGTGTAGAGGTGGATTCTCCACTCGTGGTCTTTTGCATCCCTTTGCTCTTTGTAGATGGAGGAAAACTTACCATTCAATGGGCCTCATTCCAACTATGCCGGTATCCTGGCGGTAGAGACGCCGGGATACCAGCAAAAGTTGTTACCATTTCCGGCTCCCGGTCCGGCAGCATTAGTGCCATATTATGGGTGCCTGAGGGACGGTGTTAATCCCCATTCACGGAGTCCTATGGAGTGGATTTACCATCAATAGCGGCACCGGCAATGCCAGTGCCGGTAATGACCGCTTTTTTTGCCGGTAGGGTCCCTGGCTTACAGCTGCCCCACCGGCAAACCCGGAGTCGGCTGGTCTGGTACCGTGCCGGTATCCATGAATACCGGCACTTTTTTACCAGACCGGCCGAATCAGAATGAGGCCCAATGGTTCTCCATTATCATTGCAGCTTCATATTAGGGTGGGCATTTCTAAATCGCTTGCCACTCTTCGTCCACAATATTGCTGCTGTGGGCCTAGGGGCATGATAAGGGGAGGAATCAACAGAAAGCAAACATGCTTGTTGAGAGTTTTTTTTTGTCTTTGGTCTCTGACTCTGTGATTGGTGATAAAGAAACACCATCGTCTGCAAAGCTGAAACCAGGTTAAGCCGCTGTTGCCCATGGCGACCTGCTAAAAGATAGCCAACCTTAAGCTCCTTGTGCTTCAGCACAAAAAGCCATTAATATTATAAAGTCATGAAAGGGTTCTACCTGACACTCCGTTCACCTTTTGGTAGCAAAGCTGAACGCTCTGTTTCTTGAAAATAATAGCAACACCTGCATTACTATCACATTTTTACCTAAACACAGTGAAATACCAGGCCTCAGAATAGTGTGTTGCTGAGCTAGAAACCAAGAATACTTATGGAAGCCAAGCCTCTGTGCTGGATATTCCCTTTATGAGCTACCTGGATTTGTACAAGGACGGGGTGAGCTTGTATTTCAGAGGCTCTGGGTCTGCACTGTCAGACACTCAAAGGAGAAGCCAGGTATCTTGTAGCCCCTGTTTACCAGCCCCTTCCTGGGTAAGGAGTGCACACTTCCCTCACCCCAGGACAGGGACAGTATCAAGGAACCCCGCACACCCCCACGCCCCTGGCCAGCTGGATAGGGAGGGGAGCTGAGCCTGCAAAATAAAATCGCTGTAAACAGGAGATTTGCTACATCCTGAGTTCTTACCAAACTCAGTCATCAGACACAGAGATGAAGGCGGATTTTTTACAGATCCCAACAGGACCCCTCACTATTTATTAAAAAAACACTTAAACTTTTATTAATAACTGTTTATACCCTTCTAATTAATAAGTCCCTGGTCTGTGTTCTTTCAAAAGGGATTGGTCTCATCAGCCCACCCTTCCTTAGAGGGGTCACAGGGAGGCCCACAGACAGGGTGGGACTGATGAAACAGACTCCTATCCTACACGTGGCACCACCCCCAGCACCAGTGACCAGAGGATGGCCCTGATGGGTGGTCCCACCGTTAGGCAGTCTCTGGCAGACTGCCACTTTCCTCTGCTACCTCACACCAGGGTACACCACCACTTCCCTAATACTTATCACTAGTAACCTTTTCCTTAATTATTCCCCCGGGGAATTGACTACAACCATACACTAAACATTCTTATAACTATAAACAGGCACTATATACAACACAACTATATCCACCTTCCACAAGCACTAACCTACCCTATACCTATACATATACAACATACACAACTAACACAAAAAGGGGTGACCGCTGCAGTCAGCCACCATGCCGTGGCAGCCCAGGACTTTTCTTCCTCCGGGCTGCCCGACAGAGCAACCGGAACTTACCTGACCTCTACTTTCCTACACCTAGGGCCCTAAATAGGGCAGCCCGGGACTTTTTCTTCACAATGTCACCCTCCGGGTTGAACGGTCTTTACCACAACTTCACCTCCTGGGCCGCCTAGCATAGCCAGCCCAGGAGGACTTAACTGCAGGGCCATCTCACCAGTAATGATGCAGGCTGGTAAGGGGCATGGCTGGGTCCACGGTTTGCATCACACACACAGCCGATACTGTGTGGCTCTTGATTCTTCACCCAGGGCAGCACCATTCATACTACCTGGGCCTTTTGAAGAGGGACCCATCCCATCTGATCACAGGGCGGGCCAAAAGCTGCTATGGCCCATGCGTGCCTGGGCTGCTCTGGGCATGCAGCCTGGGCCCACATTAAACACTCTGCATCGATTCGATCACTGATTGTCTATAGGCATTGGGGGCTGCTCGAGGTTCCGGCCCTCCCGTAGACTTGTTTTGTGTTCCTTTCTTCTCCCTTCTTCCTTCTTTTCCTCTCCATGTGTTCTTTTGTTCTAACATTTCCCCAACAATTCTTATTTTTGAAAACCTTTCGAATCAGTTCTGCCCTGCCCAGCCCATTCATGGACTGGGCAGTTCTCTCCTTTTGTATTTTTCTTTTCCAGCATTAGCCCTCCCTAGATAGGCCCTGTTTGGGCCACGGTCTATAGTCTGCTTACACAGCCTCAATGCTATTGCAGGCGTGTGTAGTGACATTGCAACAGCTTTGTCGATTGGTCCAAAACTGTGCATATAAAAGAGGGACAGGCCACAGGATGTCTACAATTCTGCAAGGGTCTTCTCATGTCAGACTGTTCTCAAGCTGTAGACTTAATGATTCAAGTCATGAGGGGCACTTTGCAGTATCTGAATCATAGCAATACCTTTGATTCCCAAGAGAAACTTCTAGGCACACTGAGGTTTTTAGGCACCAAATCTTCAGCTTCTGATCAGCGTCTAGGCAACGCGTCTATCTTCACCAAATGTGTAGTGCCCAACATACCTGGTTCATGCAAGACCATGCATTAGACAACAGTCAGGGTAAGAGAAGATCCCAATTAAAGTACTACTCAGTGACACCCGGGTCTAAACAATATGCAAGGAGGAGTGCTGTGCATAGTAGGTCATTGTATCAAGGGGAGATTCCCAGGCATCCCCTCCTAAAGTACGCTCTGAGAGGGTAGTGCTCCAATGGAGTGTTTATTGTATGATGTGATAAGCATGGTCAGCGCGGGTGTCCTGGAGGACTTGGTGGCAGTATGTGGCAGATCCAGGAGCGCAGTATTGGGAGTCCAGATGCAGCCATAGATTTCGGGTCCACACTTTGTGAATCAGTGCGGGTGTTTGTGGATGGGTGATTTATAGGGACTGGCACTTGGCATGGCATTTTAGATTTGTGTCATGACATTAGAGGTGGGTGAACAATTCTAGGATTGCTGCTGTTTTTATACTTATTGCTTGCCTGCATTGAATTGGCTTCCCAACAGCAAGACACCTGCAAACCTCCTTACTGTTAGGTAGGTACTGGGAATAATAAAGAGAAACTCTTCAGAAAGTAAGACAAACTGAAACCTGTGGAATTACTTCTCCAGGATGGCTCTTTGACTCTGCATGGTGTGACCCCCAAAGCATTCAAGTTATATTATGGACCATTAGGGGTGTTTTCTTCATGCAATACACATTTGATCAAATGATGTTCCACCTCTTAAGGGAGTACATCCATACCACCAGGCTGCTATTGTGGTGTCTTCAGGAATAGACTGTGATAATGTTTGAAATTATTTCTTTGGAGCAAATTCTAGTGGCAACTCTTTGATAGCCATATTACATTACCCTTCCTTGATCCTCCAACATGCTCCCAAAGTATTATGTGCCTAGTGAAAGGGATGGATGCTCCACAGCACACCTATTATCTGGGAAAAGTGCTACATCGGGGGATCTGATGAGACATTACTAGAACTTCGCAAGACCCAGTTAGGTGTCAGGAAACCTTGTCCCACATCTTTAATGTCCAGCAGGTACCGACTCACTTCCTTTAAATGGATTCACATGCTCACTCCCAAGTGACAAAATATGAATTGCGCCAATTACCAGTATCTGGAGGAAAAAATACATCCTATCATGTCTTATGGGAACCAGTGGAGGGACCCAGCTGGTTTACTCGAGACTTGTGGAAATGGGAGAATGTCTCTCCTTTCTCTTAGGTTGAGTCAAATGGTATCCAGTAATGTTATCCTCATATATATGGTCACTATACATATGGTCGCCGGGAAAAGGCTGTGGCGACTTTTTATACGGTGACCATCCATAAGGGGCCAAAGGGTGCAGGATTTGCAGGGGCTTTGCCTTGAAAAAAAAGTTTTTGGGAGTTGCAGGGGTATGTCCCGCACATTCAATGTGATAATGTCCCTGCAAACCACGGCCATTTTCTGGCGAAGATTTTGTCAAACAACATTTTTGTAGAGACATTATCACATGGAACCAGTCAAATACCATAGGTCATACATATATCATGATGCACTGGTATTTCAGGGGGTTTGTGTTGCCTAATCATTTAGTAAGGGTAGCCCACAGGAGCAAAGTGAGGGAAATGCCATACCCCTGAACCCATAGACCTAGGGCCCTTTAAGACGAAGTAGCAATACTTAGAGATAGCTGGAGATGCAGAATTTACTCAAACTTCAATAATCAAACCGATTCAGGAAGTTGGCAAAACTTGGTCTGTTTTATTTGCAATTATCTAAAACAGGGAGTACTAAGGACATAAACGGACATTCGATCGATTTCGCTCAGCACATATTATAAAAAAAACAACTTTTATAGTAAAAACTCATCATCAATGACATCTCACTGCGTGGCAAACTACAAAAACCTACTTGGGGATGTGATAGGCTTACAGGGAACATCTAAGTATATGTTCCATATTCATGGGGGAAGTGATTGGGTCTCTACTGTCAGGTGGGCAACTAAGCCCATCCCAAGTGCAAGTCATCTTGCGTGTCATACTAACACGCAACACTTTATTGGTTACACAAACTATAGGGCTCTTTGATACATGGCCCTCTACCATTGGTTTGACACCCTTGTACCCTTCTGTAATACTCCACACACTAGCTGCACGCAGGCTATGACTCCAGGTGCAGGGAGGGTCGGCGTGATCATGTATTCTCTCCCAATTAGCCCAACATCTCTCATCACCCTTGCAAGCTGTCAGTCAATTAAGTCAGTCAATTAAGGCTTTGAACTTGGCCTTGCAGAAGCTCTCTGTGCCTGAGAATGAAAAGGGAGTATCTTCTTGGTTTTGGTGTAGCTCGACCCAATGTCTATTTTGATCTGACCATGTGACTGGAGACCGCGTTTTTGAGCTCTATTAAATGATGAACTTTTGACACCTTCAGTGTTTTTCCATTCCACCTCAAACAGAAGTTTGTTTCTTTCTCACATTCAGGTAACTACTGGATGTACAACCAGACTCATGGTGGCATCGACTTCTTGGTGCTGGGCCCGCCAAGTCTTTCTTGAATTTCTCCTCTGCCATCAGTAATTTTCCAACTGCGCCACACTGAAAACCCTTTGCAGTCACTGGGTTTCAAGTCCTGCTAAAGTGCATCGTGGAATATCCAGGTTCTATACATTCCTATGTATATATGTTGATGCATCGTCGTAAACTATTCACTACGTAGCCAGCCTTAAGATCACTTTGTCTGCTTGCGTTACTGCACCTGTACAAGTGTAAACTGATTTTGCATTTTCTTCAGCGTTTCTGTAGCATGAGCATCTTCATATTGTTCCTGAAATGTTGCTCATCCTCAATACCCCCTCTTCAAATCTTATAGAATGTCTATAGTCCTTTACCTTGTGCATCTTTTCTGGGTGTGTCAGTTCTACTTCGCATGATGCCACCAGTCTTCTCTTTCACTTATTTGAACACTTCTTCCAGGACTTTGTACAGAAGGCCATTATTTCTTCATGAATCACATAGGGTTTTCTTGCTTCCAGGATTCTTTGCAGTACAGGCATCCTCACTAGTACTGCACGTGTCTCAATTTCTGGCTCCCAACATATAGGCAACATTGGGGCAAAGCTTTTGGTGGGGGTATTTAACTCCTCCTATACAACACATGGTCCAGGCCCCTTCTTCTTTCAATCATAATGGCTAACCTGACATCTACCCTCAGCAGTCAAGAGGAGCCTTGCTATATCAAATCCATTGATAAGTAAAGCCCTTCCCTTCCAAATAATCCCAGGCTGACACTCATTCTGGCACACTCTAACAAAACACCTATTTCATAAAATCGCCTGGCCTTAGAAAGAGCCATCACCAGAGCAGGGCATCACTTTGTGGCAAAGCATGGCTCCAGTGTCACTTCCAACTGACTTCAAATCGTCAGTTGAGCTTTTAAGCCCTAAAGCATCCGAGAAGAGAAGATAGTTGACACCTATTAGGTTAACCAAGCTCTTTATTCCAAACCTGAAAACTACCAGGGACCCCTGCTACACCTGGAAAGTATACAAAGGGAGAATATTTACTCAATCCCCTACCCAAACCCTGAGTAAGGGGAAGCTATGAAAGAAACATGTAGGAGACCTATTGCATAACCAGAATGATTAAAGACACTTTATAAACACACAGCTTGTTGCTGGAGCTCAAGCATTTTTGTCTTTGTAGCTGGTGGAGCAAAGCACAAAGAAGGAGATTAAACGTAAAAGGACCCATGAGGAACAGTGAGGACTGCAAGCCTGTGAAAGGCTGTATTTCAGACACTGAAAAATACCAGATTAAAAGGAATAGAGAAAGCTAAAGCCTGATGATGGGTTTATCCCTAGATATTGGAAAGACCCGGAGAAAAGGAAAGAAAATACCTACAAACCTACTGAAGGCTATTCGTCATACCCGTCAGAGTGCAGAGATCAAGACAGAGAGTCAAGGACCTGCTCAGGCTACTGGTTTTTGCCATGGAGGGAAATCCTGGGATGGTGGGTCGAAAAGAAAATGTTAGTCACCATAGTGCATAATGTAATCCTAGTCCATAGTCCCCTGTTCTTCATACTGTATAGTGCCCCTGACTTTACTTTGAGGTCTTAAGGGCATGGCTGCAGTCGTGCTCATGCATCACGAGCCCTGGCCTGCGGTGCGTCACCTCAGTCCCCTCTTTTGCACGTCAGAAGTGGGACTTCTGTCTAAATCAGCTTATCAGGGGGATGGAGGGAGGGTTATATGGAGAAAAGGGAACTGTGGACTAGGAGTACACCCATCACTATGGTGAGTATCTTTTTCTTTCTCCTATGTCTGGTGCCTTCCCCTTTACTTCATACTGTATCAGCGATTTAAACCCAATATAGTAGGAGGAGGACTATTTACTAATAGATGCAATCAGGTTCCTCAAAACTGCCTTTCCAAAAGGAGCATCGGATATGGAGCTGGTATGTAGACAATAATGCTTACAAATAGCAGAGGAGGAAGGCCAAGTACCGGCTTTGCTTATGATATGTCATTGAAAAGCTACCATGGAGGAATTTGCTCTTTCATGGGTGCATATAACCCCACTGGCGGAGCCTTATTCTGAAGTCTGTACACTTCTGTGATTAGTGACTTCATCCACCTGGCGATGGACGCCTTGGTGACAAAAAGTGCTTCAGACTTTGTAACACTTTTCATTCTGCTGAGATAATATGTTAGTAGTCGTCTTACTGAAACCAAAAAAGTGATGGGTGGAAGGTTTTGAATCAATCTGAAGGACTGGCATTGCTCTGGGAAAACTTCCACACCACCATTTGTTAGCCCGTCTGCGCCATTGCACAAGGGGTCCAGTCATATGCAAATCAGTCAGGTACTGCCACTAATGGGAGCAGCCCTGCTCGAACTGCTAGGTCAGGTCCCCTCTGCATGGAAACACAAGCAATCCCAGACATGTTTCGGCCCTGTTGGGACTCCTCAGTGAGGTGCAGCTTGAATTCCTATGGCGTGGCGAGCAAGGGACCCAAGTCTGGGCATACCTTCTCTCACATAGGGAGACAAATTGAAACCAAAAAAGTGATGGGTGAAAGGTTTTGAATCAATGTGAACCCCTGGCATTGCTCTGGACAACCTTCCACACCACTGTTTTATATCCCGTCTGCGCCATTAGAAAAAGGGGTTCAGCCATATGCAAATCAGTCAGCTACTGCCGCCAATGGGAGCAGCCCTGCCCGAACTGCTAGGCCAGGTCCCCTCTGCACGGAAACACAAGCCATCCCAGACATGGTTTGGCCTTGTTCGGCCTCCTCAGTGAGGTGTAGCTTGGTTTACAAAAAAGGCAGTGTAGTACATCATTGACATTATATTGCAGATTAGGAAATAATGTTGGTAGTGCTATATCCTGATTCACATGAAAAGCCGAAACTATGGATGAGTTCGGAGCACCTCTTATCCCACCTCTTATCCCTGTGAAATACTGTATGTGGTTCTGAATAAGCCAAGGCTTGTATCTTACTCACTCTCCATGCTGATGTTACTGCAACCAATAAGGCTTTTTCCATATAAACAACTTAATGTTGACTGATGACATTGTTCAAAAGTCTTGTGTGGCAACGAGGAAAACAAAACATACAAATCCGACAAAGGGTGAGAACGCCTGACTTGAGGGTATATTCCAGATGCATCTTGCAGATGCCTTTCAACTACTGGGTTCAAGGAAGAGAAAGCCATCTCCTCAGGGATCTTCTAAGGTCCAATAGCAGCCAGGTATGTGAAACATATGTCTACCTTAACAACGGATTGAGCCAGGTATGCTGAGAATGACAGCACATCTTGCAGCAGAGCAGATGGACATTTTTAACCTTTGCCTAGAAGCAGAAAAACATCAATTTGTACAAGTGTTTTTGTACTGAGTGTGGGTGGACTCTATCCTTGCTCTCTCAGTAATTGGAAGTTTTCCTCTGACAATGTAAGATGCACCAATTTTAGTTCTTCAGGAACCAGGCCGCTAAGGCCAGAGTGAAAGAAGAGGGAATGACAACTAGCCCTCTGGTTTGTTAGCAGATGTTGGAACGATGTCTCTAATATCAGGTGACATTGGCTCGCTAGTCATATCATATCGGAAAAATCCCAAGCTGGATGGCCAGAATGTGGTCACCAGACTCATTGTGCAGCCGGGCGACATGCAACAAACACGGATCACCCTTTGCACAAGGGGATTTGGAGGGAATGCATAGCACCACAGATCACCCTAAGGCATCTGGAATGCATCCCTCAATTACCCTCTACCGTGTCTTTCCCAGAGGCGAAGAGTTGGCATTTGGCATTTGCAGCTGAAGCAAATAGGTCATCTTACACTTAACCCATCTCTGAAACACTGGATCCAGGGCTTCGTAATGTAGCTCCTACTTATAGTTGTTTAGGGTCGTAATGAGGGGATTGAACCAGTTCTTGTAAGTTCCAAGTCAAAACAAAAGTTCATCAAACAAAAATACACTGGTAACAATTATTCAGCTTCCAGTTGAAAAGTTTGCCTTCCAATTCCAGCCAATAAAATTAACTTCTTTCCAAGATTATTTGCCACAGTTCAAAGAGTAGGTTAACAACTTCTTCTTCTACAACTCTACAATTGATTAGGACCTCTGCAGTACATGTGGTATAATTGTCAGGAGGATTCTCTTTGGGTTGCTGCTTTCCTCTTGACAACCACCCTTCTCTACTGTTATTGTGAGAACAGTCTCCTTTGTTCCACCCAGAGTATGACACTAAGTATGCCACTACTTCATCCAACTTCAATGTGACATCCACTGACAGTTTTATACACCACCACAGTTCATGTACTTCTGATTCATCTTTCTATTTTAGAATTATAGACATGTAAAGACAAGACACTTCAATCTCTACAGGTAGGCAAGGCACTCTTCTTTCCTATGCAAAAATATTTGAGTAGTAACTGTTGCCCCTGTCTGAACAGGGATTATTTGACCACCTATGCCTGAATCAGCTGTGCAGTTTCTAGGAGCAGAGTTGGAGAGCCTATCTGCTGGAGTAGAGGTGATATAGATGGACACCTCTGGAAACCGCTGAAAGCTGATGAAAGGTGTCTCCACTACTCTGAATGTCGAGCCAGTCTGCCCCCTACAAGGGAACTGTAGACCAGGACGCCAGCTTCATTGTTTCTTTGGGTCTGAGGCTTGTGAAAAGGTGGGGGTGAGAAAAACTCCTTGGTTATTGTAAGATGCTGCTTCTGTCTCTGAGTAATGGGTAACCATCTTGGTTATCTAGCGCTCACTTATTGAAACCCCTGAAACCACTGAATGATCTTGATCTCTGCCATGACCTGGATGGACAATGACTGAAAGGCTCTGGAGTAGGCTTGCAAGTGATTTAGCAGTTCAAGAGCTAGCCTTTTTCTTTGCTATTTCGTAGATAAATGGAAATGGTCTCATATCCTCTTCACCTTTGTGCTCAATGTTGGCAAGCACGGGCTGTGGGGTCTCGCCTTTGTAGACTTTGTCATCACTGAGTTGCAGCCAGGCACACCTTCCTTTGACTTTTACTGCATTCTATTCTGTGTAAATGCCTCCTCTACGAACGGTCCCTCAAAATGGGGCTTCATCACGAGTGGGTGGTATGCTGGTTGTAAATCTGCTGGGATAGCGCTTACCGCAACTTGGTCCATTGCTATTAGAGCCGAATCAGTGGTGCAGTAAATCCCCATTTTTCTCGAGTCCATAGGACTCAATGGGGCATTTTCAGTGCAACTACCACTGCGCTAATATCGCTGCAATAATTGCGCCAAAAATGGGCAGAAAGTCAGTGGATTTACCCCAGCTCAGAGCTGGGGGCAAATCCTCGGAGTCTCCCCAAACTTGGGATTGGGCAGAGCGGTAATGCATCAGTAATAGTGTTACCGATGCATTATTACTGCTCTGACCAACCCCTTATGAGGCCTCTTGTCTCCTGGAAACATTAATACGGTTTCAGTATAGCATCTGGATTAACTTGTTAATTTGCTTCATCAGTCTTCTTCGAACCCCCTACCGCATTCGTACCTGTTGAGACATAGTTTAAGATATTCTGTCATAGCTGTCAAACAATCGTGTGTTTCACTCAATAATACAGTAGCAGCATTTTCTACATCAATTTGAGCTTCAGTGGGAGGAGCAAGGGGTTTGTGCATTCAGCGTCCTGTCACTAGTTTATGTGGAATTAGGTGATGGTCAGAGCGGGATGATTGTGTAATGCAAATAGGGCTTAAGGAAAGAAATCGAGCCAACCTTTGTTCAGTGTCTTTTTTAATTTCGCAATTTGTCTCCTTTAGGTGGCTGTTGCGGCACTCGCAGATGCAATTTGCTTGTGGGCGGTATGTGGAGGAGAATGTATGCTTTATACCCAACAGGATAGTTACATGCTCAAAAACCTCATTTACAAAATGTGGTCCATTGTCAGACTGGAGAACATCACACACTCCCCACCTTGGAAATACCTCATGTACAAGGAACTTTGCAGCACGTGTGGCATCTGAATGTGTGCATGGACCTGCTTTGATCCATCACAAAAAAGGGGTATACGACTAGTAGCATGTACCTGTAGGCATTACAAATTTGAAGCATAGCTACATTGATATGAAAATGCTGAAATGGTCCAGAAGGATAGGGTATTGCTCAACTCACTTTTCGCAAAGTATGTTTAGCAGTAAACATTTGGCATGACAAACAATGTACAACAGAATTGGGGACATGTTCTGCCAAATTCAGGACAAACCACTCCTCCGAAATCAGTACTGATGTGTGTGTTGGGTAATGCAATTGGTCTAGTGCTACTGTGAGCAGCCCTTGAGGCATGACTGGTTTCCCGGTAATGTCTTTCCGCCACATTTCATCTGCAGGGGACAATGAGCACCCCCTTTGTCTCCATAACTCTTACTCTTCTGGTGGTGCCCTTCCCTGTAATGTAGTAATTTGTGCTATTGGCAGTGTATTGAAACCACTCTTCATCACCATACTGCATGTACGTGTATATTTGTTTGGTGCAGTCGCAATGTCAGATATTTTGGGAAAATATGCTGCTCTTTTTGCTTCAAGATCGGTGGCCTTGTTGCTGCGAGAAATCAAATCAAAACCTCTAGTGTGCACTGCACACTTCACCATGACGATGGCCGATGCAGTTGGAGTGTGTCTATGAGCCTGTCCAATAGTGGCGCATGCTGCACTGGTGTGCCATATGCATGTAAGAAGCCACACCTCTTTCACTGTGACAGTCCTGCGTGTACTGTTGACGTCACGTCGGCAGAGTCTGAATACATCGTTACCGCTAATTCTTCATGCACATCGAGTGCCAAAATGAGCGCTACTAATTCTTCTGCTTGTGCTGAGAAATGCACTGGCAATCTCGCACTTGTCACTGTATCAAAGCTGCCATTCTCTTTTGCTGCCACTGCTGCTGTCTCACTATGTCATTCAACAGTGCTTTGGTCTATTGACAATGACCCATCAATGAAGAGAATTATCGCCCCTCCTAGTGCATTTTCATTGACATGTGATATTCCATCACAGTAGTCAGTTTATTCGGTACAATTATGCATGTTATATCCTTCCTTTACTGGTTCAATACAGTGTATTGAAACCCTTCTTCATCACCATACTGCATGTACGTGTATATTTGTTTGGTGCAGTCGCAATGTCAGATATTTTGGGAAAATATGCTGCTCTTTTTGCTTCAAGGTCGGTGGCCTTGTTGCTGTGAGAAATCAAATCAACACCTCTAGTGTGCACTGCACACTTCACCATGACGATGGCCGATGCAGTTGGAGTGTGTCTATGAGCATGTCCAACAGTGGCGCATGCTGCACTGGTGTGCCATGTGCATGTAAGAAGCCACACCTCTTTCACTGTGACAGTCCTGCGTGTACTGTTGACGTCACGTAGGCAGAGTCTGAATACATCGTTACCGCTAATTCTTCATGCACATCAAGTGCCAAAATGAGCGCTACTAATTCTGCTGCTTGTGCTGAGAAATGCACTGGCAATCTCGCACTTGTCACTGTATCAAAGCTGCCATTCTCTTTTGCTGTCTCTGCTGCTGTCTCACTATGTCATTCAACAGTGCTTTGGTCTATTGACAATGACCCTTCAATGAAGAGAATTATCGCCCCTCCTAGTGCATTTTCATTGACATGTGATATTCCATCACAGTAGTCAGTTTATTCGGTGCAATAATGCACGTTATATCCTTCCTTTACTGGTTCTGCTATAAATGTGGCTGGATTTACCACTCCGCACCTGACAATTTTAATCAATGAGTTTGATATAATTACTTCATAACCGGAGGCTACCTGTGTGCTCAATGTGCTTTTGGGCTTTTCGAGTATGAAAAATAGGGCATGCTCAAAATATAATTAGCTGTGCATCCCATAGTTATACTAGCAGATTTCCCAATTGCAAAGGGTGCTGCCACCAATGCTTGCTCGCAGGGATAATGATCTCTCATGACCGGATCTAAAATTCCATTGTATAATGCTAATGGTTTGTGTCCCAAGGTAGTTTTCTGTGCGAGGACAGCTGTCATCACTACTCCGTTTGAATGGGAGAATAAAAATGATTCTTAATTTTAATCAGTGATCCCTAACACGGGAGATGTGCTAATTGCTAACTTCAATTCATCAAACACATCTATCATCTCACCTGTCCAGGCTATATCACAATTATCTCTCTGCACCTCTGTGAGTCCTTTTAAGTGGTCTTACATGTGTGCTATAGTCAAAAACCAACACCCTGAAATAATGAAATTGCTGTAACCCTTTCACCGTCTCAGGCTTGGGTGCCTTCATCATTGCTTCTGCTCTTTCAGGTGTCACCTTCCTTTTTTTTATATTAGCTTGCCTACATATAGTATACTTCTTCCTAGCAATATTGCATTTTCTCTTTATCAACGTTGTACATTTTCTCAGCCAATACTGCCATTAGCTTTACTGAATCTTTCCAGCACTCTTCCTCCATGTTGCTGCACACTAAAATGTAATCTACATGCTGTATTACTGTGCTGTTAAGTTATACATTTCCAAAGTCCATCTGCAGCACTTGGTTAATGACCGATGGGGATTCACAATACCACTGGGGTAACCAACTATGTTTTAGTTCAAACCTGTGGTAAGTAAACAATATCAAACACTGGGATTCTTCAAGTGAATGGATGGAAAAGGAATCATTCTTTAAATCAATCACTGTAAAATATTTAGCTTTGGATGGGATGTTAGAAAATATTGGGGCTGTGTTTGGAACTAATGGAAATTCTGCCTCAACAATATTATTCAGGGAGCGTATGTGCTGAATAAATCTCCATGACCCCCCAGTTGCTTTTTTCACTGGGTACAGAGCCGTGTTTCATGGGGATTCTGAAGACACTATTATCCCTTATTGTATTAAGGTGGCAATGGTGTAATAGAAACCTCTGTCAGCTTGTTCTGACATGGGGTATTGTCTTAATCAAGGTAAAATAGCACATTGTGGAAAATGTTATTTTGACTGCCATCCTTTTAATAGACCAACATCATATGGACTGCTGGTCCACAATGTGCTCGGTGTGTTTGCCAAATCTTCCTGGAGAATGGCTGGTAGCCTTTTTATTAGTGACATTCTCTGAGGCATCGCTCTATTTTAAATCTTTGATTGATTTGTAAGACTTATATTGAACATCACTTCATCATCTGAGTTGTCATCTGTAAACAAAATTGCATATGTTAAGTCAGCCAATATTTGCCCTTCATCAAGAGCTATCACTGTTATCCAGATTGTCCCTTCCCCATCAACACTATGTAAACTTCGTATGCCTTCCCTAATTATTACCTGACATTCCTCCACGTAGGTGGGGACTTTTGGTTGAAGCAAAAATTATGTGGGTACCAAAAATAGTCTGTCCGGTAATCTTGGAAGCTATGCTAACAATATGTGTACCCCGTAAAGGAATACTTTTGGGTTCAATGGCATTCCTCTTTGTGCTTTCTGGCCATAAAATGCTGTTATGAATTCTTGTGCATTCACATAATGAATCCCTGGGGTGCAAGATATTAACCCTTGGTCACTAAACAATATTGTCATGTTTAACTTGCTCATCAAATCTTTCCCCAATATATTAACTGGTATCTTACAGTAATATAATAATGGCATGGACATATTGGGCCTCATTACGACTTTGGCGGTAGCCATGCCCTTAAGAAGGGCATGGCTGCCACCAAAACCGGGTCTGGGTTCCCTGAATGGGGAATTACCGGGCCATTCCAAGTTTGGAGGGCCCGGTAATTCCTCCTTCAGGGAACCCGGCCCTGGACCTTCCCCATTCCCATTTGAGCCCCCATAGGGCTCAATGGGAATGGGTGCAGGGAGCTAACAACGGGCCAATTACGACCGGCCCGTTGTTAGCTCCCTGGTGCCCTTGCAGGACCCGGTAAGGACATCTGGTAAAACAAGATGTCCACATCGGGTCCCGCGAGGGAACCTCGTAATATTGCGGAATGGGTTTAAAGGGTCAGCCACCATTAGCGGTACCCGTTAACCCATTCCGCAATTCTTATAATGAGGCCCATTTTATTCTCCAATAGTAATAGGTACAGTGTCTGTAAAAGGAACCGTAGTTGTCACCCCAGAAAACCCTTGTGCATTCAAGGCAATGCCTGACGATTGGGAATGTTCTTTCTTTAAACCAAGATTGAGTCACCCCTGTATCTAAAATGTTTTGTCACCTTAGGTCACCCTGACCATCAGTTCCTCTTTTGGGTCTGGTGAAATCAATAGGATGGGACACATCAAGTCTTTCTATAGGCTGTCCTATTGTGGATACATCTCCAATCCTGGGCTGGTGAAAGTATTCCCTCCCATTATTGTCACACCTCCTATTCTTGGTGTAGGCGCAAGTGGCAACATGCTCACATTCAATGGTCTCACTGCATTCTGTTGTGCTGGTGCCTGTGTCTGCATTGGTGCTTGCTGTATCTACATTTGAGCATGCTGTGCTTGAATAAGTGCTTGTTGTGTTTGGGGTGGCATCCCATGTTGCATCAGTTTTATTTATGGTGCTTGTGCCTGATTCTGTGCGTGATCTTGGGCATAATATTCAGGTGGCTCTGTGCTATATGAGGGGGACATGGTGTGTCCCCTTTTGGATCTGCTGCTTTCCACTTCTGTTTCATCCCTCCCCTGTTTCTGCATACACATGAAATACGCCCCATCCTCCTGCATGTCCAACATTGCTGTGTCTGTCCCCCACATCTAGGTTGTCCCCTATTAAATCTTCCTCCTTGTGGAGCTTAAAATCCAAACCCTCTGCCTATGGGTGACAACCCTCGTGGAAAGTGATTATACCCTCCCCTTCTTGCAAAATATCAGTTTGCTACTGGCTGTACCTGCTAAGCCCCTTGTGCATTAAAACCTTCCCCTCCACTTGTCAATAATGCTCCTTCCACCGACAATTTCAACAATGTCTTCTGAACTAACCATGATTCATCAATCTTCCTGTCCTCAACTTTATTTATGTCTTTCACTTGTTTTAACCAACAATGGTGAAACATTATCAGTTGTATCTCTGCCCATAGCTTCACTTCCATTCCCACAATCTTTCTCAATTGTCTTTGTACTTGCCCTGGAAGTCCCTGGCATAAAATGTGATGATAAATAGTTATGTTTTTGTCTCACGGTTCTCTAGTTTCTAACTGTCATTTTTCCTGGATATCCTGAATATAAGCTGTGGATCTTCGTCTGCTCTCATTTACAAGTCATAATTGTGCTAATGTCTGATGAATCTGGGTACTGAACCCTAATTGCCCTCCATATGTCTGCTCGACAGTTATTAAAAGGTGCTCTGTCATTGCTAGTATTCTGTGCCATCACCCGAGGATATTGCACCCACTTCCAAATGTCATCTGATTGCTCCCCTAATATGGCAGCAAGCAGGACTTGTATGTCACATACTGCTAAAGTCATTCCAGCTGCAATCTCTCTAATTCATATATCCATTTACCTGCCCCTGATGTAGGTGATGGCAGTTGACAAATTACATTATCTTTGTCCATTTGAGGCCACAGAATATGTTGCGGCAGTGCTCACCATTTCTCCAATAAGGGAAACTGTGTGAACCCACCACCCTGTCCGAGTGCAGATGCACCCTTTGTCTTTGTTGCTGTGTCTGTCATACTGATTTTCTTCCATCCTGGTGAATTCCATAGTCTGTTCAAGTACAGTGTTCTCTCTTCTAAACTGTTTTATCACATTTGCAGGCATCTGGGATTTTCTAGAGGCTCTGGCCTCCTCGCCGGTTCTTCCAAATCTAACCATGCTATCTCATTTCTCAACCCTATGTTTATAGAAGGGGCTTGTGCAGCCTCCTCCTCTCCACTTTCCTCTCTCTCTTCATCTTACAACATAGTGTCATCACTGTCAACACCTTCATGCTCTTCTCTGTCTTCAAAATCTAGTCTCCTAAGAGGACTCGTTCTATATGTTCCACTCATCACCTCCTCCAATACATTCCTTCCCCCATCTTGTGGAGACATTCCTCTACTCTCCTTTATGCTGCCATCCCTCCTGTTCCTTTACAGATTGTCAATCCTCCTTCATATGGCCCATTCCTTTCCTTCATCTGGAAGAGTATGTTGTTTAAGTATCAGTGGCGTTACACAAAATGTGCGGGCCCCCTGCGAGCCATGCTGAAGGGCCCCCAACTCAGCAACAAATCACAGGTCGTGCCTCACTCTGGGCCGGTCTAGATTATCACTCTTGCACAATACGCACACAAGTCCTGCTGAAGGGGTATGCCATACACTGTATTCAGAGAAAGATATAAATATGTGTTTTAATGCAATATACAGCACAGTATCTGCAGAAAATTGCCTAAAAAGCCAGAGTGTTTGCAATTGTTTTGTAGGGTAACAACAATTCAATACATGCAAGTCACCAACAGTGCACAGGAACATGAATGCTTTGCTATTAAAAATACCATGCCACATTTAAAACATGTCCCACTGGCTGCATAATGTAGACCAGTGTAGACACTTAATAACATTACAGTAAAGCATGCCAGGCCAGATTTAGCCATACCTAGACTGGTTGCACCAAAATGCCAGTCGAAGTAATAACACACATCAAGAAGAGAGCACACATTCAAGCTTGGGTCTCTGCGGCCTCTAACAACATGGCCAAAACTCTTTGAAATCTGCAAGGAACTGGTCAATCCCGTTGCAGTCTTTACCTCTCCAGTTCCCTCCCAGGCTCTCTGTATGACTCTGGCCTCTCACTTCTCTGCTAAAACTCAGAAAATCCTGTCCTCTATCGCCTCTTCCTCTTCCTTTCTCGGCCCCACTTTGTCCATCTCTACCTCTCCTCCTCCTTTCTCCTCTTTCTCTCTGACAACACCTGACGAGATTCCTAGAGAAGTTCAATCCATGAAAGTGTTGTCCAAACAGGTGCTCCCTGCTCCTCCAGAACCATCAAGGACCATGTTGACCCCCTTTCTCCAGCCTTGGCCGATTTCTGTAATCACTCTTTCACCACTGGAACGTTCCCCTCTTCTATTAAGCGTTGCCTTGTGCACCCACTCCTCAGGAAGCCATGTGCCGATCCTACCTGCCTGGAAAATCACCCAATCTCCATCACCCCTTTCCTGGGCAAACTCTCAGAAAAGCTGGCCATCTCCCAGATTACTCTCCACACTGAATATCTTGTCTCCATGACCATCAGTCTGGCTTCAGAGTTGCCAGAGGCATGGAAACTACTTTCCTGAACACCTGTGAAGATCTGCTCTCTAACCTTGATTCCAGCATTCCTTCTGTCCTAAGCCTCCTTGATCTTTCCTCTACTTTTGACACAGTCAACCACCCCATCTGGATCAATTAACTACGTGAGAACCTGGGCATCATGGATCAGGCCCTGGAGTGGATGATCTCCTTCCACTTGGAATGCCCTTCCCAGGTCCAACTTGGTCTCTTTCTCTCCGCCATCTCTCTCTTTACCTGTGGCATTCCTCAGGGCTCTATCCTCTCACCCTGGTTTTTCAACCTCTACTTGTCCCCTTTGGCCCACCTGATCTCTACCTTCTTCTCTAACTTTCAGTGTTATGCGGATGCCACTTAGCTTTTCTTCAAGTTCCTCTCCTCTCTCGCTCATCCCTGACTGTCTATCCGTGATTCTGGATTGGTGCACGTCCAACAATCTGCCTTAATGCCAAAAAGTCAGAGATCCTTCTCATTGGGACCCCTGCCCCTGCTTCCCCTCTCTCACTCTGGCCACCCACCTTGGGCCCTCTTCCTTCGCCTTCCTGCGAGGCAAAAAACCTTGGTGTCATCTTCGACTCCGCTCTCTTTCTCTCCTCACATCTTGGACGTCGCCAAGAATTCCAGTATCAGCTGCACCTCCTCAAAGGGACTCTTCCCTTTCTCACTTTCCCCCAGAAGCTCACTGTCTCCAGAGCCTGTTTCTCTCTAGGCTGGACTACTGCACCACCCTCTTTCTCAATCTGCCTTCCTCTACTCTCCGCCCTCTGCAATTAATCCAGAACAGGACTGTGAGACTTATCCTTGGCCTCAAGCTCTGGAATCGTATCTCTCCAGCCCTGAAATCTCTCCACTGGCTCCCGGTGGCTTCAAGGATCAAGTTCAAGACCCTTTGAATTGTCCACAATGTTTTCTAGGGTCGGGGCCCACACTACATCCAACGCTCTTTTCCAAAATACCTTCCATCTCGATCCCTTCCCCCAGCTACCTCCAACTCTCTAAGGGTTAGAAGCTTCTCCAGGCAGAGAGTGGGGGTGGTAGATCTTTCCTCTGCAGGTGCCTCCCTCTGGAATGGCCTCCCTGCCCTCTCAAACTTGAGCGGACCACCTGCAGTTCCGGAGGCAGCTCATAATGTTCCTCTTCTCCTCTGCTTTCTCTCTCTCCCTTCCCTGCTGACCTACCTGTCTGCTATACCGACTGGTTGCTTGGCTATGCTCAGAGTCTCACTGAGTCCAGGCTCTTTCTTGATGAGTCACCCTTGCACTGCCTCTGGGCCTACCACACACCTAGGGACTGTAACTGTAATCCTACAGTCCCTTGTTCTCCCTGCACTACCCAGAGCCGCGCTGTCCTGGCTGCACTTACTCAGAGCATTACTGCCCTGTCGTCCCCTCCCCTCTTCCTTGCACTTCCCCCCCTCCCTTTCACCCTGCATTTCTCATTCTCGCAATTGCACGATCTGAATGACACAATGCCTAGTAAGATCGTATGTCTTCTCCTCCCTCTGTCTTCCCTCCCTTGTCTTGTCGTGCATGGAAACACTTGTGTACAGGCATGTTATACATGACTTATATCATATCATATTATCACAGTTGCCAGAAAAATATACAATGCTGCAATAAGAAACAGCTAGACTGGCAGCATCCAAATGCCAGTCTAGCCAGGTAATTACACTTAGCAGGACTACTTTATCAGAAATGTGCAGTTAAAAAACATTCATACCAAACTGAGGAATGACCAGACTGGTTGCACCAAAATGCCTCTCTAGCCACTAATACCACATATCATGCCTGCTTAGTCTGGACATAGACAACCATTATGATTTATCGCACAATCCTGCCCCCCCCACATTCCCTCTGCCTCCCACACCCTACACCAACTTAAAAAAACAGCTACGTGGCCCCAAATTACCTTCACGTCCCTCTTGCTTTTCCCAGAGTTTACGTATGAGGCTCCTTGCCTCATAGGTAAGTACTGAGATGAGGAAGAGTGGGACTAGGAGTAATGAAGATTGCATGTAGCTGAATCAGGCATTACCTCCATGTACCTCTACCTCATCCGAGTACTTGTGTATGAGGCAGATTGTCTCATACACAAGTACTGCCTCATACACAAGAACAGGCACGAGGAAGAATAGCGTAATGACAATTACCAGTAAGTAATCAAGGCATTAAACACAAGTAGTGGTATAACACCATTGAGTTGACTGGGCTGCAGCACTGCCCCCTTGAAATTTTGGGCTATGTTGACTCAACCTGGCTGATCTTCAGAGCAGTTACTGGACAGAACAGGACAGATGTTAAATGGCACCTGTGTTTCGGTGTTAACAAGGGGCCATTAATTACTAGCGTAAAGCATTTCACTGTCAGTACCTGCATTTAAATGCAAACATGTTTTGGCAATTTAAATCGTGATGTGGGTTTAGTACTTGCATTCCAGGGGAGTGATTGGAAGGGTAGAGAGGGAACAGGAGACTGTTCATTCTCAAAACAGTCCATAAGTGGGTGCATTCAGACCTAAAGGAGCGAGTTAACGGCTTGTAACATTGAAGCGGAATTAAACTGTGTAAAGAAGTTAGATGCCCCCACACAAAATAGTGTGTCCCTCCTCCACAGCCTGTGAAGTTAGCACCTATCCCAACATTTGAAGGATTAGAAATGTAAGATTTGTTGCGCCCCTGAATACAAGCACACACACCATTCACCGTATACACACACGCACACTGAGCCATCCATACATTTAAGTGTGCACTCTTTCACCACACACACACCCAGGCACCCACTCATACATTTAAGTGTGTGCCCTTTCACCATACAGGCACACCCAAGCAGCCACCTGTACATTTAAGTGTGTATCCTTTCACCATAGAGGTATCCACACCCAGGCACCCACCTATACATTTAAGTGTGCACCCTTTCACCATGCAGACACACCGAGGCAGCCACCCATACATTTAAGGGTGCACCCTTTCAATGTACACGCACACACACACACACCCAGCCACCCATACATTTGTGTGCACCCTTTCACCATGCACTCACACCGGCAGCCACCAACACATTTAAATGTACACCCTTTCAAAAATACACTCACACACACATACATCATGGGGTTGAGCGGAGCCCTATTACTTCAAAAAGAAAGTGTTTCTTTTTGAAATCACTCTGACTTCATAGAGAAATGATTTCCGTTAAGGACCGAACCATAATGGAAATACTTTCTTTATGAAGGCAGAGTAACTTCAAAAATAAACTATTTCTTTTTGAAGTCATAAGGCTCCCCCACCCCATGACAATGAGTCCTCCAACCTGGGGTCTTCCATGTCATGGGGTGGGGGGAGCCCTCGGAGTTCAAATAGAAAGTTTCTTTTTGTAGTCACTCTGCCTTCATAAAGAAATTATTTCTGTTACAGAGATAATTTCTTTATGAATACAGAGTGAATTCAAAAAGAAAGATAAAAAAAGAAAATAATAGAAAAAAGATTTTTGGGATTATTTTTTTCTCCAAGTGGGGCCCCCTCCCAGGACATGTGCTATTGGGGCCCCCCGCAGCACAGGGGCTGTGGGGACCCCTGTTATGCCAGTGTTACGTATCTCATCCACCTCCTTTTAGTGTTTTCTGAGCTCCTCTCTCTTTCTCTCTGTTCTTGTCTCCAGTCTCTCTTTCTCTGTCTTGGACCGTACTTCCCCTAATAATATAATCAGCTTCTTTTTGTCACCTTTCCCTACTTCTTTCTACATCTTGTTATTTCTCCCTGTCCCTCTCTTCCTCCTTTTTCCTTCTCTTTCCCTTTCTGCATCTCTTAATTCTTCCCTTTCTCTTTCTTCTTCCATCTCTTCTATCTTTCTCCGTCTGCCAGTGACTTCTTTAGTCTCGCTTGATCTTCATTCCTTCTTTCTTTCTCTCTCTCCTCTTTTTTCACTCTCTTTCTCTCACCTCCTGTTCCTTTTTCTCTTCTTCTTTCTCCTGCTTTTCTCTAACTTCCCTTTCCCTTTCTTTAAAATCATCCATACCCTTTCCATCTAATTTGAGCATTATGTGTCCCCCTAGCCATTCATTCTGGACAATCATTGTCTCATCCTTGTCCTGCCTTTCTCTCTCTGGACTTCCTGCTCAGTTTCTCTTAATGTTGTCTGTAAATCACAGCGCTCATTATATTCTACATGTGTGGATACTGGTCTTTGTTTACATATTTTCTCTCCACTTATAATGTCTTCACTATTGTACACGGGGGCGCATATGTGGGATGAGTATACTCCACTGCTGCTTTTCAGTGCTCATAATGGATGTAATCCCTGTGCTTCCGAAGACTGATCACTACTCTGAGGTGGAGGAGGAGTAACCATGGGTGCTATACCCCCTTTGTCATGCTGATAAGCATGTGTTCTTTCACTGGTAAATATATACAAACAAGGGGGGTCCTGGGAGTCCCTCCCTACTGGCCTGTATCCTGGGAGAGTTTCAACCAGATTCTTCAGCTCACTAACCCTTTCACAGAAGAGAAATATCCATCAGATATCAGTCTTTATCCTACCCAAGGGCAGTTCAGCACCGAAATGCCAGGCAATTCTCTTCTGAACAAGCGTACCAACAGCAACCACAGACACGTGTTTCGGCCTGGTTGGGCCTAGTCGGTGAGGTGGAGTAACATGTGCTGCAGTACTGTCTTCGAATAGGTGCCTTCCTGTGGCCAGGGTGTAAACATGTTGCCTGCTCAGTCCTTCACCCACTGAGTGTGGTATTTCAGCATTTTGTCCTTATACTGGGGTAATACTTTGCACATGTGGAGAATGGGTGTGTCTCCCATTGTAATACATCACAGTTTAACTTACCAATTCTTACAACTTTTTTTCAATTCTCACTTTCCTCTTTTATCTCCCACACTTCCACAATAATATTTCCCTTGCACTTAATACTTCTGCATCTCTCTCCGAAACCATGACTTCTGTGTCACCCAATGCTTCAGAGCGGCACCACAAATGCCACCTCTCTGCTCCCACACCAGACTCCACTCTTCGGTCCACGCCACAGCTTCACGTCCTCCACAATATATATCAGTATTCACAAAAGGTCACATTTTCACAAAGTCTAAGCTATCTTATAATATGAGGCTGGCACCAGCAATTACTACACAAATAAATAAATACACTACGCCCGTCTCCCCAATTCCTGGTGAGGTATCCATCTCTTATTATTACCCCGTAATGAGGTATACATCGTAATCTTTCCTGACCCTTGACAGAAGCTATCTCTTTATCCTTTATCTCTTAATTTCAACGTAATGCCCCAATATACAAAAACAATCCCCTAGCCCCATTTTGCCAGGCCAATGTCATACTTACATCCGTGGATCCACTGAGGGTCTTTGGCGTCAGGTCTCCCCTATCAGCCTCGCAACCCTTCATGACTGGAGAGGACTTTCTTCAAAAGGGGCTCCTGTTGACCTGTCTGCGTTGTGCGCATTCAGGGAAGCGTCAGGGATCCCCCGACAAACCGACAACGCCAAGCGAACCATCACCTCTGCTACCATCTGTTAAAACGGCTGGGAAATCCCAATTACACAGAGGTTCTGGAGCTAAATCAAACCGGACTCAGTAACGGAAATAGACAAAATGAAAGGCAAAATCAAGCTTTATCATCATCCAAATAAAGCAGGCACAGCATACAAGTATAAAATCCTTGACACTCTCAGCGTGCTTATCAAAAAACACATTTTATATACTCAATATTCATCATAAATGACATCATACTGTAATCTTAGTTACCAAAACGTGCGGGATACAGGGACTGATTAATATTGGTGACTACATATACATTCTATAGGCGTTACATTTATGATTGTCTGATGGCTCCACCTGAGACCACTTCCAAATTGATAGAATTAAAAAGACATCACCTCTACAATAGGCATTTGTTTGGCATAATACATAATGGGCGGCCTAACATCAGAGGTTTTGATTGGTTGGCTTTCTACTGACCAACCTTGGACAACTGACAGATTGTCAAGACATGGGCCAGACAGGAGTAGGGGGAGAGAGGTCCACGGACTGCTTTCCTTTAAATTAAAGAAGATACCAACCCTCATTTCTAGGGCATGAGCCTGGGTGAGCCCTATGTATTTGGCCTTGTGTGGCGTCTCATGTCTGGGGATACATATAAGGAGTAAGTTGCTAATTTAATAGACAGTGTTCTTTTCTCATGGGTCACCTGCGATGGGACCATGTGTGGAGCTATTTCACCCTACATTTATAAGGATTTTAGCTAATATTGGTGAGAGGGTTATGGTTTCTTTTACCACTGGGGACACTCTTGATTTATTCTTCAATGAGTCTTTTGGCTTATGATTGTCCAGCACTTAGAGTACAAAGGCTGATTGTACTTTTATAAAAACCTTAATTAATCCAGGAGTATCCTTCTTGCGTCCTGGGAATTGCTTTCTCGTGCTTTTACTTCAACGTTCTGACCCGCACTTAATTCGCTGTAACCGTGGCTTGGACTGCTAGCTACTATCTGAGCTCTGCATGCATCGGTATTTTGTTATTTCTGCCTTTTGAGTTCTCTTGAAGCCTTGAGGACTTTCCTTTACTTAGAAGCTTGTTGTGGCCTCCATTTTGGCTGCCCATTACTGGTGAGTTTAAAGGTTAGTGAGCTATATTTGAGGGCCATTCATGTTGCATTCAGCTTATACGTTGCTTATGTTAGTATTCTTTTTGTCTTATGGATGCTGTTTTAATCTTTTTTCTTTTCTAAATGCATGCGTTACCTACTGTTCACGTTCTTCATGTTGAGTGCACATTAGCTTTATCTCTAATGCATGTACATGTATTGTCATGTTGGTGTGGTTTTAATAATTGTATCTTCAACTTAGATTGTGTCCATCTCCAGCTGTACCTGCCTGGGATAAGAGCAGTATGATTGTAGCATTTCTCACCTCTGCAGCACTGAGCTGGGGGAGGGGCAGACTGCCTCTCAACTGCCTCTCAACACACTCATGTCCACTCTCCACTCTTGCAGGAGTGGAGGTACAGACTGATTTGCATGTCTCTCCTGTCTTGTGATCTGGGGACAAACACTTTTTACATCACTGCTGTCTGGCAGGGTTGTGGGTACACGCTGAATGCTTATGTTTCTCCTGCCTCACAGGGGTAATGGCACACACTCACATTTTGCATCTCTCCTCTCTCAGAGGAGTTGGGGCACAGAAACATTTTATTCATGTCAGATGTCTCACAGGGGTGAGGGCACCCACTCCACTTTTACTGTTGTTGTGTCTCGCAGAAGTGATTGAACACAATTAAATTTTACATCTCTGAATTTGTATGTATCTCTCGCCTCTCAGGGAGAAGGGCACACACTCAATGTTCACACATCTCTTGTCTCACATAGCTGAGGGCACCGACTCAATCTTTAGGTCTCTGTTCTCCATAGCATGGATGGGGGCACAGATTGACTTTTTTATGTCTCTCTACGGTCTCATAGGGTGAGGATTTAGTCTGAATGTTTACTTCTCTCCTGTCTTGCAGGTGGAGGGCACACACTCAATGTCTTCATGTCTCCTCTCTGTGGGTGTGCACATTTGTTTGTGTGTCTCCTGTCTCACAGGGTAGAGGGCGCACACTCAATTTTTATGTCTGAGTGAGGAGGCATCGCCCGAATAGAGAGGAGTTGCTCGATGAACCAGTCTCAAGTCCGAGTTGAGTACTTTCACATGGTGGAACTTGTTGCAAAATACCATTACCAAGTCTGATTAAGGCTTACTACACTGCTGCTACGGGGTAGACTCTCAAGCATTGTTACCTTTCAGTGTTTGCGTTGTTAGGGAAGAGACCTGTCCCTATTTACAGGCTCTCTCCCTGAACAAGTGAATGTTGCACCGCCTATCTAAAAGAGGATAAAGAGACTAAACAAAGTCTCAATGAGGGTCCTATGATTCCATCCTGAACCCTAAAGTAGGACGTCTGCTTTTCAAGTTTCTACCCTCACTTTAATGGGTGTTCAACACCCAAAGCATTACATCAAACTAAATTCAATGCATATGAACTTGTCATTTTGTTGTGTATTTATATTTTGTTTTTTAGAACTATTTTATTATTTTGATAAAGATTTTGTTACTTTTCTGAGGGCGGGAACGAGAAAACAAAAGCAACTCAAATAGCCTCTCTCAAGAAAGAAAACTAAAATTATTTCCACAGTTCCCCATGCCACACCACCAGAGCAGAACTCTCAGTATTTTCCTGGGTAATATAGGGTTAAACCCCAATTAGTACAAAATTAGCAATGGTGAGGGTATGCCAGACGTGAAACCCTTGCTCATTGTGCTTCGAGAGGCAGAGCTTCACCTCACTGATGAGTCCGCACAAAGCCAAAACACGTGTCTGGGGTTACCGTTGGTACTCTTGGGCAAAGGAGAATTGTCTAGCATTTCTGTGCTAGACTGCCCTTGTGGGTGGCACCCGACTGACATGCAAATGGATATTCTCCTCTCTATGACAAGTACAGTAAGCTAAAACGTGGCCGTATACCCTCCTAAGTGGGAACCAACCCATAGAGCAAGTTATTTGGCTGTAATCGTTCTCAGTAGAGGGGGCCCCACACCTTTGCTAATTTCGTAACACTTGGGGTTGAGCGCTAAATCCCCAGGGTAATTCAGATGTTGACCTCTTGCTCATTGTGCTTATAGAGGCACAGCTCCACCTCACTGATGAGGCCCGACTAGGCTGAAACAAGCATCTGGGGTTGCTGTTGGTACTCTTGTGCAGAGAGTTGCCTCGCGTTTTGGTGCTGGGCTGCCAAGGTGGATGGGATCAGATTGATATGGAAATGGACATTTCTCCTCTGTGAAAGATACAGTGAACTGCAACGCGGTTGTAGACCTTCTTCAGTGGGGCACATCCCACAGAACAGGTTATTTGGTTGAGTTTGTTCTCAGTGGAGGGGTCCAACGCTTTTGTAATGAAGCCACTTTCTGATTTTCTTTCTGTCAGGTGTGAGTACTGGGGAAGCTATTCAGTAAAAATATGCATTGCCTCTTCATAGTTTGGTATAACGTTTGACAGGGGATTGGAAACATCTACCAACATATAAAATGCAATAAACTACAAATTGGCTAATTGTGGTCTACGACAACATAATTGTCTCTTCAAGAACAATGACCAAGCCACTAACCTCATGATAACCCCAATAGTTAGCTTAGTATTCAATGTCCCCAAAATTTTCAAAGCCGTACAAATGTTTTGCTTTTTGGTAAGAACAATGAGCCTATGGTACTGCAAACTGAGGCCAATGGGTGTGTAGCGCGGTACAAACATTTAGTATTAAGAAGAAGAAGAAGAAAAAGAAGGAGAAGGAGAAAAAGAAGAAGAAATGGAATTTAAAATATTATGTTCCTCATATAAGGAAGAACCATTTTTTCCATTGAAATAATATGGAATAATGCAATAGCTCAATGGTTCTCTTTGAGGAGGTGTTCCTATATCCAGAAATTACAAGGGAATTAATAGACCTATGTTCAGCAGTCAATGAAAAAGCCTAAGAGGTGTTTAATTATTTACCTCATTTAAGCAGTGTTCTTGAATGCATCCCAAGTCAGAATGCAAATACATTCAGATTGTTTCTTCACAAGAGTGGGTCTTGACCAAACAAATGATATAGATTAGTGGCAGGATTTCGAAAATAAGCCATGTCCTCCTGACTCTATGATTCTGGGCTACCTTTATGTGGCACCAGACCAGATAATGCTCCACCAGTTTGGGAGATGGTAAGTGTAGGAGAGGTGGCTTGATTATGGAGTGCATATGCTCACTGGCTTACAATGGTATACAATATTTGACATCCCAGTTGTGGCTCAGTGTTCTTATGTGAGGTCTCCAAAGCATTTGTAGTACTCCAAATTAACTAATGGCTATAATAATAATAATAATAATAATTATTATTATTATTATTATTATTATTATTATTATTATTATTATTATTATTATTCTTATTATATGAGTATGTTGTCAATTCAATCTTTTATCCAGTGGAGGTGAGTGTGTTGGAGATGCTTTGGGTGGCAGGATATCTTCAGCACAAACTCCCATCTCTCAATAATTTTTGCCTGCAAGGCCTGGAAAGAGTGAGACAAGAGTGCCCAAGATTGAGAGGTTGGTGTCTTCAAGGGCAGTACACCCCATTTCGGCGTGGCCAGTTTGGCGCAGGCCGATTTGGTGTGGCCAATTTGGCACGACCAGTCCGGCGCCAGGATGTTTTGGTGCAGGCATGTTTTGGCGCAGTAGTACATTCCGCGCCCTAGGGTGGATAAGTGGCTGCCCGTATCCACCCTACTAAACTGTGTAAACTGCAGGGGACTTCCAGAGCACTGAGTGGGGGAATGCCTGGGGGAACCCTTGACGTTGATCTCTGCACTCTCTGAGGGGTACTCTCCTCGCCCGGGGGAGTGGGGGCCGCTCTTGGTACTGACCCTTGCACTGCGGTGTGACGCAATGATAAAAGCCATCGTTACAGCACTAAAGAGTGAATCCGGCTTGGAACACTATATAAAAGCACCAGCTTCTGCACGGGGTGTGCACATCCTGTTATCCACGTGAAGCCTGCACACAGTGCAGGGGACGCAAGGGGGGGGCTACCACACTGTTATTCTGCACATGACACACTGCACTTCTCTCTGGATGTGACTGCGAGAGACGCAGTTGACGCTTTCTGTGTCCTAAGAACTGGACCCTAGTGTTTCCCACCCCATTTCTGCACAGCAGGTTTGGCGCGGGCCGATTACATTGCCACTGTATCAGTGAGAAATTGCGCCGAAACGGCTGCGCCAAACCGGCCGCGCCAAACCCACTTCTGCAGTGAACTGGCCGCGCCAAATCGGCCCGCTCCGAACCCGCTGCGCTGAAAGGTCCTGCTCCGCTTCGAGGGACAGTTAAGCCTCAGGTAGTACCTGATGCTCCTGGAATGGTTTCATGTGATATTTTTGCATTATGAAGGCCGCACACAAAACAGACCATTTGCAAATTTGGAAATATCACACTTCTTCAAGAGTTCACCCAACCCGATTCCCCGGGAAGCCGATTCCCACCCTCTCGCACGCTGGTGGGATTTCTTAGAAAATGGAGGATTTCACTCCACCCCTATCTTCCATCATAGTCTCCCTTCCCCACCCAAAGCATTCTCACTCAACACCCACTACATACTCACACAGACATGTACTCACATTTACCTTCCCCCACCCCGCCCTTCCCCAACCACACACCTTACCTCCCGCCCCAGACAAATAGACATACACACGCACTCTTAACTAGGATGTCCCTGCCTTCCCTCAGCCCCTACGCACACTTGTGTGTGTCCTGGGGCATGACACTTCGATTTAGAAAGTCCACTCAGAGCGGTCTCTGAGCGGTTTTTCGAAATCATGTTTTTAAATTTTTTGTTTTTGTTTTATTAACTTCAGCCTAAAGGACTCAATGTAAACATTGAGTTCTCGAGCTTTTGTTACAAATTGTTGCTCGTCAAAATTTGAATCCAAAAAAACCATGTTCGTAGAAAAAAAGCGTGTTATGCGCCTAAATAGATATATAAATCGCTAGATAATCACAGTTTATCAAGTCGTAGTGCATCTAAGAAATTTACTACAGCACAGCTCAATTTAATGCAGTGTCCAGCACTGGCATAAGTCCACCAGTCTCGATTTCCTTCTGCTGCAGGCATGAATTCGCTTAGATGCAGAGTTTGCTGTGCTGTGAGCCGCTCACACTTTGTTAACAGATGTTCAGTTGTTTCTGTATCACTATTACAAAAGCGACACATATTATCTCTTTTTAAATTTCGTTTTAGTTAAAAAATTAGAAAACAAAAATGTCACTGGGTGCCCCTGGAACTGAAGGACAGTGGGGATCTCACTCACGCTATCAACTGAGAAGGACACTGGCGTGGTGTCGCTCAAAGTACCAACCTAGGAGTTCTGCCAATCAAATGCCAATGGACCTATTTATTAATCATATCACTGGATCACCTTCAACAGAAAAGGGACATTTCAGTTCCTAGGCAAGGATTTCTCCTGCTGTCCAGAAACAAAACAGCTGGCTGGAGGCACATGACACCTTGACAATGAATTCTGGCATGTAACATCACTTTAGGGGGCGATGGGTGGGATTCTCTGCACAGAAAGAACTCAGGTCATCCATACACAGTAGTGCAATGGAGGATTGAAAAGGACCCCTGGTGCAGGTCCGAAAGCTCAAAAAGGTGCAGCCCCCGTGGCCTGATGACTGTATCACTGAACTAGCAGTGGGTGAAAAGCTAGCAAGAACATGCTGCATAAGAATTGCGCTTTCCCCCCTCTCGCTCCTTTGCCCCCACCCTCCTCGCTGCATCTCTTAATTCGATCAGGCCTCTTGGACTGAAGTTCTGCAAAATCCCCAAAGGAGGAGGTTGAAGACTCCATTTTCAATTTATTATTCTGGACTTGGTCATTTTATCAGCATTGCACTTTGTCAGCTGGTTAATTAGGAGTGGAGTGTTTTTGTCTGAGAGAAAATGCAATTTTCTTAATGGTGCCATGTCAATAATGATGACGCATCAAAACCGGTGACTAAAGCAAGACGGCGATGCGCTGAGGGCGGAGGGCAGGGCATATTGGACAAAACGGAGGATTTTCTACTGCTAAAAGAATGAATGTTGTAAAAAATAAACTATGTCGCTGTACTATTTTCAATAAATAAATGACATTTCAACACATGCCTTCTCCCGGCCTGTTGGGACTTTTTTTACTGCCACAAACATGAACGGCCCTATTGCAAGCAGTTTAAAAAGCATTGAAGGTGAATTTCTGGTAATTGTGCACATTATACAGTATATAAATCTATTAAAATTGAAAAACATCTTCTCACAAGACAGCTTGGCACATAGTGCTGCAGAGAGTGCAGTTGGCGGCACCTTTGAGGGTCCCTATCTATTGTGCACAAAATCTCTCTGCTTATAAACAGCAATCAGGCACGGAGCGCCGCGCAGAGAGCGCGGTTGGCAGCACCTTTCAGAGCTTTTCGTTTTCCTGGTGGGAGGACTTTCTGTTGTGTACACAAGCTCTCTGCTTATAAACAGCAATCAGGCACGGAGCACCCCGCAGAGCGCTGCAGATAGTGCAGTTGGCGGCACCTTTGAGGCAGCACTTTTCAGAGCTTTTCATGTTTCTTTGAGGTAGGACTTTCTATTGTACACACACACTTTTTGGTTTTATACAGCAAGCGGGCGCAGAACCCTATGCAGAGAGCTGCAGAGAGTGCAGTCGGTGGCAGTTTGCGGCTAGTGTATGGTCAAGTGAGGTGAGACTGTATCTATGTATGTGCCATTACACTCTCACAAATAAATGCACACGGAAACTCGAGCATATAATTTATGCAGTAACTACTTAAGTCGACCGCTTGATCCCCACAATGGCTTGTTCACATGGCACCCTCACCTGTGTCCCACTGCCGCTGGTCTCCTGCCTGCTTGCATCTTCATTGCTGGCGAAAGACCTGAACTGTGTTATAACTGATTAGGTGAAGTCAGACTATTTAAACAAGAGGGGGGAATGAGGGATTGCCCTGCCACCTCCATTATCTGCAGGTGAGCTTGCGCGCTGAAAGAAAAGTGCGTGCCTCACATATTCATGGAATTTACTAGCCAAAGTAACCATAATCGTAAGTTGCGGCTGACACTCCCCACACACAAAGTATAAACAGCCAGAACAGCTACATTGGCACGCTGGCAAGGGCACGAATATATGCACCCTTCAAAAATGCGGGGGTCCCCAGCAAGCAGGTCTGCATCTCGGGGACGATGCGTGGGGTCCCCTGTAACTGTATCCGGCACCCCAACAACATCCATATAATAAATCGTAACGCTGTAATCACTCAGGAAATCTGAGTGCGAACCCACGTAAATCGTTCCTGCACCCCGCTAAACTGTGTAAATGCACCCCTAAATTAGATCGGAACCCTGGTTGAGTACATGCACCTGAAATCCGACATGCAACCTCACCTCTGTGCTGCAAATCCTACGTGCAAGTATACTTACGCCTGCCTTCGGGTGGCAGATATTATGAAGGACTTGCGTGGCCATTTCCCGGTTCAGAGGTTGCGCGAGCGAATCCATGAATGCGTCTCATGCCGTGCAATTGTGGCTGTGCGAGGGACTGCCTGCAGGCTGTCCCTCAGAACGCTCATTTTTTAGCAAGTTCTCCCCCATTTTTGGTGTTCCGCCCCCTTCGCAGCCCTCTGCGCAAGCCACGCCCATGCTCTGCATCGAGCCTCATGCAAGGCCTTCGATGGCTCGCAGAGACATGCCGAGCCTGCGCAAACTCAATGCAAGACCAAGAAAAGTACCACACATTCGATTCCATGAATCGACGAGCAGAGATTTGCACGCAGAATGGCGCAGAAGTATTCCATTTTCCATGCAATTAATTCCACAAACCGGGCCCTAAATTAGCGATACTAACCTCATTTGTAGATGCCCATCCAAACCCTTGCTTCTCCACTGTACCTCTCATTAAAAGTATCATCACTGAATCCACCATGAATATTTCTTTGATTGTGGTTAGAGCCATGGAAGCTGATCCAGCTCCGGTTTCTGAGGAGGCCGGCTCCAGTGCGGTGCCTCGTTCACCTGACAGAAATCAGACTTGCAGAGACAAACAGTCTCAGCACAATAAAGGCAAAGTGTCTGTTAAATCGGCTACTCCAGCCAGGAAAATAACGGATTCTACCTATTTAAATAGACTAGCACTTTCCAGCAAAAAACGAAATACCCCACGAATCAGTAGGCCACGGAACAGGGAAAACAGTTGGCTGACCCTTATTTTATAAATGATGCAAGCATATTGGAGATAGATAATGTCGAAGGCAGCACTGTCTGATGCATGGTCAAAAAGCAATCCGGGTCATCACAAAGCATTATGTAACTCCTCAGAAGACTTTCACTCATTCCTTACAGAATATGGGGCGAGCTTCAATGATTATGCTCTGGGTTCATGAACAGACCTCTCCACCTCTCAGGGATCTTTGCTTCATCATGCTTTCAAAGAAGCCAACGAGCAAATAAAATGGTCCTCTTCTTCCATCTCTGCTTTGATCATGGTTTTGAGTTCATTAGTACAAATATATGATGGCAGTGAAATCCCATACCCAATGCTTAGTGAAATAAAACTGAAACTAGAGGAACACGCCTGCATTAAGCAGGTGGGAGTCCCGCATATGGTGGAGAAAAATCAAATGACTGTATTAACACTGGTACTGTCTCAAGACGTCAACAAATCATCGAATCCCCTTATGAGTCTGAACACTATAAGGGAAGGAGTCCCATCCCATAAACAGATTAAGATACCGCCCCTTCAAAATCACAAGAAACCAAAAAAATCAAAAAAGAAAAGGTGTAAATAGAAGAAAATTCCAGAAAATGTGGGGCCTCATAACAAGTTAGCCGATACCATACAATGCAATTTGGGTTACTGCAACTCGGCCCCGGGCAATTTGCGTTGGATCCTGAGTTGTGGGGGGTAGGGGGGGGGTAAATCCCTATTCCATAGGACCCAATGGGGTTGAGAGTCACTATTACCTCTGGCAGTAATAAAGCTGAAAACGGGTGTTTAGTGCAGATTGTGGGTCTCATCAGGAGTTGGGTCGGAGCAGGAAAATGTGGCAGTAACACTGTTACTGTTGCATTTGCTGCTCCACCCAATCCCGAGTTTGGCCCTAACTCAGCTATGACTGCCGGTGGAATAGCGCTGGAAGCCCCAGATAGTCCTATGGACTCAAAATAAATGGGGACTAACAGCGCCACCACAATTCGGGATCCGGTACAAACTGCGCCGGAGCGAGTTGCAGTAACTCTATTAGCATTGGGCGGTATCCCGGCACTATTAACACTGGGACACTGCCCAACTTCTGATGAGGCCCTATTACCTCCAGCAAAAAGCTGGCGGTAAAACTGACACTTACCGCCCAACTCGAGATTTGGCCAACCCTTCAATGCGGCGGTAATAGCGTAAGGGGTGAGTCCAAACTCCTGATGAGGCAGTAAGAGGACTGCATTCAACTGAAGAAGAATCTTCTCTAGCATGAGCAAGAAGCGTTATGAATGCAGAGAAGGATTTTTTGGTATCTAGGGTTGCCTCAATCCAGCCACTCCCAGCCGTATCAGCAATTTAAATCAAGAGGTGGCAACTTCATTGATCAGGGAGATCATAAGAGCTCCTGGCCTCACTGGCTCCACTTCCATCGGAGTATGCAGCAATGACCATTCTCGCAAATTCTTTTGCAAAGACCCCAACTACAACTGCCCCTTACACACAAAAAGAGTGATACGCTCCCAACAAAGTCATCTCATTACCAGCAAGAATGTCAGGCCAATCTGGCCACAATCTCGCCATAATGGATCCCTTCCCGAATTTGGTAACACAGATTTTCAGTATAACGGCCACTGGTTCGAGAATGAGAGGAAGGTTTCTCCAATAATATCTAATTCAGAGCCGGAAAGCAAAAGTCGAGGAGAAGAGACAAAATTCACTTTAGATATGTCTTATGCTCGATCGATTAGACACAGCACAGTGAAAGAACAATTGTTGAAGTTGGATTTTACAAGTGGAAATGAAGTTTTCCTTAACCGATCAAACATCTTTATGTTATTCTATGAAATCCCTAAGTTGCGTTTACTGTCATCTGGAGACATGCTTGGTGGACTTCATGATTACTGATAGTACTGACATAGTACTAGTAACAATGTACTCAGCGATAGCCTTTGATCTTTTAACAACAGTAGGGTAGGCTCTCCGACAGGTGGGCTACGACTTATCTCCTTACTATGGTCACTTGGCGCATACAGGGCTTGTTAGCACAAATAGTAATAATGTTCCTACTAGCCAAACAAATCAGAGAGCAACCAACCCTTGTAACCTCCAAATGAGTTGCTCTAATTTCCCTACTAGACACAGGATGGAACATAAAATCGTACCTGTGGTCGATGAAAAACAGAGGATGGTAAATTGGAGCTGACTAGCAAATATTTTCTCAGTAGAAAACCACCGTTCTGCAGCGCTGGGGGGGGTGGCAAAAAGGGGGTTTAGTAACCTAGTAACCGATATAACACTGCTCTCTTGTCTTTCATGGAATGTGAGGTATCATCTTTTTAATAACCTAGAGATTGGCTCAAAACTACGTTTAGACCCTGCCATTTTACTACAAGAAGTATGGCTAGTCTACCTTATAACAATAGATGACTATAAAACCTTCCAAGAACTCGCCACTAGAGAGATTGGGGGTGCACCCTCTGGTGGTCTTATCACAGCTGTTAAATCAAACCTTATAGAAGAAATCTTGGCCTTAAATGGCAAACATTATGGCATTCCGGTGGTAAAAATTAAAATCTTAAGAAATCCCAATAGAACTCTGCTCTTGGTAAATATTTACTGGAACCCCTCACATTCCTTGATGAACCATTTTGTCGCATATTTAGTAGAATCTCCAATGATAACCGTGCTTGTTCCTTTCTGTAATATGCCTCTTGTTGATACCATGCCTGTAACTAAGCTCATGCAAGTAACAGCGCCTCAATGCCCCTGGGCTGCTTGCGCGCGATACAAATTTAAATAAATAAATAAATAAATAAATAGAATTGCTGGAGACACTCACATGCGAAGATTAAAGCTGTGATGTCATATTAGTTGATGACTTCAACTCGTTCTGTGGCTCCTGCAGCGCATATTATCCCTTTTTTCGACAGAAACCCACTGTTAAAACGAAATATGGTGCCAAATGCAATGCTCCTACCGATCAATGGCGCTTGCAAATGTTGAATGCGAACACCAAGGGGAACCCTGAGAAAACGGATACTTGGTCAAATGGTACATTCTCATCGTGTATTGATTACTTTTTAGTTTCACACAATGTATTCATGGTGTGTAAAGCTCTCAATTTAGAGAAGACAGAACTGCGCGACCACAGTATGCTGGTAGCGATTTTTGTCATCACTCTGAACAGTCGAACTTCACCACGCGTTAATAACAAAATAAATGCAACGACTTGGTATCGGAATAACATAAATAGATTTAATTCCCAAGCCATGAGATTCAGCTTTTTCTGTGGTGGATGCAAGATCTTGGAATGATCTTCCTTTCGCTCTTCGTGCTACTGAGGATCATCTCACCTTCCGCAGACTTCTAAAAACGACTCTCTTTTAGTATGGCTCTCTGACGCGGTTATGTTGCTTGTCCCCCTACCACTCGTCAGCGCCAAGATGCCCTCGGGTGTACGTGCACTTTACTAAGTTCCCTTAACATAACATTCTATAATAACACATCAATAGAGGTAAGGTGCAACATGCTTTAGGTTTAATACTTTGCGTCATTTATTAACTCTCAAATGAAGGTCCTCTCTGCCTATAGACAGAGTTACTTGCCACGAAGGCAGACTTACGATCAGATGGCGGCCTCTAAGAAAAATAACCTCAAACAAAATAATAAATTAATTAATCCGCTAAAACTTGTTGAGGCTATCAGACGTAAGAAGGTTCGAAACTTTCAACAGGGTTACAACAAGCGGATTAAATCCCACAGAATTATTCTAGTCCAACAAGATAGTGAAGACATGTTGAGAGTGATACTAAAAAAGAATTCATTCAATTTCTGGGCACTAATCATACATTTCTCAAAAGGGTCAGTTGAAGAAAATCCAATTCCGGCAAGTACTTTTGAAAAGGTGTTACACAGACCCCTATAAATTGCCCAATAATACTGACCCCCAACTGCTGGGAAAGAACCATGGTCATTACATTTTAATATTGAATCGATTAGATTGATCATTAGTATGGACTCAATGTTGCGTGCACCAGGCCCTAATGGGCTTAACAACTTTGTGCTCAAGAATGCACCCGGCACCTGGGAAGCCATCTTATTTATGGTATTCCAGGGCATTATTCTAAAACGGTGAACACCCGACTCATGGAAAGTCTCAAATATTATCCTTATTCTCAAGAAAGGAGATAAAGAGAGTCCAGCGAACTATAGACTTATGCTGATGCTGGATGCGGAGAGTAAATTGTTTGGAGCACAAGTACTGAAAGACTTGGAAACATGGCAAATGGTTCAGGTCACCTATCTAAGTTGCAAACAAGATTTAGAAAAGGTTTAAGTAGGCACTGAATGGGTGTATTATCAACATATTATCCAAAACAGCCTGCTCTAATCATGGAAGCCCCTTATGCGTAGCCCGCATGGACATGACCTTGGCATTTGAGACAGTATACAGAGCCGAACTATGCCAAAAGTAAAACAATGGGGTCTATATGCAGGCCTCTTGAACATCTTAATGTACAGTCGCACTAGCACGAGACGTGTATCAGATTGAACTGGCAGGGGAAAGCTACAAACGAGGTGGCCACTGCCAATAGCCTGAGTCAGGGATGTGTGTTAGCCTCCTTCTTGTTTCAATCACTACATCTCGAACTTGGGAAAATCACTTTCAAGTGCGGCTTTTGTCACCCTTACTATGGGTATGACCAAAATGTGTTGGTTAACCTATGCAGATGACGTGCTATTAATGGACTACACCCAGATAGGCCTGCAACATTTCATTAGTTATTTATGCGATAGACCATCGATAATGATCTTAAATTGAACGTGTCAAAGATAAAAATCATTAGACTCTAAAAATGCACGTCTAAGAGATACGGCTATGGATGGGGTGCAGGTGATCATGGATTAGAAAATGCTAATGAATTACCGCATTTGGGATATTGTTTGCAATTGTACCCCATGAAGGAATATGTATTATCGTTGTTGAAGCTCATTAACTTTAAATATGTCAGTTTCTCGATTCAACCTTTGACTAACTTCTACATTGGAAAGGTCATACCAGAAACCATGTATGGGACTGAGATATATATCCTCTGTCTGGGTATAAAGATTTGGGACAACAGAGAGAAAAGTATGGAAAGGGGTTCTAAGGCATTGCTCCATGGTTGAATTATACAACTCTATAGAAATGTGTTAGTCCCCCAGACAGACTCTCTCTATGAGGACCTGAACTGTCAAATGAGGGCCGAAAAGACAGGCTGCCCAGTGCCTGAATTTAAACTGAATGTTGAAAAGGTCTTAAAGTCAATACTGATTGAGAATCCTTTGCAGGTCAAAAAAAGACTATTTGATAAAGACTGGGCAGACACGAGGGAAAGCATATTATTCGGCCCGGCTCTAAACCTTGAGCAAACTAAACAACTCGGTCCCTTGATGTCAGAATACAAAGTACTGGATTCATATGATTGGTGGATGCTTTTGATAAATGGCATCAAAATCAATCACGTGATTGCAGTGGTCAAATATTTAAGTACATTGTTTTAAAATTGATATTGTGAGAACCACACGGAAAATCATATTGGAATAGGACTGAAATGATCACTATTTCTCCTCTTGATGAAAAATTGTACTCAATTAAATGCAAATAAAAAACATTTTGCAATATAAACTATATGAGCATTTTTATTGGGGCCTTCGAAAGCAGGGCTCAGTCCTTAAATACCCGACCCCCATTCCTAACCCACATTGGAGAGTCCATTTTGAGATTCCGGACGAATGTATTGGCTACGGGTGAAATTAATCTTATTAGAAGTAGGGGGCACATACTTAAAAATGTTGTTTGCATTGTGACATAGCAGATGCTTCTGAAGATCCGGTCCACTTAGTCGTTGGTGCCCTTCACTGCAACCCCAAAGATGTCGGTTCTTTGATAGTTTTATTGAGGATATTGGCTGGATTAATAAGCAGGCTTTTCGGCAATGGATTGTAGCCGGAAATTGATTAATTCTGTCGCATACGCTGCTGAGGTTTATAAATCCTATTAATCTAATTGTTTTAAAATAAGAAATGGTCCATATTTTTAGAGTTGGAATTGCACATGCACTTTAAATCGGTTATGATGTGACTTATTACTTGTTAACTGAAAACCTTTTAATTTGTTAATCCTCTATATATCTATGTACTTTGTTTTCTATATTGTACATATATTAAATATGGGCAAACATTTTAATTATAAACCAAAAAGCAGAATAGAAAACAGCTTGGCATCAACAAAACTGCCCTTTCTGATTGTCTCTGGTACATTAAATATTCTCTGGTCGTATGGTAAGACTTCTTCATTCTTTTAGCAGACATATTACACGATTCAAACCAACAAAGACACAAATGTTTTATGATGTATGCGTATAGAAGTGTCAAAATGAGGTCTACATGGACCAAATGGGTGAGCATGTTCTACGTCATCTTAGTAAGATTCACAAGATCCCTGGTGCTGTGAGAGTGGGGAATAATGCATCAGAGGTTGGGAATTGCCCAAGTGGGTCTGATCGATAAGCCGGCACTTGCCAAATCATGCCCTTCATCTTTCAGAATAATTGAAAACCTTTGCAAAATACTACTACACAAAAGAAAAACACAAATAAGAACACAAGTGGTACTCGGGAGCAACATCTCAAACTTGTATCACTAAAGACTACCATGCTACAGACATAGGACTCACCTACTACAACTACGCAGATGACACACACAAATCTCTACAAATTAAACCCAATGTCAACCGATCGACATCTAGACGTAACCAGAACCCTACCAGTGCTGGACTCCTGAATGACCAACATCAGACCAAAGCTCAACCTGACGAAAACGGGAATCATCATATGCCCAAGTAAGACAACAGACCTTGCCACAATCCATTGGCCATAAGAGGTGGAAGACTCCCCTCAGTCCAATGAGGTGATGAAAAACCTTGGAATTATTATGAACCATTGCCTTACCCTTAACCAGAAACAGAAGTCAGAGCACTCTCGGGAATCCGCTTCTTCCAAACACGATTGATCCCAGTGCTCTGCTCAGGTTTTCAAGAGGGTCGGGTTGTTTTTCACTTTTGGGAGGACGTGAACATACATTTGGGGGGCAAACGGTACTTTTGGAGAGGAAATGCACCATATTTAACAAAACAGGACTTAATAGGGTAGAGTTGCTCTTACTAGGACAACGTGCTGCACCCCCCAGGAGTTCTTGGTAGATTGCTGGATCCAATGCTTCAAGCCCTAGTTGCCCTGCCCACACATACCCCATGCAGTAATCACAGTAGTACTTTTAAGATAACATTCAGCCAACAGCCTCTACATAGTCCTCCCAAACTAATTTGTGAGCCATCATAAGAGAGAAGAAAATGCAACTGCCATAATGCTGCTGAGACTGAAAAGGTGGGAACCCATGAGCCCGGCACTCCTGGCACTGCACTGGCTTCCAGTCAAACACTGGATGGACTTCAAAACCTTCTGCATCCCCCACCAACCCTCAGAGGGAGCAACGAAGTCACTATGAAAAGGTTCTTCCCATGTGTCCAAGGCCAGACCTTTATTTATTTATTTATTTTGAGATTTGTTGAGCGCACCGAACCCGGAGGCATCTGGGCACTGGTTACATGGAGTCTTAGTTACAGCAAGGTTACTGGCAAGCTGTGGATTGGGTATATTAATTACATTTGTTACATTAATTACAGGTAGTGGTTACAAGAGATAGTAAAATAAGTAGTACATATATGTTGTCTGTCGTGATATTTGTGTTCCGGATCAGGGTGGAGACTGGTGGTGCCGATAGTTAGAAATGTTAAGGTAAGTTTAATTTGAAGGTCTTGTGAGAAACGCTAGGTTGTCAGGCCTTTGCAGAAGGACCAGAAAGAGTCATCCGATCGTATGGCTAGAGGGAGAGCATTCCAATGTTTGGGAGCAATCACTGGGAAGCTGCTTCCCCCTGCTTTCTGTCACCTGTATCTGGGGATGACGAGTAAGTGGGAGTAGGCGTCCCGGGTAGGTCTGGCTGATTGGGCCTTAGAAATGTTCCTGATCAAGTAGGTAGGTGCAGTGTTAGAGATACATTTGTGTGTCTGTGATAGCGTTTTGAACGTGATACATTCTTGGACCGGGAGAATGTGGATATTAAATCTGGCTGATGAGATGTGGTCTTTTTTGGAGATGTTTAGAGCTGCTCTTACAGCGTTTTTTGGATGATCTGCAGTTTTTATATATTGCATGTATTGGTGCCTGCAAAGAGGGAGTTGCAGTAGTCGATCCTGGGTAGTATGAGGGCGCTAACAAAAGTAATGCAGCTGTCGGTGGACAGGAATGGTCTGCAGGCATTGATCAGTTTTGCAATGTATGATGCTGAAGTGATAAAATTTACCTTTTTTGGTTAGAGTCTAAATACACTCACAAGGTCTTCACCTCTTTTGCAACGGCAATGGTGTTCCCCTTGATGTCAAGGGTTTTGTAGGAGTTATTGAGTGTATTTAGCCGAGATTGAGTGCCAATGAGGAGTAATTACATTTTCTCATCATTAAGGCATAGGCCGTGTTGTGCTATCTAGGCCTGGACGTTTTAGTATAGTTTGCTGAGTGTGTTGGAGTCAGTGTTGTAGTTTCCACAGATGGGTAGCAGGATTTGGGTGTCATCAGCGTAGTTAGTGTAAGTGATGCCCATGGCATCAAGAAGGTCAAAAAGGGGGTTGGTGAAGATGTTATACAAGGTCGGTGAGACACATGAGCCTTGAGGCACTCCGCAGGTGACTGGTGAAGGTGGAGCATCGAGCAAGCATGCATTGCTGAAGGTTTCATGGTACAACCAAGGAGGGGTTGCAGTCCTCGCCACTCATCACTGTAACACCATACCCAGGTGTCATACTACACTGAATAACCACTTTACCCATCCAGACACTCCTGAAACCATTGCGGTTCACAAGGCTGAAAGAAAGAAAACAATATTATTACAGACTCCACGTGCAAGGTCGGCACGAATTTAGAGTGAGCCCATCAAAAAATAAAATAATTAAGTCTGGAAGAGTGACAATAAAAACATCAGTTTAGGGCCAGGATAACATCCCTCAACTGGGGCCCTTCAGCAATAGGACACCTGCCAGGTTTGTCACACCGCTCGAAGGGCAAACTAAAGCGAGCAGGCTGGCAAGTTGCCACAGAAATGGATTCCTGTAGCCAACCCCTTCCCACACCATCCCACTTCTCCCCATCTTTCCACCTTACACTATGCACAATAACCAGCCAAAACACACATCGCCGCGGCCTGACAGATTGAGCAGTCAGCCTGCCCTTACAGTCACACCAAGCCATCTCTACACCCTACCAAGCAACCCACCAGGATACAACCCAATATACACACAACCATCCATGCCTTCATGTCAGAACAACATCAGAGTCCGCCCACCGGCAACACAAACCCCACATGCCCTAACCAAGCCCACTTAAAGGCTTACAAAGGCCCTGAGAATGGGTGCTTCTGACCTGCACTCTTCAACATCTCAGATCCCATACTCCCCGCTCCTTTGCCAACCCTTCCCGTCCTCTTACACATCCTTGTGCCAATAGGACACCCAAATGGCAGAAGTCACGCTTATAAATACCCCTTTCCAATACATTGCATATCAAAGAGAAAGGGAAATGCGGAACTAGAAAGCAGGCAGTGCACACAGCTGCATGGGCACACGGGGGCAAATGCAGCTTCTCTTCTTATAGCGTGGAGAGGCATTCCAGGGCCAGCAGTAAGATGTTATCAAGGGCTCACATTGCTTAGAATCGGACAGCCTTCTGCATCAAGCCAATACCCTCCAGAATTGATCAAACATATACAGGCTTTGCTCTTTCCTTCACACATAATAACTGTCAATCCATTAACAAGAGTGTGGGAGCCCCTCCACTGAGAACGAACATGGGTCAAATCCCCTGTTCTATGGAATGTAATCCACTCAAGAGGGCCTAGAGCCACGGTTTAGCTCACTGCACCCTTCACAGAGGAGAAATATCCATTTGCACATCAGTCCTTGTCCCACCCCCAAGGGCAGTCCTGCACTGAAATGCTATGGCAATTCTCCTCAGAACAAGTGTAACTGGCAATCCATAACTGGCCAAAACAATAACCATTTCACGAGGTCAACGCGACAGAAGGGATCTGAATCAAAATGTAGTTTAAAAAAAAAAAAAAACATCAGCCAAACCTTCTCTAGGTGCACACCCAGACTCTGGAAAAACATGGATTAAACATCCCTTTAAGGAATAACTTATTTGGCCTTGTTGAATAACTTCCATACTTCTCTAAACCTTCAAAAAAGGATCAGTCCACTCGTATGTCCATGCTTTGGGACTATCCCCACACCCTCCTTAAGCTTGCACGCAATCTGGCTTCGACGTGGAGTGCTCCGGTGCTACCCAGGGTAGGTTCTATACTAAACACAAATAATATATTTGCATTCTCCCAAAGATTCACCACTCGAGGGTATCTTGGCACTTCAAGAGAAATAAGAGATGAGTATATGGCTCCCCAACGTAATGTGCTCATTTAAGCAACGAGGGGCAGACTAGACCAGCTGGGATCTGAACCACTGGCCTTTAAATTGCACACAGGTTTCTGCAACGGTTGCATCAGTCAGTGCTGCCGTCGGTTTGGCTAATTTACCAATGCAGCAGGCTTTGAAAGCTTCACTCATTGCATCCTCCTGTCTCTTTGCAGTTTGTGTTGGGTCAAAATGTTTTGCCTAACTCTGAGGCCTATCCTGGACCCAACTGGGTCACTCTGTCCCCATCCGCCTTTCCCCTCCCTCTCCTCTCTCTTGCCCGCGCTCTCCGAAACCTCCAGAGGATTCTCTGTCCATCTGGCTTTGGAACTGTTATTTCTTTTGCACCATCGAGTTAAAAGGCTGCCTGTCTCTCTTGATTTAGTGAGTCAACAGCAGATGAGTCACAAAAAGAAGAGGGGGGGGTATTCTGGAACCAGGAAAATAAAGGATTTGCCAACATCTGGAGCCCCTATGAGGTCTGAGGCGATGTGGGAGTCCAGATGTTGGGCTGCTGGCTTTGGCTTGCCAATGTCCAGAACGCTGGAGCGTTTGAACGTTCCCTGCTCTCCTCTTTCTATCTTTAGACTTTTCCACTAGGCAGGCCCTTAATGACACCTGTTGGCCGAGTGGTGGGTGGCCAGGGAGAGAAAAATGAACAAGGAGCTTAATGCATCCATTAGTTACGATATTTCTCTAATGCACATTTGTGCACTAGAAATGTACTTAAAAAGTGCTAATAAAGTTACACATTGAATTATTCAGATACCATCATGTTGCCCCCTTGCCAACATGTCTTCTCACCTTGTCCTATATTGGTAGAACCTCAGGGTAATCAGACTGGTCTTTATGATCTGAAATCTGTTCTAAATGTGCGCGCCCACAAAGGTGCTAAGGTGAGGAGGGGTGGTCAGTTTTCAACCAATGAGCCTGTTTCAAAGACGATTGGGGAGTTCTCAGTAGAGCGTTTGTGCTTTTGCAACAGGCCCAGTTTCACTAAAGGTGTAGAACATATTATTTATAAAGCACACCTGTGCATTTTAGGACAGGCCACGTCTATCCTGAACTTCGATTCAGGGTGGGCCTGAATAGAGTACGGGTGGGCTCGAGGAAAGGGGTCACCGTAAGCAAAGGGTGATATATTTATTTAACTGTAGTTTTTTCTTCACCAGCTCCTGCGACTGAGCTGAAGTCTGAGCTTTTACAGGCTATCTTCATAGCAATGCATTGCATGTTATTTTCTCATCTATGCCCTTTCTGTTCAAGGCACATCAATAAATACTATTAACCCCCCCCCAACAAAATACAGATTTTAATGCCACCCAACTAATGGTACTCGTTTTGTCGATTTATTGCGTAAGAATGAAAAGCAGAAAGGACCCAGCCTGATTTTGAACATAGCGAAACAAAAGCACTGATCGCTGGAAGGTTTCGTATTAATCTTAACCTCTTGCATTGCTCTGGGCAACCCTCCAGACCATCATTCTTCACCTGCTGAGCCATTACGAAAGGGGAAAGGTCATAGGCAAATCAGGCTTGGTCCAGCCCCAAAACGGGCGGAGCAGACCAGCCTGAACTGCTTGGTCACATCCCTTCTGCACAAGACCACAATCATACCCAGACATGTTTCTGCCTCTTTGGGCCTCATCAGTGACATGCAGGTTTCACAAAGATTGTTGAAAGCTGGCCCCAGGGGATGCACCCTTTCCACTGGTCTTCCCCACCATGGTTTACACGTTCACTTTCAGCAGCCATCTATTGCATGGGAGCTGGGCTTCTGCTACACCAAGACCACCCACTCTTACATTCGGTCCATAGTGATATTTTCGACAGTGATAGTTTCGAAATACAAAAGTTTCGACACAAAAGTCTAGGAAACAAAAATTTTGAATGCATTTAAAAAAGAAAATGTTTTTTTTTAATGGGGGGTTCCCCCAACACCTCTTTTCTTTTTAAAACAAACTTTTTTTTCTATACGAAACTAAACATAAAAATACATTCGAAACTTTGTATTAAGAAGTTTTCTATGTCAAATAGTTTCCGAAAGAATGACTGGACACCTTACATATATATTTATATATTTTGCATTTTGAAAGCACTCACTATATTTATTTATGTTGCATTTTTAAAGCGCTCAAGGGCATCGAGGCGCTGTTATAGGAATAGTGTGTTAGTTGCGTAATTGTTTATTTATAACGCGCTTAAAAACCCAGAGGTGTCTAAGTGTGGACCCGGGGATCGAACCTGTGTTACTTCGCCAAGGCGAACGACTTTGCAGTTGAGCTATCCTTCCGGGACGCATTCGCAGGTAAATGCTCCCTTCTCTACCACAACAGTCATGTACATGCAAAATGACGGGAGAGTGAAAAAGGTCTAATGCACACAATGCAGAGAAACCCTTGTCCCCTTTCATCGCCCAACTACTTCATTCGTTTGGCAAAACTACGATTGAACTACAATCCAAAATCTCGTGCTTCAAGTCTTGCCATTCTCAGCACATGTCATTTATTATTTGTTTACAGTTTTATAAATGCAGGGCGACAAGCACCAGCATGCGATATGATAGTGTAAAATGCAAAATTGCTTTCTTATTTCACATCTGCCACAGAACAACTTGACATCCTGCCCAATAAGATGCCCTGTTTTCAAAATTTGGACAGAGCGCCGAGCGCGTTTTATAATGTCACTCGCTTGTGGGGTTCGATGTTGTTTTTGCCAAAGTAACTCACTTCATGGACATTTCCTTTGACAAAATTACGTTGATTTACCTTGGGTTAGTTTCAATATTTCGTTTTAAATTGGGAGTTTCCCAATCCCCCCGTGTCCGCAGCACTACCACCACACCCCCTGCCCCCTAACCCTTAAAACACATATATAATACCTCATATAGTAATTTTGTCGAAGTAAATTAAACCGCAAACGGTTTGTAGTCATTGTCTGACGCAGGCGTGATATTTATTTTCATGTATGACATGCATGACATTTACTGTTCCACAAAAAATAAACACGCTAATCAAGCCAGCAAACATGCCCCTCGTAAACTGTCAGGACTTGTTCTGAATTTAGCAAAGGTCATAATGACAGGCTGGACACTAGGTCCTTGCACCTCACCCCACACCCTGTCTAAGCCAATGGGGAGCAAACATGCTGTGCAGCCCTGTCGCTTGAATCTTTGTTTTTTATTTTATTGTTCATTTATAACGCTCTTACTACCAGCGAGTGGCTTCTTAGCGCGGGATCGGGATTCGAACCTGTGTTGCGCTGCATTGGTATTAGTGTTGGTGCACACGTGACCATGATGCCTTCTCCATTTCCAGCAGTACATTGGTGGGAGGGCTAGGGCCACATAACGTCATCAGGCCAACAGGCCGCCTATGGGGGTAGCATTTTTTCATGGCACACCTTGAAGAATTGAAAAAATCAAAAAAGTGGTAATTCTATTTCTGTTGATGATGAGGGAGAAGGTATATATTTGGGACATGCATGCACAAAAATGCTCCTTCTGCGCACTGCAAATTTCCCTGCACCAGTTCTAAACAGATGCTTGGAAAAGCAAGGGCATTCATTTGTGTTTTTGTGCACTTCGCATTTGTTCATTAGGGATGCACACAATCACAAATGTGTGAAAGCACAACACATGCACACCAAGACTGATGGCACTGCACACAGATGGGAAACTAGTGCATCAGAATACCCATTTTGAATACCACGGTGCCAGGGACGTCATTTCACCAAAATGCCAGGGGTAGCGGAAGTGACATCATACGACCCTTGACCCCCTGATGACATCACAGGAAGTGATGTCATTTGAGCCCACCCCGAAGTGATATTGCGGGAAGCGATGGAACACAACCTTTCACCCGTTGACAAAACAGGAAGTGGCATCATATAGCATTGTACACTACGAAAAATATGGTTACGATATCACTATAATATGATGTACATTTCATACAAGAATGGATCGCCATATGTATCGTTAAGATCAGTGTGTATAGGCCCATATTACCAATAGCGCTTATGTGTAAGCGCTTTATATAGAAGAAATATACTCCCAATATCACCCAACCTGTGTTGGTGCTCATTTATCGACCTCAAAAGGATGACATGCTGAGTTGAGGTGTTTAAGAACAGACTAAATCAGTGACTCACCCCCTGAAGTGTGCCTGAAATAAACATTTAATGAGCCTAGCAATTATTGTATAGAATTCCAGAAAGACACATTATTTGGTATTCCTACTCTTTCTTATTTAGGGTCACTGCTGAAAGTGTTAGACTTGTGGCACTCCTATTCTTATTTTTCTTTTAGGGGCCTGAACAAGAAAGCCAGCCACTCCAGAAGTAAAGAGCCACATGGTGCTGGCCACAGTCCAGGAGCTTGCATTCGAAAAAAAGTTCTTTTTTTAAATTTTTAAATTTATTTTGGAGGTCGCAAGGGAGACCTCAGAGGTCGCAGTTGCGACCTCTGATGACCACTAAATGACATCCCTGCATGGGGCTCCTTTTATTGAGCTGCATAATTCGGCAGTGGGGCGATTACATCTAGATATGTATGTAGGCGGGTCCCCACTGCTGAATTTTTGTCATTTGCAAAATGGAGTGCATAAGTGTAGGGCAAAAGGTGCCCTACAAGCATGCACGCCATCTTTTGCCCTGCACTTTTGCACTCCACTATGCAAACGAAGTTAACGCCAACTGCCATGTATGCATGGCAGGCAGTGTTTACAATGGATACCTATGGGACCGCCTGCTTTTTGCGGGCACATAAACTCAGTGGACCCCATTAGGATTCCCAGCATTTGCACCATTATGATAATTTATGCGGCACACCTGCTGCAGCATTTCTATAGAAGGGAGGAAGAGAAGCGGTGGAAACGCAAGGTGCTTTCCGCCCCTCCTTTTCACCATACAAATGGACGAAAATGAGTGTGGCGTGAATGCATGCTTTTACACCATACATTTACATTGCAGCTCAATGAAAATGAGCCCTCTCCCAACGTCCCCGTTTTTGTGACTTGTGCACCACAGTTGTGTGAGAAATGCATGTGAATACGTCAATTTTGAGATTAAAAAGCAACGTTGTGAATCAGGCTTGGTGCTTTTTTTTCAATAATAAAGTAGCACCACCCTCCCACCAACACGTCAAACAGAATCTAGTCATTGTGCTGGTAAGATCACTCATTTAATCACTATGTCAAAAAGTGCTGATAGTTTTGCCCTGGTAAGGCAGAAATCTGCCCTTTCTGCCCTTTTCCATGGACTTAGGGACATCCGCTGGCATGCAAACCTTAGCAGGTTCTGTCCCTCTACCAGTCTGAAGGCAAAGCATCCAGTACTCAGGAATCCTGCAGCCTGATCACAGCGTAACAGTAGAGTCAAGAGCGGTTGGGAGTCCACCAAAGTTCCGCATCTAGTTCTGTCTTCTCCAAGACTGGCCAAAGGAGGACCTTTTAAGAAACCACTTTCATGAGTTCAAAGTTTTATTAAAGTGCAGACACCTCGGATTGTCTATCACTGCATGTGGCGTTCATCCCCCGTTCCAGTTCCAGCCTAAGTTAGTCTCTTGGGCCGATAACAAGGGACCTGGGCCGTAATCCCACATTCCAGCCCTTCAAACGGGGGATGAATGCCATTAGCACCCTGGGTTGCCAAAACAGTGCTAAAAAAAGGGGGATTTCCTTCCTAAACGGGATGCGCAGTGCGTCCCATTGTAGGAAGTACATTCCTTTTCCAAGATGGCCACCATGGAAAGGGAAGGTGGGCTCCATACGGTTCCATATGTTTTCCATAGCGGCCAGTATGAGGCAAGGGGAAGGTAGCTTGGAATGCGGGCTTGTACTGGCTGCTCAAGCCTGTGTTCCTAGCCATCTGATTGGCTGGCTCCCACCGCCCGGGTGCTAATAAGTAATAATATTAAATAAATTGGTACAATAAAACCCACACAAAAATAGTTGAGAAACAGGGAAAGGGGGAGTGAAGAGGGAGAAGGAAAGGGTGGAGTACAGGGGATTTCTAGCATTTCCCCCAAATATCCTCCTATATGTGTTCTGTTACACAGCGTTGGTGCCAAAATTAATAAGGGATGCTCACAAAAGGAAGAGTTGACCACTGTGGCTTCTAATCTAGTCGAGGGGCAGCTCTGCAATCAGGCAATTCAGGCAGCAGCTTGGGACCAGAAGAAAGGCACTTGGGACGTCATTGGAGCCTTTAAAGCATCACCCCATACTTAACGGTGAAGGGAGTGGAAGCCAGAAATGACAGATAACCTGGGGTAGCACACCCCCTTGCACTGACCCCGCCAAATGCCTCCTTCAAAGGTACAACTCAGAAGTGACCCAATATATCAAATGGTGAGCAGGAGAGGGGCAGGAGCCGGAAATAGAGGAAAGTTCCCCAAGACAAGAAATGCCCTGGCACTAAGTCTGACTAGAGGTATTACAGCCCAGCTGTGAGCGAGATATGTTCATCAAGATGATTTAAATCAAAGCAAAGTGGGAGAAGCCATGATGGTCACAGGTGTGGATGATCCGGTTTCTGCAAACGCATAGTTGTCATGCCAAGAGGCAATCATGCCTAACAGTCCAGCATTTTTCAATTACCTAAACATCTCCAGAGCCAATTTCCAGGATCCACAACATGAGGCATGGAAAACCTTTGGTCAGTAAGGGAAGCTTTACTCTGTCCTCTCAGAGTAGTGGAGACAAGCAGGCAAGCCCAATCTGAAAGGATGAGGCAGAAGATACAATCCTCAGCTGTGCCACCAGTACAAACGACAAATCAATATTATTTTTTAATAAAATATGAATGTTAAATGTTGCAACTCTTACAAGAAAACGGTATTGCCCCAAAATAATGAGAAAAAAATGCTGAATGTGCGTTTCCTGTGCATTCGGCATAGTTGAAAATGACGAATCCCAAATTGACGAACTAGGTGAGCGAGGGGTGCGTGGGTGTCCCCCGAATATATTGAAGGGAAAGCAGGGGACAAATAAACAGATTCCCCAAAAGCTCGATTTTCAAAATGCGACCAAGCGGCTTCGCAATTTTGAAACTCGAGCTATTGGGAATGCGTTTTTTTTAACGTAGATCCCTTATGCGATCTCGTGAGCATTGCTCATAGATGACATCATTGCCTGTCCTGCACAGTGCTGTGGGTGGAACAGCTCAGTTCCACTCGAGAAGCATTTTCCAAAAGGGAGGTCCAGTGTTATACTCCATCATATGGCTTTCGGCCCGATTCTGCTGTGGGTGGTAAAAATGAAAACGTCCTAATGAGGTGTAGCAGAACTTCCGTATACTCCACTTCCTGCTCATCTATTTCCGGCAGACGCTAGCTTCGGGAAGCAATGGAGCACTTTACACGTCATAGGAGGACATACACGGCGAGGGAATCTTTAGCAAAAAAGGCGATAAATACGAATTATTAGAACACCCTAGTGGTGTTCCTGGGAAGCTGATTGGTCAATCTGCGGGCTATAGGCACTGATATAGCCCGCAGATTGATAACAGCCCGCAAATCGGGTGTTTGTAAAGCAAGCAGCTTCAACGTTGTATTCTGCAACGTTGAAGCTGCTTGCTTTGGTGCATATGAATGTGTTCATATACACCCATGTTCTCAGCAGCAGTTTTGTAAAATAACGCATATGTCGTTATTTTACAAAAATGCTGCTGAATTTCAGGATTGCGTCCGTTATGACAAACAGGCGCAATCCTGAAGGTGCACTGTCGTGCACTACGAGGACGCCCAGGCCCACTTGTAAATACTGGTGGAGCCCGAGTGTCCTGATTTGGCGCAGTGAATCCTGCTTTTTAGCACATTCACTGCAGCAAGTTCAGAATCGGGCCCTGAGGGTGTTCTAATAGCTTTATAGAACTGCAGCTCCTGCTGTACCGGGCGTTATGGTCCCTCATACCTAAAGTTAAAGTAACTCGGTCTTCAGGGCCCATAACGCCCAGTACGGCCCTCGCTGCAGGTCTATAAAGCTAGAGTATGTGCTTTTGTAAATCTCGCCTTAGGCTTGTAAGAGTGTTCCAAGTTCATGATATGAATGTATGGCAGTTATTCTGGCAGTACTCAGCTGAGACACTGCCTCTTTAGAACAGATGCTACGTCATGGCACCGGCTGGTAGTGGTGACTGACACAATTCCAGATGCAATGAATATTGCACACAATTCCTGCTGTGTTTGTTGTAATTTCAGAAAGGTTGTTGTGGTTGCAACATGTTGCTCTTACTACATTGCAAACAACCTTGAAAGGCAGAGCATCAGCATTAGTTTAATTATTTGGCAGATTTAGGTAACAATCCTGAGGGCAGAGTGAAATAACACAGATGGCGCCTATGCTCTCCGTAAATAAGAACCCATTAAAATGTCGCATGCAGAATACACAAAGGGCCGAATTCATGGAACTTTTAGCGTGGTGCAAAGTGACTTTGCACTGCCAACAAAGTCACTTTGCACTGCAAAAGTACTCTTTGCACCAGTTTTCAAGTGCAACGTGACTTTGCTCTGCAAATTTACACTTTGCACCACTCTGTGAATCAGTGCCGGTTCTACGTGTTAGTGGGTGTATGCAGTGATTTTACCGAACGTAAAAAAATTAACAACATTTTTTAACTAAACATTTTTAGCGAAAAAAATATGAAATTGTTTTAAAATATATATATATATTGGGGTGGATAACATGTTAAAACAGGTGGGGAGGGGTTTGGGGTGCGATTACAAATTAGGGGAAACAGAGGGTTTGGGGGGGACCCAAAAATGTAGTATTATTTTCGTTAAAAATGTTTAGTCAAAAAAGTTTTTGTTATTTTTTGATTTGGTAAAATCACATGTAACCACTTGTTGTTATGCCACACTGCATTGCCCATTCTCTCTCACACACTCAGGCGTGGGAATGCCACGATGTGGAGCTCCACAAAACCATTCCTATGAATTGCAAATCTGTTTTTGCCCTCTTTTTGGCCAGAGTGGGCAGGCCAATACTCATGCCATAGAAAAGGAAGACGGGCAGCTCCAAAAAGTAACTTGATTCTGTGCAAACATGCACATTTTTGAGCAATACGGGCAATGTCTAGATTGTAGCATGAGCTGCCGCATGCAGTTCAGCAGCTGAGTCTAGCCGACTTTCGTCAAATGCCTTTTCTCTGAAAAGCATTCTGTGTCCATCTGTTCATTTACTCTCAGCACAAACACCAACTGATAGGGACAACATCCCTATCAGTTGGCGTTCGTGCTGAGAGAAAATGAACAGATAGACACAAAAAGAATGCACCCAGAAGTGGAGCTTAGTAGATGAAAACGACATCAACACTAACAATAACAAACACCATTGTGAATGCCAGAGTTCACCTACATGGTTCAAGTAATTAGTAACCCTTAAACTGTTGTCGCTGTTCAAAGTCTGCCAAAATAAGAACAAAAAGGATGAAGGGTTAGAAGACTCATTTATTATAAGAAAATAAGTACACTTGTCCTGATGAAGGCCTCTGGAAAAACCTATTCTGGGATGGATTTATTCGACAGATAAAGGCCGAAACATGTTGACTTAACATCCAAGGATATTTTAGTTTGAGAAAACATCTCACCTGCATTCAGTAAATTGGAAAATGCTATATTGTGCAAACATTGTGAACGGATGAGAAAATATTGTGAATAGATAAGAGAAGATCAAATCTATTGATAACCCTGAAAGTATATATTTGGAGATATGTCTTACTATGTGATGTGTCTTGTCTTTTGTATTAGATGTTGGAATTGAACAAAATAAATCACACATTTTTATGTCCTTTTGGATATGAGAAGTCTGAGTCAGGGTGTTTTGAGAGTGATTCACATATGACATAATGATTTATATGCCATAGAGTGTGGAGCTAGGTACTGTGTAAAAACAACAGGAGACAGGGGTAGTCTGTGTTTCGCCCTTTAGTATATACTAATCTTGCCCTATTATAACACCGTCCCCTCAACAACAACAAACACGGGGCATGACCTATTGTACAAACTGCCATTCCATTAGTCCTTTGAACTCGGCCTTGCAAAGGATCACTGTGCATGAGAATAAAAGGGAGTGTGAGGATGGCCTTATCTTCTGGTCTCGATGTAGCTTGCCCAAAGTCTATTTTCATCTGACCATATGACAGGAGACTGTGTTTTGAGCTCCTTCTTCGCATTTAACACCATTAATTGAATAACACCTGGCACTTCTAGTGCCATTACACCTCAACAGGAGCTTAGCTCGCTTTTCATGTTCATTGTATCTTCTCGAATAGATAACCAGGTTCTTGTCGGCCCCAACCCTTGACACTGGGCCAGACTGTGGAATCATAAAATACAATATTAAGGCTTTTACACCATGGAAGAGGAAAATACACCGACACAGACTTGTAAAGATTCCCAGAATCTTTATTACAAAACTGAACAGTTATAAAACAAAGTACACAAATAGCTATTTGGCTGTCAATACATCACAGAGACCACCAGCAGGGTTCAATGTGAGCAGTGAGCAGGATTTGCTAGCTGGACATCAGCGTATTTATACAGTTTATTATAATGATGTCCAGCCTCCTGCAAGTTAATCATGTACTGTGCTAGGGTCGCGCCAGGTTCGTTCCTAATTTACATATCTCGTGCATGCGGTTTACTTTTTAATACATTCACTAACAAACATTATTATTCCCTAGTTTAACGTTGCACTCTTTACACATTGCTTTAATACAGATCAAACAAATGTTTCGCATGTCATATTTGGATAGCATTATTGTTCTTGTATACTTGTAGGTTAACAATGCTGATTCAAGTAATCCCCTGATCCCGAGGTCAACAAAGGACAAGGTCTACATGACCCTAACATGTAGCCTGAAGGCAGGTTGGACATTAACTCTCCTACAGAGGTTGAAGAGGTTAAGGCAAGAACAAGAGCACACAAGACGGTCATTTTAGACTACAGGGTGACTTTGTACAATAAACTAAAACGGCGGCTCTAACCTAAAATGGAGGCTTGATTCACCTGAGGTCACAACCTTGTAATACGGATTTCCTCGCAAAGCGACTGGGCATAGGCCAACATATACAATGAGGACGAAACAATATTATATCAGTTCTAACAAGACAAGCCTTCTCGAATCTTCCTTCAGCATCAGCTGTTTTCTTGTACTGCAGCACACTTTCATCCCTTCTATTCACTGTGTCCAAACATCAAGATTCTGTACACACTTATATATATATTGGCAGCACCGCCTTCAGTCTGTTCACTACGTATAGCCAGCCTTATGATTCCTTAGTCTATTTGTGTTTCTGCATCTGTACAATATAAAATGGCTTTGCATTTTCTTCAGTGCTTCTCTGCACATGCAATCTTTATTTTGCTCATGGTATGTTGCTCAGCTCTTTACTTCGCCATCAGATTCTATAAGGTCTATTCACCTTCTTCATTGGCATCTCTTCTGGGTGCGTCATTTCGGATTCATGTGACGTACGTAGCCAGTCTTTTCTTTCATTCATCTTCACACTTCTTCTGGAACTACCTACATAAGACCATCATTTCTCCTCGGATACATCATATAGGGTTTTCTCAATGGATACCTTGTTTCAAGGACTCTTCGCGGTATAGGTACGATTACTGGCGTTGCGCATGTCGCAATTTCCGGTTTCCAACATATAGGAAAAATGGGGGCGGGACTTTTGGTAGACGCACTTGGCTCCTCCTCTACACAATCCTCCCGATTTAGCTGGGAGACTCCCAACTTTTGAGTGAAATATTTTGCTATTTTTCACGTTCTCCGCCTAATATATTTCCAGCACCAATGCATTCCTATAGGGAAAATTACATCTCACGATTTCTCTCACAAAATCTCCCTCCCACGTGCATCATAATGTTGGCATGTATGTATGCAGTGGGTGATTTGCTGTGGGCGGCTGAGTCACCATTGGGCCAGGCATGGGGGACGATGTCCTGGAAGCATATTTTGGGCCCTGGGGTGTGGGTTGATCAAACAGAGTGTTGTTACGTCATCACATTCTTAAAGGTCCTTACAATTTTGCCTCTGTTACAGGTGCATCCCAGAACCTTTGCCAGGCCTCCAGCATCAACATCATCATATCAGCCCCCTCCACCTCCCCCTCAAGAGTAGCGTGGATGAGGGCAGCACTAGAAGAGGCCATTCTATGCGAACAAATGCTGCAGCACTATGACACCATGTTCCACCGGGAGCAGCAGCTTGTGGCAGTTGGACGGCAGAGGGTCGCCACAGCCGTTAATATTTAGGGTGTGGATGAATGTACCCATGAAAATGTTATAAAGAGATAGGATGACATGAGGATCTGGTGTCAGATGAAGGACAGGGAGGCCATTGGGGCAGGACCCTATGCAGAGGTGCACTTGTGCGGGCAGCATAAAATATCTCCTCTGCATCTTAGCATCCTGCTGAGGGTGAACCCGGATCTTCATGTGCAGGTCCTCGTACTACAGGACCAGATCCAAGCAGCAGGTAAGTCCACACTGTCAGTTTAATGTGGCAGGATGTGTATGCCATGTCCACCTTACTCATGCCCATGTGCCATGGTTATATGCAGGAGGAGGTTACTAGGTCAGTGGAGAGTGAGGAATGTTTGTGTCGATAGTGCAATGATGATGGCTACGTGTCTTGGTCATATGCTCCAGTCCTCACGTATTCCCTATACATGTTCCCAGTTGGACATGGTGACTGTTGTGTGCTTGGGGTGGCGAATGCTCATTCTCTGCAGATACATGTCTGCATTTGAAGGGGCTTGACATATTGTATTTTTTTCTCACATGTCTGTTTGTTCATGGTGGGTCGTCACAGTCATGTTGTGATTGGGCCTTGCCATTTCTGTGTGAGATAGTGGCATGGTACTATGCCGATGTTTGGACATGCACATGTGTACACACATGCTGAACTGCCTCTCCTCTCTGCCTTCCCATCCAGTGCCACATGCTGATGTGGAGTCCAGCATGGAGGACGTAACAGTCACTAAGCCAAGACATTCCCGGAGGCGTCGTAGACCACAAAGACCAATACCATTATTCACATCATTGGAGGAACAGGTGGCTGGCGAGGATACCTCTTCTGATGGCACTGGGGATGACATGAGGGATGTTGGCATGGACCTGGAGGGTGAGTCCTCAAGGTCTCGGTGCACTGGGATTCTGCCATCCCCATATGCAGGCCGGTAGCCACAGAGGTGCCATCTGGGGTGTCAGGGCCAGGAGTGGTTAAGGCGGGGGACGCAATTGGCAGCCTGGGCATGGTGTCTGGTGGTCGTACATCATCCAATGTGCCAGATGGGGACATGTGCCTGGGACAGGACATTGGGCAGGACACATTGGTTGGGTCGGGTATTGTCAATATACCAGGGCCATCGTCTGCAGGGCTGCAAACATTCTTCGACGCCGTTACACAGACTGCCCCGTCAGAGAGTGCTGCTGATGCAATCCGGGATGCAGTGTTGCCCTTGCTGATCTCGGGCCATAGCAGGCAGGTGGATGCCCTTGAGTCCATGGATGTGATCTGTGGTCAACTCGTCAGCCAATACGGGCAGGTGTGCCACATGCTGTTGCAGATGGCTGGTGCACTGCTGTGTGTGTGGTGCAAATGGAACAGGTGGAACAAGTAATACCGATCTCCTCCTCACCAGCTGTGCCCCAGGCATACAAAGGTGTGGCCTCTGTGGTGGTAACCACCCGAGGCTCCTCTGCCCATGTCCACCCATTTACTAGTCTTGTGCCTCCTTCTCCTCTGTGGGGGTGCAAGTGGACACAGTGGGCATTCCGGCCGTACCAGGGTCTGGAATTAAATTTTCTCATGATCAGGTGGTGCAGGTGGACATGGTACTTGAGGCAAGTGGTGGGTAAATGCTCCCCTCCAGGAGTCGGTCATCTTGCCGGAGTGAGGCCCAGCACCAGAGGTTGGCTGCCAGGCGGCAGGAGCAGTTTCGGCAGCATAGACAAGCATGCCGCCGGCTTGAGGCATGAAGAACACAGTAGGCATTCCCTGATCGGGCAGAGGAGGCAGCAGGCAAGGCGATGGATTAATGCGATAACAATATGCCAACTGCAGCACATGTGGCAGCAGGAGGGAGAAAGGTTGCAGGCTATAGAGGAGGCAGCTGCCAGTGCCAGGAATGTGGCACGTACAAGGATGGAGGAGCTGTGTGCCGCCATTCTGCGGGAGAGCAGGAGGGCTGCCGACCAAATTGATCAGTCCACTCGAGAGAGCCTGCAGGCCCTCAGAGACAGCACTGAGGCACACCTGCAGCAATTGGCGGCAGAATCTGATGCAGCATTGCAGCTGGAGTTATCTGCTGAAGTGACTGTTGATGTTTTCTTTTATTGTGTGTTTGCCTCATTGTAGTTGTTTGTTGAAGGCGAATCCCTGTATATTTATTTTTGAATGATTGTTTTATGCTTTTTGTTCGGTTTAAATACCAATACAGTTGTGGTTTGTGGTCGATTGGAACCATGTGGTTAATTTTTGTTTGAAATTCAATTTCTATTACGCTTATGTGTGTGTGCAGACATCTTTTGTAGTGCATGTCACACTGGTCTGTTCTTGAGGGAGCATGCACCATTCTCATGTAATATGATTATTGGGATTCGTGTGTCATCACTCAGCCTTTCATAGTTTTGTGTTCACAAGGTTGTGTGTGGCATTTGTACATGCATCTGTACACTGTGCATGTGGGATATGGGCTTACGTGTGTACATTGCCAACAAGTCAAATGTGTGCTCTATGCAGGTGTCAGGATCACAGACATGCGCCAATGGCTCAGCATATGTAGATGTAATCATTGTGGCCTTCTCAGTCAAATCATCTAGCTGATGCATATGCATGGGCTTGGTACATGCAATTGTGTGGTGTGCAAACTGTCATGTGCGTCTGTGGCTGTATACATGTGAGGGGGGTGGTGTGGCATTTGTGATGTTCATCATTGCGATTTTGGGTTTTGTCCTGCATTACATTCCTTGCACAGATCATCGTGTGTCCATGTGAGTTTCCTGTACGGGTCTATGTTTCAATATGTGTGGCGATGATGACTGTGCCTTGCTGTAAGCATGGATGTTGCATTGGAGACGTATGTTTACAGGTGATGTGGTTGATGTATATGGCCCCACTGCTCATGTGGATTTGGGATTGTGTTGTGGATGTGGGTGTTCTCTCATGGTTTATATCGCCAAACGTATGTCGATGTTGCATGGGTGTCACAGGTGTGTTGGGTGTGGTTAGGTTGCCAGTGCTGTTGTTTGTTGCTCTGTGAGTTTGATGATAGCATTGATGATCACTGTCATGGTCAGTATGTGTACTGGGAATGGCTGTGATCCCGGACTGTACTTTTGTTCAAGGTTGCATTCTTTTCACGCTCAATGCATGCTGATGCATGTGTTACTCACCAAACGGCTGTCCAACATCTGTAGGTCTGATGGATGTGTGCATAACAGTGTTTGTGGTTCTACATATGCTTCTGGGGAATGCATGTCTGCTTCACCATGTGAGACTCCGATGTATGTGGTCTTCGGTTTCTCTATGGTGTACATCATGTGGGACACATCTGGGTAGTATTTGTTTTTTGTCTGACCGGTGTACTAGGGTGCATGGGGATATCATGGCCGAATGATCCCTCTCACTTCTAGGGATGATGTGATGATGCATTCATGTGGATGTGCAGAGACACTAAGGTGGTAGTCATCAACCGGCTTTTTGTGGCGGTACATGTTGAGCCAATTTGCTCAAGAGGGGTGTTATGGTGGACAAGTAGTTACACCATACATACAGTGACAATGGCAGTAATTGAGGTTATGATAATTAACAGTTGCGTCCCAGATTGTGGACAGTAATTCGTATTGTAACACACACAGGTTGTAGTTGGGATGATGTTTGATCAATGTCCATCAACAGGTTACAGTAGGGTGTTGTGGTTGCACACTGGAGATGGTGACACTTCTGGTGGAATTTGTTGGTTATTGGGCTTGGTACTGGCATGCTTTGGATCTTTCATGTGGCCAAAGGCCTGGGTTTTTCACTGGTGCTTTACGAGGAGGACTCAGCCTCATGTGGCCCTCTCCAGACCCACAGTCCGGCCCTCACTTCATGATCCTTGCCTGTAGGTCCAGCTGATGTGCTTAGTTGTGACTCACATTGAACTATGGGCATTTTGTTCTACTTGGTGGGTGCCCAGTGTTCAGGATTGAGGGCAGAGTCTGTCATGGTCCACCTCACAGTGCACATCATGCTCTTCCCTGGGGCCCCTGCCGCATGGCCCAGAGCTTCGGTTCTCTCTTCAGCGTCAATCTGTTCTCAGGACAATAGGGCAATGTGTGCACTGGGGGCAAACATATCAGGCATGGGGTGGTTGGATTCATAACTTCCTGTTGCATGCATACTGGTACAGGTCGGCCATCTTCATGCTGGGGTTGTCAGTTCTCATCCACTGTTGTTCCCCCCTGGAGAATGTTGATGGTGACAGTCATTTCACATTTACATGGTTTTGACATGTGCCCTATGTTTTGATTCATGGGGGATGCATGGGTGCTGTGTTGTGTGTTTTTGTGGTGCACCTTGTGTGTGCTGGTCCTTTGAGGGTGGTGGGTGGGTGTGGGGTTATGGGTGTGGTGTGATGATTGGTTGGGGTACAGGGGTTAGGTTTGTTGGGTGTAGGTGACCTGTGCATGTGGGTGGCTTAGTTTGGTGCGTGTACAGGGGGTGGCAATAGTGGGTGTAGGTGCCCTTTGCATGTCAGTGGCTCCGTTTTGTGGGTGTACGGGGAGTAGGAATAGCGGTTGTGGATGCACTGTGCATGTGGGTGGCTTAGTTTGCTGGGAGTGCAGGGGGTGTAAATAGTGGGTATAGGAGCACCATGCATGTGGGTGGCTTAATTTTGTGGGTGTACAAGGGTGGGAATTGTGAGTGTAAGTGCCCTTTGCATGTGGGTGGCTTATTTCGGTGGATGTACCAAGAGTAGGTGTAGGTGGGTGTAGGTGCACGCTGCATTTGGGGTGCTCAGATTTATTTTATGCATAGGGTTGTTGATTGTTGGTATGGGTGCGTTGTTGGTGGTTGCTTGTGGGCACTTGCCATGCTATTTGTGATTTTTTTGCTGCATCTGGTGTAGTGGCTCGAAATGTGTGCAAAACGGCAGGTTTAGGTGGATCCTTGGTTTGCACTAGGGGCATGTTGTGGGCCTGTCTGGTGCAATAATATTTTCTTTGCACTGTTGGTCCCTGCTTGCGTTTATTTCTGTAAATCGTTTTTTTAATGAAAATCAGGCCCTAAGTGTGTTTCACTAATTATTTTGTTCACGTTTGCAATAAAAGATATATTTGTGTTGGTCTTCCCTGCATTTTGGATCTCTGGCAAATGAATGCAGCAAGCATCTTACATTATCAAAGCATTTCCTCCTGGGTCCCATCCTGCCTGGCCGTAGCGCACACTGGGTCTAACTGAGGCCATGTGTTCAGAGGTGACCATTCCCTGAGCCATTATCGGCTATTTCCTTCATTCCTCTGGACTGCTACGTCCTCCTGCTCCTCTCTCCCACACCCCAAAACATAAGCAGGGGTCTGAAGGCCTCATCCCAGAGGCAGGATGCTCAGCCTTGCATTAAAGTGCAAGTTCACGTTCCCTGGCATATTGTTAATTTATTTGAAAGGACATAGTTCTTCAATAAGAAGCACTCAAAGTTGTATGTGTGACACCTCCAGCTGGAACCGTTTGTCCCATTGAATGCTGGGACTTGGAGTTTCGTTTTTCCTAATTTAAGTATGGGCCTACAAGACCCAGCATGCAATGGGAAAAACCAGGACTGTCTCGAGGTGTCATGCATGGAACTGGGAAACTTAACAGCTATGACAGATGGTGATGGGGAAGGAGCTGGGAAACTCAGGAGGGCACATAACAGTGAAATAGGTTAAATAAATATAATATAAAATCTACAGTACCTGGTGGGGCCGTGCCTTAGGCCTCGCAGCCAAATAGGAGGCTCGGAGCAGGGTCATTCCACCGCTCCAATCCTCCTCCCTGCTGGAGGCCGTTATATCTCCTCCATCAGGGAACGAGATAAGTGCTGCACCTTGTCCCCCACGCTCCTTTCTCACAGTTTTCACTCTGTCCCACTCCCGCCCCACTTATCTTCTACTTTCTTGTCCTGCGTTGTGCTGGGAACAATAGTGGTCCTGGCGCATCCCGATATGCGATTCACCACCATGGAAAGGGAGAGTGGTCTACATAGTCCCTTCTCTGGATCCATGGCGGCCATCTTTTTTCTTTTTTTTTAAAGTTGAAAAAAGACAGCGTACTTTCTCAACTTAATAAAACCCCAATATTAGTATCCCGTACATAGTTCCAGATACTATCACCCTTGGAGGCGGGTCATTACTAGCCTGGTAATGCCCCAGGCTAATGGTAAAGCCCTCACTTTGCACAGGCTTCTACCTGGCCCGCTAATGCCCCTCCTGCTCAGGTAACATTGCTTAAGTATGCACACGATTGCAGACTGCCTTGTGGCTCATGGAGGAGTGATGATTAATTTAAGGTATTTAATAAAGCACACATATTTCCTGAGGCTGTACAGAGCACTGTTCAATATCAAAACCAATGACTATAAACTTTTTTAAAACACAGACGAAAAACATGATCATACAATACACCATGCATATAGAAAATGACAAATAAAGCCATCAAGGAAGAGAAAAAAGCATACGCAAAAAGGATCAATCAAGTCTGGGGTCAAGATAGGTCTTCAATTCCTTGAGGAAAATCAGATATGAAAGAGCATCCCAGGGACAAGAATTGAGCTTGAATGTATAGCGCAGAACGCTGCTTAGGCATCGTGAATCCTATCCACCGGGGTTGCATGTGATGTGATCATGCGTTGTGGTGGCGTTGAGTGTCCTTGCGGGACAGTTGGTTATGCTTCATGAATTTCTCTGTGTAGACACTGTTTTCAGTTAACTAAATTCCAACTGTGATGTGCTGTGGCGGCCATGATCCTGATTGCGCAACCGACTGAGGTTAAAAAGCCGGGACCAGTGCTCAGATCTGCTGCTAGGATTTTCTGCAGGTGCTCACCCCAGCCTGGCCTCCAGTCGTGAAAGAGGTCACCTTGGTCCCTTTTCTCTCCCCTGTGTGACTGCTTTTTGGCCTCTCTTCCCACTCTGTCTTTCTTGACCCAGAATGCGTGCCACGGGTCTGGAGGTAACCCAATGTCAGATTCTCTGGGAAGCTCTTGCCTAGAGCACGCGGAGTGCTTATGGATAATGTTTTCTGTTAGGGCAGAAAGTGGTCTGCCCCGAATAGGGCAGGCTTAGTATTTGTGCCCAGTTCATTAAGCTGCTGGCAAAGTTTTGGAGACTAAAAAACGTCAATTCGCCAAAGCACACCAAATTAGAAAAAGGCTGGTGGTGGTCAGATGAGTTGTAATGAATTCAGGAAATTCCAGGTGCCGTGAAGAATGAATAATTTCTGGCACACAGATGGTGTCTAATGAATAAACCAGAAAGGGTATCTTATTTTGAACAATACTCCCGCCCCCTGCACACTATCTGAGGCTTGAACGGAGCCAAACGTTTTCTATATGGTATGGTGTTTCGTTGAATAAATATAACTTGGATAACAATAGTTCCACCAATTCCAATACATTTCTCACCCATAAGCCTTAGCATTCGTTAATTCAAAACTTTAAACAATGAATTTTCACACTTTAACGAAGTATTCATTCGGACAAACTTCTGATAAAAAAAATAGATTTGTAGTGATAAATGTATTCATAATAGTGAGTGAGTTCCTGAGTGAAACTTGCCTAAATTGTCTGTTGGCCCATCGCAAAGGTCTTTTTTTTCCCCATCATTCAGTAATTTGTCTGCTAATTTGTCTGCTGGTCGGTAACCCCTTTGGAGGAAGGTTTGCCTCCCTACCCGTGTTCCTTTTTTCTTCTCCCTGTTTCAGGAATGGAGAATGGGAGTAGTTGAACCTCCAACTCGGAGCTCCATTCAGATTTCCCGTGGGATCACTGGCTGACTGGTCAGGTTCTCCGCCTGATGCCCTCAGCATACGAGCGGCCTTGCAAGCCTTGACTCCAGAAATCAGCGCAGCCTCCTCACGACCTTATCTAAGCTTCCTGGTCCTGTGAATGGTAGAGAGAATAGTTTACCATGCTTACACCCTCTCAGCATATGAGGTCATTTCCTGCTTCTTCCATTCTGGCAGTTTTTGCATGATTCCACCGGTCTAAGTCTTGCCTTCTCAATGGGTTGTTTTTTGATGATGTCAGGTGCCAGAAAACAGTACTGCTCCTATTATGTGCTGAATATATATTATACTTATTATTAAAATTGGATATTTATTACACGCTTAACACCCAGAGCTTTCTAAGTGCGGACTCGGGGATCGAACCTGTGTTGCTCAACTGTCGTCTATGGTATGGATAGTATTTTTCTTTTTCAGATTGCCTCTTATCTCATTCACAAAGATAACGCACACATGGTTATTTTTTCAACCAAGTGAACAAACAAATACACCACACAGCCAGGTAAGATACACTTGTTCAATCCACGTGTTCATACAGTGGGCCTTCTCCCCCATCCCGGTTTGTAATTCCACCCCTTCCTGTAAAGCCTGAGCATCCTTTAACTCATGTACTTTGTGTTTGCAATTTACCAACTTATAAACACCAATGACTGCACAACTAACCTTTACCATATGTGCCCCCATTGTGGGGCCTTGGGATCTGGAAGCCGAACGTGGCAAGAGGTTCACCTTGAGCAACCTCTTACTTCTCCCTATAAAGATCTGTGCATTCCTGAAGCACATTCTCTCAGAAAATCAATAACAAAGTAGGCCTGCCATTATAAGTGCTGCCAAAAGCTCTGCACCACCTCAACAGGCTCTCTACTTGTTCAGTGTCCCGGTGAAACACACAGCAGACAAAGCACAACACACGAGGACTGCTATTGATGGGATTAGCAGTGCTGATTGGCTATGGCAGTGCAATTGACTTTTTCAAACGAATGCAAGGAACAGTTGTTTAATGTGTTTTCCCACATGTTATTGTAATGTTTACCCTCCAGACGAGGGTCTACTGAATTGGCATGCAAATAATGTAAGTTTATCATGTAACTGCAGAGCCCAGAGCTTCGATCAGGTGTTCCAAGGATAGACGGTCGCATCCATCTACCTACACATGCTCCTTACTCAACCTTTTAGTGTGTTACTCGATTATTCCTTGGCCGAGTCCCACACCCAATTTCGGGTCTTATGCCAGAAATCCCTTATTAACTGAAATTGCAAAACCCAGAGCTCCCTGTACCCAACAGATACAACTGCCAAAGATAAGATAACAGTGCAATACATCTCTGCTAAAGCAATTTACATGTCCCTGCAACTGTAAAGACCAGGGTAAGGTCTATGGGGATATGCATAAATGGGCAGGAAAGTGATTTGTTGAACTTAGATGAGATGTCATCTAAGATCAACAAGTCACTTTCCTGCAACCCTAATGACAAAATATTGATTTACCGAAGATGCATGCAATTAAAAACATGTAACTGCAGAGCCCACAAAGGCAATCAGTTGCTCCAGGGATAGCTAGTTAACCTATGCATGCTGCTTGCTCCACCTTATAGTGTGGTGTACCCACAGTAGTTGGAAAGGCGCATGCACAAATTAGGTTGTCAGGACAACAAACCACACAGGACCCGCACCAAACACATAACATACAGAGCAAGTCATCTCTGCCAAAGAAAGTGAATTGGAATTTCCCTGCAATTGTAATGTACTGCTTTACTATTTATGTTCAGAAAATGGTCTTCCAAACTCCCAGAAAACCTGAAGTACGTCGATGACATGACAATGGCAGTTAAGCACTGGACAAATGTCACAAAACAACACATAACATATGCAAGGTTTTTGGTTTTTCCTGCTCTCGTGTAATGTTGTTGCCTTCCCTTTTTGTCCCTTTATGTCCCCCCCCTGAGAAGTTCCTTGCTTAAATTTTCGTAGGTCTTTCTTGCTTGTTGTAGGCTTCAGTTGTTAGGTTTTACAGGTGTCCCCTTTCTGTGAAACCTATCCACTGCTTGAAACTAAGCATGATTTGCTGTGTTCTACCCTTGCTTGGAAAGCCTGGTTGTGCTAGTATGTTGCTCTTGCCTTCTTCTTAGTCATCTGTTTCTAGAGCTTAATTGTGGGCTTCCCCGAGTACTTCATTTTTTTTGTTTTTTTTGTGCAATTCCGATTTCGAGATAGAACTGTTTTCTAGTTGGACATGTGTCACCTGATTTCCAAGTGTGCCTTTCATCTCTTCACAGTGACCTCAAATTGTGTGCTGGTAATCCCACCAGGGACACTTTAGGGCAGGGGCCTTTCATGCTTCCTTTCTTAATGGGTGCATTGGCATTCATTAATAAAAATGCCTCTCTTTGTCTGATTACCTATCTTTCCATGGTGATGGGGCTCTATGTGTTTTCTTGCCCACCTTTTTGATCATGCACACTTTGTTAATGCACTTATGTTGAATTGAATTTGATAGTTTTTTTTGCTATAATAAGGGAGTACCCCCATATTCTCCTCTCTCTCTCTCTCTCTCTCTCTCTCTCTCTCTCTCTCTCTCTCTCTCTCTCTCTCTCTCTCTCTCTCTATATATATATATATATATATATGTATATAATTGGGCAAGGTTCACCAACAAAGTGTCCACGATCAGGTGCCGACCAACTAACGTTGGTCTGGTTAAAGTCCGGGTAGTAAAAGGAAAATGGCTGGGGTGGTAACTTCTGGGTTCCTTTCCGGTTGTCATCTTCATTTTACTTGTCAGTCCTTGCTCCTCTTGTGGGGTGCTACTTGAGAGTGCTACTTGAAGTTGCAAGTCTGGTCGTTCCTCTAATCGAACCTGTGGGAGAGATACTTTTTATGTGATTTTTTTATGGAGTCTAATCTAGCTTTCCTGTCTCAGGTGCGAAGACACGGATATCCGAGAACGTGTCGGTCAATAAAATGAATGGGAAATGACCTAATTTGTTTGACCGAAATACCAAAATTACTTTTTTGCTTTTTCAACTTTTTTTTTAATAATGCCGGCAAGACCACCCTCACCCCACTCATCCCCCCTACCCTAACTCATACGCTTACCCCGCCTATTATTTACTATACATATACAAAAATACCTAACATTTTCGGTCAAAAAAATTCGGTCATTTCTCCTTCGGTTTTTTTGCATTTGTTTTTTTCGACGGATTCGCGAAGACACACCTTAGGGTGTAAGAACTGCCGAGGATGATACGGACTAGGTGTAATACGTGGCCACTATTCGCCAGGGTGCATTTTTTGCATAGTTAGATGATGAGCAGAGTAGTGCTTGCCCTCCTGACTGAACAGAGCTCATTCTTTTCGGTATTTGATGCCCTGAACAGCATGCCGCATGCCTCTGCTTTCTGAAGTTGACCGCTGGCTGTAGGCTTTTACCTCAAGCTAATATGGCCATATAAAGTTTGTTCTGGATAGCCATTATTTGAAGTTGGATCCCAGGCTACATCTCCATTGAGTCTAACTGATATTAGGAGCATTGTCAAGGGGAATAGTCAAGCTTTTTATCTTTCTCAGTACCTTACTGGCATTACGTGTGGTTTACTAAAGGCAAGCAGAAGGCACTGCGTGACCTGGATCCGGTGCAGCCAAACATATACACCGAAAAGGTACATTTTCTGGCGGACACATTAACTGTAAACACTGCACCATTTGCATTGTGTGCTAATTGTATGCGTACACATATTGCATACGCACCCCTCTTTACACTATGTGAATGTTGCAGGCAGACACGCAGACTAAATGACAGCACTCCTTGGAGAATGTGCTTAAAGTTGACAGACACACAGACCTCATATAGAGTCGCGCGGGTGCAGCAAGCATGACCACATGTTATTACCACACATGTACTCTATTTCTGCTCGTGTTTATTGATAAGGAAATGCAGTGCCAAGTGTGGAAACACTGTGTCCCTATGTTTATCATTGCATTGTACATAGCTGTAAATGAACCCCACACCCTAAAACACCCCACTATTTGTATCATGTGACCGGGGCAATCGGTAACGATGATTGTAAACGCTGCCCTTACTGTATGTATCATTTGCTAAGCACAACAAGAGGCACACTGTAAACACTACATGTGAACCTATGACAGGAAGACCTTCAGAATTCAAGTAGGTGCTTGGCGCAGGAAGACAGACAAAGGCTGTAAGCACTGCCTTGTTTATATCAGGCCTCCCTCAGTGCCGTCAGACTGCAAAAGTTTTTCTCACTCGAATAATACACATCTCTTGCTTTTCGTCCCACTCAGTCATCCCACTCGCCAGCCACTGCAATCATCCCACACGCCCCATCTGAGTGGCCACCCCGCCCGCGAGGCTCGAACACACACCATAGACCAACAATAACAAGAAGGAACGATGGAGATGTAGTGCTTTCCACCCCAAACCCTTTACTTCGTTCATAGATAAAAGATGAAAGAGAGCAAAGAGTCAAGCACAAGCAAAAGAAACCGGGGCACAAATCACAGACATCAAAAAGTGGCAGACTGACTGCCTCGCAGTGGTTGGCTTGTGTGTGTATATGTGTGTGTGTATGCTACCCACTCAAGGGGACTAACTGCAAACATCCAGAAAAATGATAGCATTAATAGCATATAAACAGCCCCCAAGGATTTCCGTATCTTTATGAATCAAATTGTTTTTTTAGGAAAGCAGGAAAAAACTCTGGACACATCATTTATGTTTTAAAAGTTAGTTTAAAAGGGGTACCCTGCACCCTTTTAATCCTCACTCCCCCAACATGTATACCCCTTTCATTACCCTGTAAATGAATGGTGGTTGGGTAAATGAGACTGCCACAGTCAGTGTTTTTACTGCGGCAACACAAAAGAGGTGATGGCTAGAAGGTGTAGAATTAATCTTAACCTCTGGCATAGCTCTGGGCAACCCTCCAGACTATAGTTCTTTGCCTGCCAAGCCATTACAGAAAGGGGTAAGACAATGTGCAAATCAGGCTTGGTCCCACCCCAAAGGGAACAGTCCAGTCCAAACTGCTTGGTCACATCCCTTCTGCACAAGACCACAAGCATCCCCAAACATGTTTCAGCCTCATCAGTGAGGAGTAGCTTGGGTCTCTAGGCCCAGCAGGCACGGGAACCATGTCTGAGCATACCTGTCCCACTCTTATTTTTACTGCTGGCAGGAACAAAAACAGAAAGTCCCATAAGGGCATGCCTGCGGGTATGATTAATACACAAGCTTTCGATCCATCACTTTTTGGTGATTACAGTGAGTCCCCTAGGTGGAGAAGGCATGGCCAGGTGGGGAGTTTTCACTTGATGTTTGTAGGAAATCAAGTTGTACCGCAATTGTAAACCCAGCAGGGCCAAAACAGCTGTTGTGTTGCTTGTGTTGGCGTGCAGAGTGGACTCGGCCTTGCAGTGCGAGTTGGACTCCTACCACTAATAGCAGGACCAAAGTTGATTTGCATATAGTTTTTCTTCTTTTATAATGTTGCAGACAGGCTAAACACATGACCGGAAGTAAGTTGGCCGAGGCCTTTGCCTTTGGTTAGTATCATGACAGAGAGTTCGACTTATCGATGTTGGTGTTTCTACCTAAGTTGCAGAATGTATTTGCAGAGGTGAGCGCCATGCTTGCTTTGTCCAGGGTATGAACTGGCATATGGCTCTGGCATATGGCTCTTCAAGACCAACAAGACGAACATGTATCTGGGGTTGCATGTGCTCAGGTAGAGAGGTGGCACGCCTGGACTGCAGGACCAGCAATAGAGTTCACATGGATGTTTTCCTGTAGTAATGGTGCACACGTGATACGAGAAGCAATGGGAAAGCCAGCAGGTCAGCCTTGTCTGTAAGGGTGAGTGGTTGGGTGAATACGATTGGATGCATTGATGGATGAGTGAGTGAATATGGATGTGTGGATGGATGAGTGGATGGATAGCTGCCTTTGGGAGAATGGATGAAGGGCTGACTTGGGTACATATGGTTGTAAGAGTGGATGGACAAATGCGTGGGTGAATATGTTTGTGTGGGTGTATGGATTCTCGTGTTAAATGTGAGATGCTTCAGTCAATGGTATATTTTTTATGTTGCCACAATTGTGCATTTTGTCCTGCATGTATAGTGGTAAATGCAAGTGCCGTGGATGAGCGCAGAATGACGCGCACCAAACAGACAGCTCCGAAGAGCATCTCACAACTAGCTAAGTACAACTTGAGCATTTCCATGAGAAATGCGAGCAAGAATGATCAACACTTTAACTTGAAGTAGTCCCTGTTCTCCTTTCCTCCCGAACATTAGGACTTTTTGTACCAGGTTTGTATGCTAGCTGATAGACATGATATCGCGGTGTATGGCAGAATGTGTGTGTGCGTGTGTGGTGTAAGACGGTAGGATATTTGCGAGGTGGGTTGCTTAGATAGTGAGTTAAGAGCTGCAGACATGTCAGGTGTAGACGGAGTGGGGCGCATACAAGCATTGGGTGCCACCCAGGAGCAAGACACTTGGTAACTACCTAGAGGTACAGTCACAGCGGTCTGTTGAATGTTTGTGGCAGAATTGGTTTGATTCCATGTAGGGGCCTACAAGAAAGATCTGTTACCCAATTGTAATTCTTCAATAGTTTAACAGTCTTTTGATGGTGAGTTGCGTATGGGTTCGACATATGTTGATATAACTTTGGAAATGATAAGGTTCGTATGAGTGGTAAGATCCTGACTCAGGTGTAGTCGCAGTGGCATGTCCAAACTCTATTGACTGGGTTGGCCCAAGTGGGGTACTGAATTATGCAAGGTGGCATGAAGTACGAGCATACACACATAAAGACCATCGTTTAGGATAATGGGATGCCATCTGGGGTGGCCAATCAGGTTCCAGGGCTAGCACGTGCCACACCAGGCCACTCCCTGGGACCGCCACGGGTGTAGTGGAGAACAAGGTATTAGTCTTTTAATGCAGGACAAACAGCAACATTGTAGCCTAGCATTCCATGGCAAAGGCATCAGCCTGCTAGTCACGGGTGGTCATACCGTAGGTCGCAAGTACTAGAGCCTGGATGGAACAAAGTGCTGCACAGGTGGTATTAGTTAACACCCATTGCTCCCTGGGTTATGAGACATCACAGTCCCAAATTTCTCTCCATTCTCCTCCACGAAATGAATCCTGCCTTTGGTGCTAAATTCCAGGGAGCCTTGCGGAACCAACAAAAAATGGCAGCATTCACGTACGTACCCATTTTCAGTTACTTTCCAGAATTTCTAAAAGTTTGTGAAGTGTCCTCTTTGGAAACACTATGTTGCGTTGTGTTGTGTTATGTTGTTAATGTAATCTGGTTTTATTTGACAGAAAATAACACCATAGTGATATGGAAACCCCAAGATCTTGTCCTGGTGTGGGGGAAATCCAGCCCCACCCAAGGTGCCAACCAGGCCGTAGTGTGTGGGATGAAACGTAGAAGGGGGGAAAGGGAGGAGGGAACGAGCCGACTGGAAGAGATGCAGCACAGGAAATGACGAATTGAGTCACAGTGGCATAGGGAGTTATACATGAGAGTGAGTGATAATGGTCATAGGGATGTATGCACATTTTCAGTGTTCTTTTCAGGAACGTTAGGCCCAAGTAAGGATCAAGGGCTGTTCTCATTGTGTAAATCTCTCTTCAGGGTGGTTGTTAGTAGTGCAATGTGTTGGTGAAATTAAATCGAAGTTATGGTTGTGGTGTGGCACTGAGATGTACTGAAAAGCTCCATTGAGTTTTGGGGGCCAACCAAACAAGATGTTCATATTGAGAACTGCTCCTGGGATGGAGCCCCAGGAATCTGCTAAGACCTAGCCCACTAACAGGAGTTCTAGAGCCAAGAGTTGGCTGTGTGCTGCTGAAGGTATGTTGCAGGACTGGAAAGGGGAAGGAGGCAAAGGAATTGCCGTAACCAGCGCTATCAAAGAATGGCCTGTGGTGTAGGAGAGAGGGTGAATATCATGCACTTATGCAAACATACCTGACCCATGCCATTCCCAGGACAAAACTCCAGAACATTAAAGAAAACCTACCACATATGATGCAGTGTAAATTAGTTTTCCTAGCACCTGAAAGCAAACACTTGAACAGATCTACATTTACGAGAAACATTCTAGCAGTTGATCGCAAAATATTAAACCAATTCAGCTTGTAAAAGTTCAGAAAAAGAAAAGGCAACTCTGCATGCAGGATCTCAGAGCCCATGCTTACTGGGATTGGACAGTTCAGGCTGGGCAAGCACGCCCTCAAATACTACTCCAAGTGCAACTAACAGCCACGAAACGAGAACAGTTTCCAACCCTTCTGTAGTTCAGGCAGAAATATAGCTCTTGCGTCTCCTTTGCGTCATTTTTTGTTTAAAGAAAATGTAGGCATTTCAAAACCCTACAACTAAGGTACGAGGCTGGACAAATACAATTCAGAGTAGGGAGACCACCTACTTCAGTTGACACATGAGGTACTCATAGTCCAACTTCAGCTTGATCCAAATCCCGACCTGTCCCAGGGGTGCATGTGGATGCCGCAGCCTGAAACACACGTTTGGACTTTCAGCGTTCGAGAACTTTCGCGTTTGCCGTAGATCATAACTGAGCATAGGCTTAGCCATCCATGATATGTCCCGCTCTTTACAGGACACATGGCGTATTCCATTGGCGGCTGCCACTCGGAGACCCGCGGAATAACAGAGGAAAGCCTATAGTCAGAACCGTGGTTAAGGGAGAAAGCAAGGTTGGGGCCAGTTGTATCCCATCGCTGAGGCCAAAGGTGCAAGGAGGCCACAGATGTACTTGAGAGGACCCCCTGGGGAGACCCCGGTTTGAGACTAATCTAACCACAGATTGATGATTCAGGGCAGATTTCCACTTGAGCAAATCAGTTGCAATACTTGATAGAGGGGGCCTGCAATGCTCACTACTCCTGCACTTGGGGGGTTGAGGGGGTCCATTGATGAAAACTGTGAGGAATAGCTCAAAACCCCAGGTTAAGGTGATAAGTACACATGGGGCTGCTAACTGTGAATATGGCCCTGGAATGACAGAATAAACTGCTAAGTACAGCCGTTGCTTTAAAAGTCTAGAGTAGTGTTACGCTACGAATGGATCCAGATGACCAAAAGGAGGAATAACCCGAGTACCCAAGCCCACCAGGCAGAAGTGGCATCAGTAATGGAGAAGACACAAAGAGAACACAGTAACACGGGCAGCGGTTCAAGTCTGCCCAGGGGCCAAGAGTGGATAGCCATCCACCACGGAACAATCACATGACAGTAACAATGGTTGAAGCTGAAACAACATCCAGGATGGCCAGGATAGAGCTGAGGTGCAGTACTGGTGAGCCATCAATCATCCTGAATAGAGAAACGCCCCACCTCAAGATGCGTGATTCAGGATGATTTTTTAGGAAGGCAGCACTGCAGCAACCACAAAATGGACCCAAGATGGAACAGCCAGCCCAACCAGCAAGGAGGACTAGTGAAGGTCTCAAAAAAATAACACAGGATGGGGTTCCAGCATCTTTGGAATAAACTGTGAGCAAAGAAATATAAGCCGGGGTACAGCCAATATGGCCAAACCAGGTCCGCCACACTGGTAGCCCATCTTGGCTGAAGTCCTAAAGTAGTTCAGGTGAGAATTTGAGGAAAGCACAAGGTTTCATATTAATAACATATTCACTTAGAGGTGGCCTAAGCCAGCCATTCAATCACACCACATGGCAGTACACACACGGTTTTTTGGCAAACCTATCTGGCTGGCTCTAAAAACCATCACAAAGCTTGGTCCTCCTAGATGGGGTGTTGATTTTGAGTGTCTAATGCAGAAAAATAGGCTACTCAGTTTACACCATGATAGAAGGTGTAAAGCTGGAGCCGTCCTCATTGTCCACATAGAAAAATGCTTGACCCAAAACAAAATGTCCCAGAGTAGGTTTAAATAATAACTTAGTATCCCGATGCCTAGCATATTGTTAAATTGAATATATTACTGCACCCTTCATGAAGCCAAAACTAAATTACAGTTAACCCCAGAGTACTCCACAAAACACTTGCAGGGTGACATCATGAGACCAAATTGGGGTGTTTACAAAGCACTCCTGCCCTGTTAGCCACGTGGCTACTAGTGGGGTACGTGACCTAAAAAACTGCAGTGGATGGATAGAAGAGTTTGGGTTCTGTGTGATCAGGATAATAATCACCCAATGCAAAAAGACTGCAAAGAAAGTGGTAGGAATGAAGATTGTGATTGATGTCGAATCAGGATTCAAACCTAAAGAGCTGACAGATGAAGAAATCAGAGTCTATGTAAAGGCCAGGATTCATACACCTGAAGGAACAAAGTTCCTGTATTCAAAGAACCACAAGAAGTATATGGGAGGATGGCTCGACTGCAGTCCGAATAGACAATGTAGACTTATCACCTGGAGTCTTGATGAGCATGTGAAATCAGCAGGATACTTGAAGGGAGTCATAAAGATATAGACTCTGAAGAAACATTTATTCAGATAAGAATGTCTGAATGTGAAGACTGATGAGAGAGTGGTCGCTGAATCACCCAGAGGGGGGAGAGTAGAGGAGGAGTCAAATACCCCTACCAAAAGCTCCGCCCCCATGTTGCCTATATGTTGGGAACCGTAAATGTGACACGTGCAGTACCAGTGAGATGCCTATACTGCAAATAATTCTTGAGAGGAGGTATCCCTTGAGAAAACCCTATATACATTCACGAAGAAATAAGGGTCTTCTGGAGAAAGTCCTGGAAGAAGTATGAAATTGAATGAATAAGAAGACTGGTGACTTCATACGAAGCAGAACTGACGCACCCAGAAAAGACACTGAAGACGAAAGAACAGACATTCTATAAGATCTGAAGAAGAGGTGTCGCAGTTAAGCAACATTTCGGGATCGAAATGAAGATGTTCGTGCGAAGAAACATTTTAAAAAATGCAGTCATTTTGCAACTGTACAGATGCTGTAACGCAAGTAGACAAAGTAATCCTGAGGCTGGCTACGTAGTCAATAGATTGTGGTGACGCGCCAATGTATATACATAGGAATGTATGGAATCTGGATGGTCCACAATGCACCTTAGCAAACTAGAACCCTGTGAATAGAAAGGGCTTGAGTGTGGCGCAGTTGGAAAATAACTGAGGGTGAAAGAGAATCCAAGAAAGGCTGGCTGGCCCAGCACCAAGAGTCGGGGCCAATGTGAGCCTGGTTGCCTGTCAAGAAGCTACATGAACATGAGAAAGAAACAAACTTCTGTTTGAGGTGAAATGGAAAACACTGAAGGTGCCAAGAGTTCATCATTTAATAGTATTTGATATGATTGGTTATTTATGACGCGTTTAATACCCAGAGGTTTCTAAGCCCGGACACGGGGATCAAACCTGTGTTGCTCGGTGTCGTCTTGCTTCCAAGGCGAGCATGTTGCCCCTAAGCTATCCTCCCGAGATGCAACGAAAAGCTTGAAAACATGGTCTCCAGTTACATGATCAGATAGAAATAGACTTTGGTTTGAGCTACAACGAAACCAGAAGATAAGACCATGCCACACTCCCTTTTATTCTCAGGCACAGTGAGCTTCTACAAGGCCAAGTTCAAAGCCTAATTGAATGACAGACCACAGGAGTGATGATTGATGTTGGGCTAATTGGTGGGGAGGCATGACCAGGCCAACCCTTCCAGCACCTGGGGTAACAAGCTTGCATGCTGCTAGCAAGTGGAGTATTCCAGAAGGGTATAAAGCGTGCCTCCCAATTGTAGAGGGCCATGTATCAGAGAGCACTATAGTTTGTGTAACAAATGAATTGTTGTGTATTTTAAGACAATGAAGATGACTTGTACTAGAGGAGGGCTTAGTTGTCCACCTGATCTTAGAGAAACAATCAAAACCCCTGTCAGTATGGAACGTATACCTAGATGTTTCCTGTAAGCCTATCACATCCCCAAATACATTTTCTTAGTTTGCCACGCAGTGTGTTGTCAATGATGACAAGTTTTTACTATATAGCTGTGTTTTTTCGTTTATCATGCAGAGATTGCTTGTGTAACGTCGGATGATGTCCGTTGTACTTCCTGTTTTAGATAATTGCAATTAAACAGTACTAAGTTTTGCCAACCTCCTGAGTCGTTTTGATTATTGATGTATGAGTAGGTGCTGCATCCCCATCCATCTCTAAGTATTGCTACCTCATCTTAAAGGACCACAATTCCTGGGGTTCACCATGCAGGCCATCATGCACCCTGAGGTAAACTAAGGTGCTGGGAATACTGCTATTGAAGGCTTTCGAAGACTCGGTAAGTATAACAGCAACCCAATGTGAGACGAAATGCTGTCAGGGACAGGGTCCCTAGCAACAGCCTTGTCCAGAACCAATGTCTCCAAAGGCTGAAGCCTGGTATTAGAACATTGTGTGTCCTCGGCACAAACTCGCTTGCAAATCTCCACAGAGACCTCGAGGCACCCTACAGCACTGCACCCTATGGGACTAACCACAACAGGCCACGAAGGAGCACTGCCTCATTGGCCAACCCCAGGAAAGTTATCACCTGGATGGGGTAGCAAGGTAAAAAGAGCTGTACTTGCCTTCTTCGATCTGAGGTCATTTTTGAGGTGACTCAACTCTTGAGGGACTTGTACGAAAGTACATCAGAAAGTGCACATGATGCCCAGTGGTGAAGCAGGCCCAAACACTCTAAGCAAAGAGTGTGAGGGTGTACTACTGAGAACAACCTGTGACACCCGGTGCACACATAGAACCCCACTTCACCCAGCATAAATGAGAGGGAACGAGAGGGAGAAGAGCAGAAAAGAAAAAAAGTAAAGTTACCTCTTGGAAGCGGTGAGTAAAAGAAAAAAGAAAAGAAGAGGGCTGCATCCAGCGTTCCAGCCATCCGACACGGAGGAAAGGAACTGAAGAGCAGAAATGCAAGATGTGGGGAACAGGGCACTTCGAATCCCTACATTTTTAAAGGGAAGCGTACTTAGGCTTTATATGGCACCACCCCATCCCAGCTTCACCGGAACTCCCATACGTATGGAGGAAAGGTAACCGGTGTGTGCCATTATATGCTGCTTGATGGTCTGCTGACTGGACATTGTTATATTTAATGTTTATATATACTTATGTTGGAACAAAATGGAATTCTTATAATTCTGGTCATTGTAATATTTTGGTTTGAAAACTAATAAACAGAATTACAGAAAAAGGTATAGAGGAACGTTTACAAGACGTAGGAGTAGACAGACTTGTAAGAAACAGCTTCACTTCAATAAGGAAACTATGTATTCTTTTGTGATGATAAAAGATACCAAAACGTGCCTAATGTCCATAGTTGACTATCTGAGGAACCAGCAATGTCTAATGGCCAACACAACACTAGAAGGAGAAACCCTGTCACAGTTGAGCTCCAGGAATGCAAGAAAGTTAACAACTCAGAAGCCTTTTTCTACTTTTAATAACCATGGAATAACCATGGACTGTAGCTCTGGCTTGCCCATATGTTTTGAATTCAAGAAGTGTTCAAAATTCATCTCTTAGAGGAGCACCTTGAGCATTACTCTTAACAATATTGGGATGGATTTTCTTGTCGGTTGGCATAACAGGACGCGGAGGCCAGCGCCTCCTTTTCTGTTAATACACTACCCTAGCCGCCATCTTGTACGTGTTTTCTGAATCTGTCCATATCTCCCCTCTTTCACTTAACCTTCTTCCATACGGGTTTTATAAGACATGTAAAGCATTTTGTTGCTCCCAGAGTTAAGTTCATGCACTATGAATACACAGTATCTGCAGAAATGAACGAATACAAAAATACCTAATGAGAAATGACTGAATTTTCTGGGTCGAATTTGTTAGGTATTTTTGTTCATTTTTATAGAAAATAGATGCGGGATGGGGTAAGTAGAATGGTTAACGTAGGAAGAAGCAGTCGAGGTAGGGGGTCTCTCCCCACATTATAAAAAAAATGCAGTATTTTCTCATTAGGTATTTATTTTTTGAACATTTCACTGTAATCTTGAATACAGAGGTAGAGTCTATGTTTGTAGGGTGCAGTGATTAATTTAGTATTGATGTGGTCTGCACCGTAGCTAAATGGCCCACAACATGCATACTATAACCAGTGATGTTAGATTGCAAGCACTCATTCTAACTTGAGAGGTAATTCCTCATGGGACAAAAACCTCAGTGGACGGTTCAAAGTGGATGATTGACAGTAAGAGCCAGGAGATTTCTGACTCAGTGTTTCTGTGTCCTTGTGTATGTGTGACGTAGCCTCCAGCTTTATAATGAACATCTCTGTTTTCCCCAATGTGTGTGCTTCTATCAGTAACTGAACATACTTGATGCATGCTACGGAGGGCCCTGAGTGTCCACTTAATATTCAAAATTGGGCCTGAATCTGGACATTCTTTTGAATCTTCCTGCCCAATGGGTGGGGGCTTTGACGAATCCCAGGGTATTGTCACTGCTTTCTTGGGGAGGCCATTTCCAATGAGGCCAGGGAGGTGAGGCCGCTACCGGACAGTCCCCCTGGGGGTGGTACTCCCCTTGGCAATACCCTTGGAAGAATGTGGTATTTCCCTCCCTCATCTCTGTCCCCTCCTTCCTTTCACCCCACTCAGTACTCTGTGGTCCCCCAGACCGCTATCTATTTTTGTAGTATTGAGGAAATCAAGTCCCAGGAAAGTACTGAGATGAAAAAGGGTGCTACTGAACTTTGTGATGATTATCACTTCAGTACTGTGACGAGGACGAAGGATGGAGTAATGAAGAATACCTATGGGGACCATCAAATGCAGGTTAGTTCCTGGAGACTGCCTATTGGTTATGCTGAGCACAAATAAGAAGAAGGACAATGTAATTCGTCAAGCCAGCCCCCGAGGAACCTAGATAGAACTTTGAATGCAGCAGACAGAGAAGCACAAGAACCAGCTAGGGACCAGGATGCCAGTGGGGAGAAGCTGTCATCTCTAAGGGTGCTGCCAAGATCTGACAGACCACAAGAAAGCAAATAGAAGCCAAGTCCGCAGAGGACTTGGTGCACCTCCTGGAGCAAAGCCGTGCAGCCTGACTCACTGAAGATGGAGCAGGGACGCGGACGGCAGTAGGAGTGGAGAAAGACAGAGCAGCATCTCACCCAGAAAGCTGGAGAAGCCCGAGGAGGATCCCAATCCCATTCAGCAAGAGCCTGAAAGCAAGATACAGGTATTGTCTGGGTTCATGAAGGGGGCTGGGACCAAGCAAGGGGAACCCAAAGAGGATCGGGACTTGAAATGAGTTAAAGCAGACGATAAAATATGGGTCAAGGACACCAACCTTAATATAAAGACACCGACATATGAAGCATCCATAGACACTTGGCAGGAGAGTAAACCAAGTCTCCTGAGATGCCAATACAAAGGTGTCTTGAACTCAAGTGAACCACAAAGGCAAAGCCAAAGTAGAAGGGTCAGGGACCCTGAGGAAAACAAGAGAAAATAGAATGAAACAAACTGTGCAAGCCATCACATATGGAACAGTACCTGGCAGGAGAGAGCACCAGGACTGGCCAGTGGGTTAGAGAACAAAGTTGGGGTAGAGGCCCAGAAAAGCAACACACCAGGGTCTGAAACCCATGTGAGGTGGGACAAGATCCATGTAGAAGAGCAGCTACATGTCTCTGCAGGATGTTCCAATCCCCTACCGCCTGTATTTTGAGAGCCTGAGATTTTGCCATGCTTGACATCTTCAGTTGTGACCATTCCGCTGCGAATATTCGAAAGAAGGTATCCACTGAGAAAACTCAATCAGATGCATCCCCAAAGAGATGAAAATCTGAGGGAGGAACTCCCTGTAGGAATATGAAAAAGAGCAAGAAGTGGAGCTGGTGACATCACAGAAAATGTATGTGATGCCTTGAGAGTACTGGGTGAAGAAAACATATGGATCCTATAAATATTGATGACAAAGTTAAGAATCAATTAAACTCTTATATGCGAAAGGAAGAATGCATGTGTGCGAAGCACTGCTGAAAATGCAAGCCGCCCAATAACTGTGCAGATGCTGTAACGCAAGTAGATGAAGTAATTTTAGGAGCTGGCTATGAGTAGTGAAAAGGCTGCAGGCAGAGCCCCCAGTGTATAGGAACTGGACATCGGCGTCATGAATTTAGTAAGCCTGGACCCATGAAGAGGAAAGGCAGAGAACTGTGTTGCAGCAGGAATTAGCTAAGATTGGGAACACAAATGGCGAGGCTGTCTGGCCTAGTACTAAAGCTGAAGCAAGCAAGACTGGTTATATATTCTTTAAGGCCGTGAAAGTGAGAAGCTGAGTCATCCCTTTTTAAGATGGAAGAAAGAACGCCATGTGTGCCAAGTTTTATTCATTTAAGACATTTAAATGCTGCAAAATGGAGCAAATCGTGGTCTCCTGTCACGTGAGCCGAGGATGGAAATAGAGTTGAGCGTCGAGTTCTAGAATAACGATAGTGCATGCTCACACTCCCTTATATTCCCATAGACAAGATTACTCTGCAAGGCAAAGTTCAAAGACAATCTTCATCGCAGAAGGCATGCGTGATGAGAGATGATGGGCTAATTGGGTGGGGAGGTAAAGTCAAGTCCACCTCCTGGCACCTGGGTTTGAGTTTACGTGCTGCTAAGTGAATCGAATGTTCCAGACTGGCACAAGCATGCCCACCAATTATAGAGGGCCGTATAACAAAGGGCCTATAGTTTAAGAGCCAATGATATACTGTGTACTTAATAATGTTGAAGATGCTATGTTGTTAGAGGTAGGCATAAGTTGTTCACCTGACAGTAGATATCCAATCACAACCCAACCCCTTATAGAAAGTATACCTAGATGTTCCCCTTGAGCCTATCATAATCCCTTGCAGGTATTTCTCATTTGCCACATAGTATGACGTCAGGTATGATGTATTTTTTGTATAAAAAGCTAGTTTTATGTGAAATGTGCTGAGAGACTCGAGCAAACATCCATTGATGTCTCTTGTGACTCCCTGTTTTAGATAATTGTTTTTAAAACAGCAACCTTTGCCATTTTCCCGAGTTGGTTCAACTATTTGGTGTCAGAGTTCTTCTGCATCCCAGCCATTGCATGCATGCTATCCAAAGGCCCTAACGCTCACGAGGTAGCAGTTTCGGATGGTTCAAGATCCAAACTAGTTTGTCCCCAGTCTTTTGGACGATCGAGTATCCTCTGCCATTAGTCCGAAGATCGCTGGGGTTTCCTGTGCAGAGTGACCGATAGAAATAAACTTGCAAGAAGAACCGAGATGGTAGGCAGGTCTCCCTTTGATGAAATCCCTGCCCGGTTTCCATGGGCGCTCTGCGGATGGAAGGCAAAGTGGTCGGATTAGAGGAGAAGTCGATACCAAGGGCCTCGAGTCGATTAACTAACGATTGGTGAGTGGACTACGGGGAATGGCAAATGAAGGAGATGGGATTGTGATCATTTTTGAGTAACAGGAAATAATTTGTGAAGGGAAGAATAGCGCCTAGAGTCCTAACTCGAGTAAGTTCAGAAGAAGATGTCTCAAACTCCAATGGTAGTACAGCAGAAAAATACAATGCGAGAATGTAAGGTGACGTCTTAAACCCTGTATAGGGTATTTAAGTAAAGGTGAGAGAGAAAAAGGGAATCACAGTGTTTATTAATGTGTAAAGTCGATTCATCTGTATATTGTTTGTTGAGCAAAAATATCGAAGAGCGATAGACGTTGTGAAGCAATAGTTCAAAAAAGTTGAGGAGCTATAGCGATTAAACCTAGGAAAGTGGTTGGTACCAATCTAAAGGTAGAAATATCTAATTGAGGAATTAGAGGTTTGAGCAGCGATTGATGGTGCACCCTCATGTTTGTTTTTTAAAGGCCTTGGAAAAGTGGTGATTTAAGCAAAGTTTAAAGGTTATTTTTGAATTCTGGTAAGTATTGACAATCTATTGAGACTTGTCATTGTGGGAGATACTCCTCTGATGCACTTATGTAAGACATGAAAGAAGTACATGCCCAAGCTCAAACAATATAATGCGGAATGGGTGAAAGATATGGTACATAAAATGTTCATGCGATGGCCACAAGGGTCATCACTGTCAAACGCAGTATTGCAACACATGATGACATACTTGTACATGGGGAATGGGGAAGAAATTAGAGAAAAGATTAGCTATTCTAGAGTTCTGGAAAATGTATCAGGAAGAGAGGAAAGATCTGCCACCTGAGGAGTGGATGCTTAATCAGCGTAAAGAGGAAGGTCTTGAGCCCTCAGCTCCCCTTACCTCGCCTGAAGTGAAAGGTGCTAGTCCAGAAGAGATAGGGTTGTATCCTTTAAACGAGTTGAAAGCGGCAACGGGGTATAGTAACCCAATATACGAAGGTTCCCCTTATAGCAGTGATGATAGTGCAGAGGAGAATAAGAGAAAAGACGAGATCTATAAGATCATGCAAGACAAAGAAGAAAAAGGTGAGCGGTCGAATGTGTCAACAGAAATAGAAAGGGAGATTAAGAGATGGAAAGGAGAGAAGGATAAATCTGACGAGATAGTGCTTGTGCAGAACAAATGGATGGGAGGACAGATATTTCTTAAAATCTATGGGAAAAGCATTGAGGAAGTTAGGCAAAGAGAAGATAAGGATGAGCAAGATAGAAGTGACAAGGAACAAGAGAAGAGATTAAAAGAAGACAAGCATAAACAAAAGAGCACGGAGCGACAAGAACAGATGTATCAGGAGGAGCAAGAGAAAAAAGAAGAACGGGCAGAAGAGCAAAGAAAGTATGGCAATACACAGAGAGTGATAGAAGACAGGGATAAAAGAGAAAGGAAGAGAGAAGAGGAGTAAACACAAAAACTAAGGGTCAAAAGAATACAGAGATGAAGGGAAGAAGAGGGAAGAAGGGAAGGAGTGAGGAGAGAAGAAAGAAAGCAAGATGAAGAAAGAATTAGAAGGGAGACAAGAAAGCAAAGAGAATTAGATGAAGAGATAGAACAAAGAAGTAGATAACAGGGTCTTGAAGTCAGTCTCATTTCTAAGGAACGAGTAGGGCCCAGCCCGGCAATATGATGGGACTGAGTGGAAAAGTTCCTTCCGATAAAGGAAGCAATGTCAAGGGCATCTAGAGTAATATTGGAAGAAGAACACTTTGACGTAGTGAGCATCTGGGAAAGGATCGATAAGGCCTATCAAGAATTAAAGGAAGGTAGCAAATATGAAAATCGAGGGAGGAGGCATCAATCCCTATCATTTCAATCACAAAACGAAAAAAGAAAATCAGTTCAGTCTCAATCAGAGAGCATTGTGCTTAAGCAGACTGAACCTAGAAAAAGGTGAAGGGGGTAAGAGTCACACTAGTTGGGGACAAGATCCCATAGCCTATCCACAGCGTCCCCGAAGATGATCGTATATTGAAAAGGGATATTCACTGCCGTATGTGAGCAGGTTAAGGTCACTACTGACAAGAAGACTGATAGGGACGATTGTCCCTTCTATGGGAGAATAATGATGGAAGTCAACCCTGGGTAGGAGTTTACGCAGTTCCCTTATAGGAAAACGGGGGAGCAAGTTCACAGTATATTCCATGGCAGCAGATGGATAAGGATAATTTAAGATGTAAGCTCCTGAGTTTCACTTCGGGTGCTTGGAAATGTATATACGAATTAGAAAAAAGACAGGAGGAAACACGTTGGCTATAGGGGACATAAAAGGTCGCCTGGCAGCTATCCTTGGGGAAAGAGTGGATGACATATGGAGGAGAGCAGGATATTGTAGTGTGATAGCAGAAAACACAGCGCATGATGGAGCAACGTTTAATAACTACATAGCAGATGTATGGTGGGCTCTCAGGATACAATATCGTGATACATCAGATATGGGTGCAATTATGACACGTAAGATGAAGGAAGATGAAGACCCTATTGCTTACATTCAGGACATTCAAGAGAAATGGCAACTTGAAACTTGTGAGCCGTGGGAAAAAACTGTGGCATCATTTTACCACATTTTATGCCTGAGCCAGTACAGATACAGATGAAGAAACAAGTGGGGATGGAAGCAAAACCATGGGCTGAGAAACAGATGATGATAGTGTATCACTGTTGGTTGTTACGAGAGAAAAATAAGAAGAAAGATGAGACTAGGAAAATTGAGGAAGCCAAGGTAGTTCAGAAAGAATTGTCAAAATTTGCCATAGAAGGGGCGGTATTGACAATTGGAGAAGGATTGGGAATGCAGGAAGCGGTAGGTGCATCACACGTGAGTAATCTGTGCCCGATGGACCAAGGTTGATATGGGTTGGTGTCACAAGGCAGGGGTATGGGCTATAGAGGATGAAGAGGTGGATTCCAAAATAATCAAGGTGGGTTTCAGAATATACAGAATGAGAACCAGTGTACCCAGGGAGGATAGAAGCAAGGGGGACTTGTCAGACGGGCACCCCCAATATGTTGGACTTGTGGGATGACAGGACATCATTGTGTGCATATGAGGGAGCCAAGGGAATGGATAGAATGGGCTCTTTTCAAGAGGGGGGGCCTTATCCTCCACCATTTGGCACACAAAATAGAGAAGGGTTCGCCCAAGATCACACAGTGTATCAGGCACAAGCGTTGCAAGTGCAGCAGGTACAGCAACAAGAGTGAGTGCAAATGAATCCACCAAAGGGCAGTCGCAAAAAGCCCCTATGCAGACACGGCAGTATGCAAACACAGGACAAGTACTGACACCCAGAATAGGAGGTGTCACTGTAGTAGAAGGAAATCCATTCACAGGGACAGAAATGAGCCCGTGCCCACAATAGGGCAGCTCACAGGGTGACTTGAGGTGTTCAGTACTATCTGTGACACCAGACCCCCAAGAGGAACGTAGGATCAATGTGACGATAGGAGGCACATCTTTTTCTTTTATAGTAGACACTCGGGCTACTCGTTCATGTATATGAGAGGGAAAATATCCAATGCCTGGAATTGCCATGAATGCTCAAGGGTTCTCTGGAGCTACGAGTCGGGTTCCTTTTACTGATGAATTACCAGTCTCTATATGAGTATGTGACTTGTCTGTTCCTTTGTTATATTCACAGCAGACAATGGTTAACATTTTGGGAAGAGATTTAATAGCAAAACCTAACATGACGATTTCATTTACTGATCAAGGAATAGTGTGCTCCACTCCAGGAATACACTATTTAAATGTCGGTGAATTTATACGGCGTTCACATAGCAACTTGCTCAGCGAAGCGTTCCACTAGAGCCAGAGATTTTTCTGTATGGAGTGATCATTCTACTGACATGTCTACTTGGTTTAGTGGGAAAGATTGTGAGGATACCTGGTGAGTTCTTGATTAGACCACAGATACCCATGAACAAAAAGGGGGGACAGACTATCCCTATAGAATTAGAAGCAGCCATAGTAAGAAGGGAAATGGCATTGCACAAAGGAATGGACGATGAAGGTAGGCCATGGAGAACGGTGATAGCTCTCGAGGAAGGGTTCAGATTGACTGACATAGCTGATGATGACATGTTTAGGGGAGACGGAACAGATGATGAAGTGGTGTTCTTTATGAGCATCACATACTGGATAATAATAGAGAAAAGGGAAGTCTCACAGCGAATGGTGATAATGCAGCAGCATCCAGCATTTTTTCAGGAATTCTTGGAGAAGTTGCCAAGTGTCCTTTGGACTACAGGCCCTTATGACATAGGTTTATTAAAGGGAATAGGGGAAGATAAAATAAAACTGAAGCCAGGACCGATTTTATCTCAAGCATTATAGTACCCATTGTCACGAGAGGCTGATTAAGGTATATTACAGACCATTTCAGCACTGATGAAACAAAGGATTCTGGTGCCATCGGAATCGTCGTGTAACACTGTGGTGTAACCTATCAAAAAATCTAAAGGAGGGTCGTGGAGATTTATACAAGATATGAGACCGATTAACCAGATTGCAGATTCAGATTTTCCTTTAGTTCCTAACCCGGCGATGATACTATGTAGTATCTCGTTGGAAGCTCGCTATTTCACAGTGATCAATTTGAAAAATGCATTTTTCTCTATCCTGTTGCACAAAGATTCACAAGACTTAACTTCCTTTACATTTCGCCAAACTCGACTACAACATACTCATTTGCCCCAGGGATATTGTGAGTCCCCATCAATCTTTAACAGAGACCTACAGATAGATCTAGGCTATATTGATCTTAAAAGTGGGGTGATACAGCATGTAGATGACATTTTAATTTGTAGCACCAAGGAAGATGAGTGCAGACAAGATTATATTCAGTTGATGACTATTCTAGCAGACAAGGGTTACAAGGTAGACAAAGAGAAGTTGCAAAATTGTCAAGAAGCAGTGTTATACATAGGACAGCTGATTTCACATGAAGGAAAGAAGGTGACACTTGAAAGAGCTGAGGTGGTTATGAAAACCTCAAAGCCAAATACAGTGAAACAAAGGCAACAGTTTTGGGGTCATGCATGCAACTATGTTAGAGCCTGGGTGTATGATTACAGTACATATACGAGACCCCTTTTGCAAGATTTGGATAAAGTAAAAATAGAATGGACTGGGGAAATGGTGGAAGGGTTTGAGTAACTGAAAAAAGTAATTTGTATAGCCCCCGTTTTAGGAATTCCCAATTATGCTGGGGAATTGTATTTATTTTCACACACAAATGGAACAGTCATAACAGCAGTGCTCACACAGAGAATTACATTGGGGTACAAGCCTCCAGCGTATTACAGTGAGATTTTAGACCCAGTTATGAGAAGACACTTTCCTTACAAACAGTCATTGGCAGCTTCCGCTTTCAAAATTGAGAACTCTACAAGTATTGTCATGGGCTGCTCTATGACTCTCTTTGTGGAGCATGCTCTGTTTGCCATTTCAGAGAAACCCAAAGGCACATTGAAATCCCAAAGAGCCGCAGCTTAAGAGGTAATGATTTTGAACCCAACAAATAAAATTGTAAGATGTAAAATAGTGAATCCTGGCACGATTATAGCTGAGCCAATAGCAGAAGGCGCATGACCAACTAATCTTAAGGACGCCTGGGTCATGCCCCTCCTTAAGAAACAATCCCTTGACTCAAGTATCCCAACTAACTACAGACCGATCACCACAGTGCCCTTCCTTCTTAAACTGATTGATAGAGCAGCCTACCTGTGGATCCAGCATCACCTGGAAAGTAAAACCTTACTAGGGCTATGTCAATCGGGTTTCCGTAATAGGCATGGCACAGAAACAGCTCTGATAGATCTAGTAACCAAAATAGAAACCATGAAAGATCAAGGAAACCTCGCCCTCCTTCTTTTACTAGATCTATCAGCTGCCTTTGACCTTGCGGACCACAAAACTCTCTGTAGCCACCTGTCCTCGGCAGCCCACTTCTCCAGTGACGCCACTACCTGGATCCATTCATTCCTCAATAACAGAACTACTAGAGTATTCTCCCCAACGGCAACCGCCCCTCCTGCTGCTGTCATCTGCAGGGTCCCACAAGGCTCTTGTGTCTCCCCCATGCTTTATAATATATTTACAATGCCTCTGTTTGATGACTTAGACCATATGCGTATCTCTTATACAAACTACGCCGACGACACCCAAATTCGTATCCCCATCACAGGCAATTACATAACTGACTCCAAACAACTCAATGGCATATACCTCATCAATCAAGCTTAGATGGCACAACATGGACTCTGCCTAAATGACGACAAAACTGAGCTACTCTGTGTAGTAACTCAAGCTAGACTTAACAGACTTGACAATCAGTTTAACATCTTCAACATTGATGGCAACAACATCAATGTCTCAAAGGATGTTAAAACATTAGGCATGTACATTGACTCGACCCTCTCTTTAAAAAGACAAATCAATGCTACTGCTTCCACCACTGCATACACTTGCAAGCTCATTAATGCCTGCAAACCGTTTCTGATTTCTGGCAACTGCATTACCTTAGCTACGGCCCTTGTACTAACCAAGATGGACTATTGCAATACCTTATATCTAGGCACTAACCAACACAATCTTAGAAAACTGCAAATCTATCAAAAGAATGCGCTCAGAGCAGCAAACAACTTCCCTAGAAAACTGTACATCTCTGAGCTGAGACACAGTGTTCGATGGCTATCAATCAACCAAAGAATCAAATTCAAGACCCTCTCACTCACTTACAAATGTCTGCATAACCTAGCACCCATGTACCTTTGTGACAAATTCAAACAGTACACAACAGACTGACTAGATCATCTCACTCTAACTGATTTATCATACCTAGGTTCAAGCTCCAAAAAGAAGGTGGCCGAAGCTTCCCGGTACTAGCAGCCAAAACCTGGAATGCCTTACCCCCTATCATCAGACTGCAACCTTCTTACCACAAATTCCGTAAGTCTGCCAAATTATGGCTCATCATGAATGATGATTAACCTCCCCTACTGCCCCAGTTGCTTCTTCTTGTATATGTGCCTGCATTATATGTTTTTATCATGTAAATACTTAACTATGCAACTGTAAATTCTCATCATGTAAATGCCAAATATGTACAAATATTGTCTATGCAACTCTGTAAATATGTAATTGTAAGAAATGTGCCCAGATTCCTGAGAGCTAGACGCGCTATATAAATAAATAAATAAATACAATTACTGTGCTTATTATGTTGAATTGTATGATGATATACCCAGAGTGAAGGAAAATGCTTTGGCTGGAGGGGAAATTCTCTTTATTGATGGTTCTTCGAAAATTGATCAGATTAATGGAGAAAAGCATTCAGGTGCAGCGGCAGTGAGACACAGATTAAATGGAGAATTTGAAGTTGTAGCAAGTGCAAGGCAACCATCTCACTTTTCCGCGCAAGTAGCAGAATTAGTGGCACTCATTGTCACTATCGAGAAACACGAACGTCAGGTAGTGACGGTGTAAAGTGACTCCGCCTACATGACTTCAACCGTACACGCAGGGTTAGTGCGTTGGAAAAGGAGGGGCTACCTCCATGTGGACAGCACTCCAGTGCAACACACATCCTTATTGGACAGGCTTATTAAGGCACTAAAACTCCCAGTGGCAATAGCAGTCGTTAAATGCGCAGCTCACACTAAGCAAACAGATTTTATCCCTTGCGGAAACTAAGACACAGACAAAGAAGCCAAAAGGGTTGCATATTCCCCAGATATTTTGAGTTTTGATACTCTGAGTGTTAAAGAAAGAGTAGTCAAGACCATGTTAATACAATAAGGATTTAATAAATTATCGATAACCCAACTAATGGAGATTCAAGTGAGTGTACTGCCGGAAGGGAAGGACTTATGGAAGTGAAGTGGTGTTCTTTATCCCCCACAGAAGCATTATGGCGACATGATAGCACTGGAAAGCCGGTGATGCCACTAGCGATATTAAAGGTCACGCTCAAACAGCTGCATTACCCCAGCGCATGTAACTAGGGAGAGTTTGTTTAGCAATGATTGCTGAAGACTGGTTCATTCCAAATTTGTTGGAAAATGTTGCATTATTTATGGTAAACTGCATCGTGTGTCAAAAATGTACTGCTGGACATACACTGAGAATCATTAGAGGGGTAGTCCCTCGACCAAATGGTCTGTTTCAGCATTTACACATTGACTATGTCGATTTGCTGCAAGTATGTAAGGGATATAGGTATCTGTTAGGGGTGGTGTGTCAGTTCTCCAGGTGGATCGAGGCAGGTCTGTGTACACACCCTGATGCCACTTGTGCAGCAAAGTTTTTAGTGTGCAAAGTCTTTCCGAGATGGGGTGTGTGTGAAGTGCTAAGATCTTACAATGGGCCACATTTTCTTAGTGAGGTGTTTGAACAGATAGGGCTTCTGTATAGAACATTAAACACAAGTTTTCTTCTGCTTATCACCCACAAGCAAATGGCATACCGGAGAGACTCAACGGCCTGTTCAAAGAAAGTATTGCCAAGATTAAATTGTCATTGAAGAAGGGATGGCTATATTGCCTGCCCTTAGCTTTATATGCCCTTCAGAATCAGCCTGGTTCAGACCATCACCTCACCCCTCATGAGTTATTGACAGGGTGGTGAATGAGAAGGCCTCTCACACCTCCGTCTAGGAGTAGAAGTGATGCCCAGAGTGTAGCTAAAACGTTAGGTGAAGAACTGCATGATTATTTGACATGTATGACCTCTAGCATCTCTCTCATTTCAGATCAACTCAAGTGTCAAGGGGGGGTCAGTCTCAGAACACAGAGGAAGACAATCCAACAACCAGTCAAACTGAACTTTTATCGGCACCCAAGTTGTATGTTGGTGATCTAGTGATGATTAAGAACTTTACAGGAAAGTTGCATGAGCCATGTTTTAATGGCCTTGTTTGTGTTGAAAATATAACCCCTTCAGCTGTGAAGGTCCAATGCAGACGAGCTTGGCTTCATTCAGGAGATGTGAAAGTCTACAAAGGTGAGACCCTCCCTCCCACTGTTGCAGATCCAGAAGCAAGACAAGAAGAAGAATTTCAACGTGTGCAGACTCGATCGATGATGAAGAAGGATGAGAAAGCAGCGACCAGTGAATGATGCAGATTTAGTTTGGACTAAAAATCAGGTGATACTCCTTATAGATATTTTAGCAGGAGTGCAAAGACTTGCAGTGACTTTTAGTAGGCCAAAAATGAACTTTAGAAAAACATTGACATACAAAGGCTATGCCTAAATGTAAGATCTTCATCAGGAATTGGAAACGAGATCAGTATTCAGATTCATTTTGTGGAGCATATCTATTCTAAAGCAGATAAACATATGGTACTTACTGATAGTGATGTGCATCAGCTTGTGCTTGCTTTTTTTGTTTTTATACTTAAAGTGTATCCTGCTCTTGTCTGAAGAGACAGTTGTATTCACACTTTTTTACAGGATCCTAAGAATGGCCCTGTAACCAGAAGGCTCCTCATTGTGATAATCGAGCAAATTTTACAGTTGCAAGTCTAAAGAAATGTGATGGTCATATTAAAAATGAGACATGTAGAAATCGGCACGGTTCTAGAGAATGAGCAAGTGCTACACTTACCAGGATGGCACAAAAGGTGGACATCTATGTTTTTGTGCATAATATATGCCTGTACGATCCCTCTTTTTGTCTTTCTGTTTCTCATGTTTCACAGTCTCTATCATGTTGGTACTCCAGATAAGACAGATGCCCCTTTGGTTCTCCCCACTGTGAGAACTGCTTTTGATTTGCTTCATGATCATTACACAAACTTTGCATTTGGGAGAAATGCAGAGGAAGGTAGTGAGGGGATAAATACCTATCTAGACAATGCAGCACACTTTGGTAATGACATGTGGTATCAGCACAAAGAGAGTTGCTACGTCTCCACCCTCATAGCCTATGCCATGAATACCTGAATACAGTCTGAACGTTAATTTCTAGAGAAGTCCCAGAACACAATGCCAGATGCCTCGTTCATCTTGCAGCCTCCATGGCCAGAGGACAATTTCAAGGACGTTGGGCCACTTTACGATGGAGATCAAAATGGTATTTTCGATTCCAGGGTTATTATATGAAGACTTCACAGTTGGATAAGGAACCAGGATGGGAGAGCAAGATGCTTGTGTATCATGCAGATGGACCGGAAGAGGTAGTCATGACAGACATGAAGAGACTGGAATGCACTGATATCACAGAAATAGCTGCATTGCCTGGATGTTGGGAACAAACTCAAGTCTTAGTCTATGGACGAGTGAGTGAAGTGCAAGAAGGGATGGGAAGGAGGACTGATGTCCTGTACAGCTCATCCACTGAAACATAATTTGTGCTAGAGGTACAGAGAGTAAACAAGGGGTGTTTGAAGTCATGGGCTAAACATGCCAAACTATGGACAAGAGTAGATGAATCAGGTCCAATGGTTGAGATTCCACTGGCGAATGCATCATTGTGCTTCAGAAGAGAAGGAAGGAAGCATGTGGGAGACAACATAGGCTGCAAAACTACAGTTGACATTACCAGAATAGGAGCAGGGCCGGCTGTCTTCATGGATCAATATTGGGCTTGTGGGCCTAGGCCCTACATGAAGCTGCCCAAGGATTGGGGGAGGATGTGATCTTTGGTGCTCATCCATGTTCCAGCATTAGTGATTCCTCAGAGTGACCTGAACATTGTAGAATTTCCAAAAGTAGATGCCCATTTGGGGAAAAACGATTGCTTAGATTTCTCAATTAAACGAAAAGAAATAATTACTTTTCAGCTAAGTAAATAGTAGCATATGAAGCCATTCCGTATGAACACAGGTTATTCAGCAAAACTGCTTCAATATTTATAACTATCTTCATGCCTTCGATCCAGACGATGGCTAATGCAAAAAGGTAGAAAATTACCAGATGGGACCTTCTGCAGACAATCTACACTACCATAAAGGGATTCAATGCTATCAATTAAGAGCTGAGGACCATACGACTAATGACCCTACAGAATAGATATGTCCTTGACATGATCACACCAATGGAAGGAGCAGTTTGCAACAAAATTGGGCCATCATTTTGCACATTTATACCTTCTAGTGATGACGAGAATGGGACCTTGACAGAGGCCATAACGTTCCTGACGAACTTGAATACGAAGATGAAAGATGAGAAAGAGGATATTGCGGATGACAGCTGGTTTGCATCTATATTCTCATGGATTCCAGAGTGGATGGTGAACATCTTCAAGTTTCTTGGAGAAATATTGGTGATGGCGATGTTTGGATTCTGTCCGATCAGGATAATAATTTTTCAGTGTAAGAAGACAGCAAAGAAAGCAGTAGAAATGAAGATCATGATCAATGTCGAATCTGGGTTTGGACCCAAGGAATTGACTGATAAAGATGTCAGAAAATACATAGAGGCCAGCACTATAGCACCCGAAGGAACAAAATTCCAGTATCCAAATAATCATTAGAAGTACACAGGATGATGGGTCTATTGTTATCTGAATGGACAGTGCAACCACATGACCTGGAGTGTGGATAAACATGTTAAATCAGCAGGCACCCTGAGGAGGGTGATGAAGATCTGGAATCCAAAAAAGCACTTCTTGAAGAGAAAACATCAAGATGTGGAGAATGGTGAAGAGGTAGTCAATGAATCGACCAGATTGGGGAATGCTTAGGAGCAGCTGCATGCCTCTGCAGGAAGTCCCACTCCCCTACCACCTGTATGTTCGAAGCCTCAGATTGTGCCATGCTTGACACTAGCAGTTATGACCATTTTGAGGCAAATTTTCGAAATAAGGTATCCACTGAGAAAACCCTATCAAATGTATCCCCGAAGAGATGGCAATCTGAGGGAGGAACCCCTTGGCGGAATATGATAAAGAGCAAGAAGAGGAGCTGATGACATCACAGAAAACGAGTCTGATGCCCTGAGAATACTGGCTGAAGAAAACGTAAGGATCTTATAGATATTGATGACGAAGTTAAGAGTCAAGTAAACCATTATATGTGAAAAGAAGATTGCATGTGTGTGAAGCACTGCAGAAAATGCAAGCCGTTCATTAACTGCACAGATGCTGTAATGCAAGTAGATTAAGTAATCTTAGGAGCTGGCTATGAGTAGTGAATAGATTGCAGACGAAGCCGTCATTGTATTTGAACTGGACATCAGTGTCATGAATTTAGTAAGCTCATAACCATGAAGAGGAAAGGCCCAGAACTGTGTCGCAGCAAGAATTAGCTGAGATCATGAACACGAATGACGAGGCTGTCTGGCCTGGTACCAAAGCTGAAGCAGCCAAGACTGGTTATCTATTCTTGAAGGTGGTGAACATGAGAAGCTGAATCATCCCTTGTTAAGGTGCAAGAAAGAACATTTAAGTCATTCAAATGCTGCAAAATGGACCAAATTGTGGTCTCCTGTCACATGAGCCTAGGATGGAAATAGAGTTGAGCATAGAGTTCTAGAATACTGATATTCCCATAGATAAGAAAACTCTGGAAGTCCAAGTTCAAAGACAATCTTCATGGCAGAAGGCATGGGTGATGAGAGATGATGGGCTAATTGGGTGGGGAGGTAAAGTCAAGTAGACCTCCTGGCACCTGAGTTTGATTTTACATGCTGCTAAGTGAATCGAATGTTCCAGACTGGCACCAGCATGCCAACCAGTTATACAGGGCTGTATAACGAAGGATCTTAAAGTTTAAGAGCCAATGATATACCGTGTATTTAATAATGTTGAAGATGTAGGCATAAGTTGTCCACCTGACAGTAGATATCCAATCACAACTCAACCCCTTATAGAAAGTATACATAGATGTTCACCTTGTGTCTATCACAGTCCCTTGTAGGTTTTTCTCATTTGCCATATAGTATGATGTCACGTCCGAGGTATTTTTTGTATAAAAAGATAGTTTTATGTGAAATGTTCTGAGAGATTCGAGTGAACATCTGTTGATGTCTGTTGTAACTCCCTGTTTCAGATAATTGTTATTAAAACAGCAACCTTTGCCATCTTCCTAATTTGGTTCAATTGCTTGGTGTCAGAGTTATTCTTCATCCCATCCATTGCATGCACGCTATCCAAAGGGCCTTACGCTCATCTACAAAAGCCAAAACACAAGGGTCTGAGGCCCATACAAGAGCAAATAAATATATTCTCATGGGGCTTAGGCCCAGAACAAGTCGGGGAGAGCCCTGAGAGAAAATAAAGGGGGTTTGGGACTCATACAGAATAAAGAGAACAGTTGTTGAACAAGTCGGGGAGAACCCACAACAGCCCAGGGGGGTCTGTGACCCATGTGAAAGAGAAAGAGACACTTGTTGGAAATATGGGTTTGATAGTCAAGTCTGACAGGACACTTCACCTGACTTGGCGCTAGAGTTTTGAGTTGGAAGAAGAAAGAAAAGTTATACACTTAAGTCTGGTGGGATACTTAACCAGACTTAAAACCACCTTTGGGAATTGATGCTTATGCACTGTTTTTAAGGAATCAGTCATTGTGTTTCTGCACCACAAACTGAACTTTAAAGGCCTGTATCTAGAGCGAGAGGCCTCCCTCTGGATCAAGGTGTGACGCAATCCAATCAGCCATGACTGGCAAGCTCCTCACCCTCCAAACCAAAATGCAGACAGTGAGACAATCCCTGAACAGCCCCCCTTCCTCGGCACCACCACCCCCTCTAGTCACACCCAACTCCTTCTCCTTCAAGGAAATTAAAGAATGTGACATGATCAATATCATGAATTCCATTAAGCCATCTAACTGCAAAGGTGACAACTGCCCAGCGGCACTCATCAAGGACTGCATGAGCCCTCTCACCCCTTTCCTTACAGCATTTGTGAATGCCTCCTTTGCCATCGGCAAGGTCCCCTCCTGCCTTAAGGAAGCCTGGATCCGCCCCTCATTAAAAAACCTTCCCTTGACCCCTCCTTTCGCAACAACTACCCGCCCATTACCACAGTTCACTTCCTGCTTAAGATATTGCACAAAGCGGCCTATTTACAAGTACAACAATTTATTGAGGAGAACCAACTTCTTGGGCTACGCCAATCCAGTTTCCGTCCAGGGCACGGGACTGAGACTGCCCTACTCGACTTAAAAAACCAAATGGACGATGCAAGAGACTCAGGGAAGTCCGCTCTCCTCCTTCTCCTCGATCTATCAGCAGCATTTGATCTTGTCGACAACAAGGTCCTATGCCACCACCTATCCGCCACAGCTAGGTTCTCACCTAACGCCACCGCCTGGATCTCTTCCTTTTTGCAAGGAAGGACCATGCAAGTATTCTCTGACCTGGCCTCAGCCGCACCCACTATCATCTTATGTGGTGTCCCACAAGGATCCTGCATCTCACCCACCCTCTATAATATTTTTACACCAATCAATTGATTAGCCATTACCACATACTCATAAATGTCATAATGTATGTCTTATAGGATTGTACTCATCTGTTCTGACATGTATATATGACTCACATGCATACGTTTCCTCTGTAACTAAGATAGCCACAAGTAACAGCGCTGCGATGCCCTTGGGCTGTATGTGCGCTATACAAATGTAAAAATACATAAATAAATCTGGGAAGTGTCAAGCAGTGAAGCAGTGGAGATGCTGTGCTTAGGCAGTGCTGACGCCAATCAGTGTACGCCATAATGGGAATTCGAGATGGCAGAACCCAGTAGATTTAAGCTTCCTGGAGGAGGTGAGAGGAAGATACTTTCCAAGGCTTGGAAATGCAACTTGCCATTAAGCAGTTCTCCTTACCGATTAACCCCTAGGAAATTACGACTTCATGTTACACCAGTGTGTGCAGATGTCACATTGTCAGCTGGACACATGGCATTTTATGTATGTCCCAACCTACATGCTTGTGAGTAACATTTGCAATCACAGTCAAAATCACCAAATAAACAGATGTCCCAGGGGGAATGCTAGCAAGCCTGGCATCCTCAAGGTTAAAGGGAAAATGTCCAAATGGAGGCTGATCAAGCCTTTATCTGTCTAAGACTACATAGTGATGCATAAAAGGTTTCAAATGACCAATTGCATTGCTCTGGGCAACAGTCTGTGCAACCCTACAGGCCATTGATTTGTATCCCAGCACTACACAGGGATTGGCCATATGAAATTCAGTCTTGGTGCTGCCACCAATGGGTCAATTCAATTTCAAACTGCTAGACATTGTCCCGTTGGCATGGGAACACAAGCAACACGAGACAAGTTTCGGCCATACTGTGCCTGTGATGAATTCCAATGTATGGGGTGACCATGTGAACCTGCTGCCAACACCTGCCTCATTATGAGATCCCTGCAGAAGGAAGATAATGGGTTCTCAAAGATCCCAAAGCCATCACCAGCTTTGAGATCATTAACCTGATATTGAATCCTAGGGTACACTGGTGTAGCCCCTGGCCCAATTAGGGAACACAGGCTATGAGTGCTATATTGCTCACCCTCTATGGGAGTGTAAGCGAAATAAAGGACATGGACACGAGGGTGAAAACAGTTTATACATTGTGTATGTGTTTTATTAACAATATGACATATTACTTTCCCTGCATGGACTGGGCTGTTCCATCAGGACAATGGACAGGGCACCCCAAGGCCTAAAGAAATGAAGTGGGCAGGAGAAAACCTTGGAGGGGGTGAATCCTGTGAGAAGACACCCTTGAAAATAAAGTCTGAAGGAGTGAAGAACAGCAGGGACAAAAAGCCACATCCCAAATTTAGGGGGGGAAACTAAAAGCAAAAAGTGATGGAAGAAAGGAAGTGACCAAATATGTCGGGGAGAATTTTCATTTTTGGGGTAGGACAAAACCTGATTTGCGTATTGTTAGTCACCTTCTGTAATGCCATAGCAGGGTGAAAAGGCTGGTTTAGAAGGTTGCACAGAGATATTGCAAGTGGCTAGGATCAATTGAAAGCTTTTGCATCCATCACTCTCCAGTGTTCCTCCCTCAGTCTAGCCAATGTAGAAAAAAGAAAAAAAGGCCCCTTTTTGGCTTATGACTTCCTAGGGTGTGTCATTGAATAACAAGACCTCTTCTAGTATCTTGCTTATTCGATGACTAGCACCGTTAAAACCGAATGATGCTGGTAAACCTGAATCCTCAAAAGATTTGTTGAACTTTTTTCCAATAAGGTAAATGATGAGTTTCACTGCTACCCACCTGGTGAGGGATGATTAGGGACGTTTACTCTGCCTGTAGTGCCTTTCTGATCTACAGGTGGAGCACAGGAATGCCCATGATAAGCATCATAAGGCATTGTTTACATGTTTGGTGGTGTTTGCAGTGCTAATAGCACCAAGCTGAATTACTGTTATCATTAGAGGTGATAGCAATTTAGTGCCTCAATACAGGTGTTTGTATCTCCCGTAAGGAATTCATGGGGGTAACAGAAAAGACAGACACTAGTGTTCACAGATAAAGGGTGTTCATTAAACTGTATGTAGAGGTTAGAAAAACGCCTAAACTAAACCTAAAGCCAAGATGGGGAGCAAGCAAAGACCATCAAATCATAATAAGGCAGTCCTAGCAGTGTCTTGTCAAATAATAAGGGCCTATACTTAAAAAGCCTATTGCCAATCGTTACCACTAAGTTAAAAAAAGAGTGCGGATTAATGTTCACCAGAAAAGAAACAAGTGCTCACATAATGATAAGTCAGGATGGTATGGCAGGATCTCCCATCCCAATTCTTTTAGCACAGGACAAGGCGGGTCTCCTGAGCACAGCACACTCCCAGGCCTCTCCAGCACGAAGTTCACAAGTCTATTTTACGATACCAGAACCTTCAAGGATCAAGTCTCTTTACTCAAAGTCTCTTGCCTTAGAAGGCCTGCTGGATCTAAACAACAATCAAAACAAACCAACAAATCCTTCAGTGACCTTGCACCTTTGGGCAATTGCTCTTCACCCCTAGGACCTCCTGCAACAGACACACACAAATTCTTTCCTCTCAAGTTGTTTGCATTCATATAATGTTGCCACTCGCAACCATGAGCTCAACACAGTTCGGTTTGCTATCAGCTTCCTCCGACTCACCAACTGTGTTGAAAAAAGACAGACACTAGTGTTCACAGATAAAGGGTGTTTATTAAACTGTATGTAGAGGTTAGAAAAACGCCTAAACTAAACCTAAAGCCAAGATGGGGAGCAAGCAAAGACCATCAAATCATAATAAGGCAGTCCTAGCAGTGTCTTGTCAAATAAGAAGGGCCTATACTTAAAAAGCCTATTGCCAATCGTTACCACTAAGTTAAAAAAAGAGTGTGGATTAATGTTCACCAGAAAAGAAACAAGTGCTCACATAATGATAAGTCAGGGTGGTATGGCAGGATCTCCCATCCCAATTCTTTTAGCACAGGACAAGGCGGGTCTCCTGAGCACAGCACACTCCCAGGCCTCTCCAGCACGAAGTTCACAAGTCTATTTTACGATACCAGAACCTTCAAGGATCAAGTCTCTTTACTCAAAGTCTCTTGCCTTAGAAGGCCTGCTGGATCTAAACAACAATCAAAACAAACCAACAAATCCTTCAGTGACCTTGCACCTTTGGGCAATTGCTCTTCACCCCTAGGACCTCCTGCAACAGACACACACAAATTCTTTCCTCTCAAGTTGTTTGCATTCATATAATGTTGCCACTCGCAACCATGAGCTCAACACAGTTCGGTTTGCTATCAGCTTCCTCCGACTCACCAACTGTGTTGAAAAAAGACAGACACTAGTGTTCACAGATAAAGGGTGTTTATTAAACTGTATGTAGAGGTTAGAAAAACGCCTAAACTAAACCTAAAGCCAAGATGGGGAGCAAGCAAAGACCATCAAATCATAATAAGGCAGTCCTAGCAGTGTCTTGTCAAATAAGAAGGGCCTATACTTAAAAAGCCTATTGCCAATCGTTACCACTAAGTTAAAAAAAGAGTGTGGATTAATGTTCACCAGAAAAGAAACAAGTGCTCACATAATGATAAGTCAGGGTGGTATGGCAGGATCTCCCATCCCAATTCTTTTAGCACAGGACAAGGCGGGTCTCCTGAGCACAGCACACTCCCAGGCCTCTCCAGCACGAAGTTCACAAGTCTATTTTACGATACCAGAACCTTCAAGGATCAAGTCTCTTTACTCAAAGTCTCTTGCCTTAGAAGGCCTGCTGGATCTAAACAACAATCAAAACAAACCAACAAATCCTTCAGTGACCTTGCACCTTTGGGCAATTGCTCTTCACCCCTAGGACCTCCTTCAACAGACACACACAAATTCTTTCCTCTCAAGTTGTTTGCATTCATATAATGTTGCCACTCCAACCATGAGCTCAACACAGTTCGGTTTGCTATCAGCTTCCTCCGACTCACCAACTGTGTTGAACCCATTGGCTGGTCTTGCTTCTGGAGTCAAGGACAGTACCATGGTAGCCAGCATTCCTCCCCACCTATGTTATCAATGCGGGAGGCCCCTGTGCACTGTTGACATCTGCTTCTCCGCACACAGGCTCTGACTCCCGGTCTTATGATTTCCCTTTCGGAGGGTTTGCGGGTCTGGGTTGAAAAGGTCAAGGGCAGGTCCCCCTTCATTGTCTCCCCAGGTCTCAGCGCCTTTCTCGTCCATTTGAACTACCAGTACGGTATAGCTGTGTCATCGTCCGTTCGGCCTTGCTCATAGTGTGCTCTCGTGCTCTGCCTTTTATCCCAGTGGGGAAGGTAAAGGGCCATCAGGTGTGCATGGTTATTGTCAATTGCCGTCTCTGCCTGACCCTTGTGTTGGAACATGTCAGGTAAATGGCTCTGATGTTAGTCCATTGTCTGTTAAGGAAAGGGGGGTGGTAGAGTTTCTAAATGTCCTACAGAGTAGGATGGGAAAAAGGTGTTACAAAGAAGGGGGTACTGCATCTCGCCCGTCGGTGTCCCACTTCCACTCCCCGAAGACCCCCCAACTAGGTGATCCTCCCCCACTTGTCCACCCCCAGGAACTGGATCCAATAGCGATGGCCGTGTCCTGGCCACCTGGATGACATATCTCTGGGGACTAGCGGTTCAGACACCTTCAGGTTTCTCACACTCCCCATTCTGAAGTTGCCACGGACTTCACTGGGGAGTGGCCATATTACCACATGTGGTATTACTGCTGGCACCACTACCGCCAATGTGAGCAAAGCTCCATTCACAAACATGCATTTTCTTTTGCCTCTGGGTGGGAAAACCCCACACTGAGTAGTAAAAATAGGAGGTACCATTACCGCCACACTCATAAAGAGGCCCCTATAGTAACATTTAAACTGAATGTTGTTTTTCCATTTAAGTTTTAGTTGTTTGATTAATCGAGGGGATGCATTGAAAAAGGGCTATGCCTGAAACATTTGCAGGACCACCCCAATATGTATAGCAGAATAAGTGAAAATACTAGAAGTGATTTAATGAATTAACTGTATGAATAATAAAATGAAAGAACACTTTTTCAAGAGGTTACCATAATGCATGCCAAGGCAGGCTGCAGTGTGCCTTGATTCCTGGACCGCAGTCCACGTGGTGCAGAGCCTTATGATGTGCCTTAGCATGTATTCACCACATGCACTAATAGTTACTAATAAATTAAGGTGAAGGCTTGCCAAATGATGTCATGTATTGCTTTAATTCTTTCCTCAACTGGTAGCTCTCCCCTCCACACTTCTGGAATGCAGGTAATGTTTCTTATGGTGGGTGATTACTTTGGACACGTGTTTGGAGTGCGACTGTGTAGTAAATAATCATTGTGCTTTGAGAACTTTGTTTTAGCACTTTTGCACTTTGCATCCAGCGCCTAACCAGAGCTGTAGCCTACCTATAAGATCAGCTATTGGGCTGTTCCCTATGGTTAATGAATTATTGCTGCCATGGACTTGTTGAACTTTTAAGAGATTTTACAACCTCACAGGCAGATCTGTTTATATGAATTGCTTAAGTTAATTAGAACTCCCCAAGTTATCCGTTAACATTCCACTTCGTCTTCCACTCAGGCAAATTCCGATCCATTAAAAGTGCCCTATACCCTACAGCCACCCTGAACACTCACCTTATCTACAGACCTCCTTGCCCAATTGCCTCCTTCGAGGACGACGTATCTCAACTCCTCTCTACCAATACTAAGCCTAGCTGCCAAACACTACTATTGGGAGACTTTAACTTGGGATTCAATGACCCCAAAGACAACCATGCCTCAGCCTCAGCTAACACCATCACTGCACTAAGCTACACCCATCGAATTAACAACCCTACACACATGAAAGGTTGCACACTTCACTGGCTAGCGGATCATAATTGCAACACAAACATAACATCTAACTCACAATGCCCATGGTCCGACCACCACATCATCACATTTAATATCGACAAGATAATATCGACAAGAACTATAGGACTGACGCTGCCCACCCATGGCACCAGCTGCTTTATCCTGAAATTCTTGCAGTATCACCACAGAGAAAATCATGCCGTTACTTCACCCCATCACAGCAGACAATAACCGGCTGACTAACTACCCTGCAGCCATGATCATCCTCTACAACTACACTGTCCAAGCAGCCATTGAGGAAGTAGCCCCACTTGCCTTGCACAAAGCAAAACCCCTAGCCCACCTAAACACATGGTACACCCCCAACCTGAAAACACTACGCAGCACCAAGAGAACTGCTGAGTCCAACTGAAATAAATACCTAACAAGGCAGCATTCCTCGCTGCATCTAAAAATTATAAGCAGTCCATCCACCATACATAAAATGTAACATACAATGGAAGAGTCACAAATGCCAAGTCAGGAACCAAGGAACTCCTCTTGGCCATACTAAGAGAACTTGAGTCACCCGTGCAACCGCCTGAAGGCTGTCTCAAAGATGAAAACCTGAGCACCAGCATTCAGAAAGCCCTCTTGGATAAAATAGCCCTCATTCAATCCAAAATTGAAACAAATAAAACAAATATTAAACCCTCACAACCTCAACAGACTCTGAGTAATGCAAGCCACAAAACTGGCTTACATTTTGAATTCTCTCCTGTCTCAAACACTGAGGTCCTACAAATTATAACCAGCCTCAAACCCTACAGATGCCAATGCGATATATGCCCAGCTCCACTTATTAAAGAATGTGCCAACAAACTAACACCATTCATCACTAAATGAATCAACGCTTCGTTTGACAGTAGGACTGTCCCAACAATACTCAAGGAGGCGTGGGTCCTTCCCCTACTGAAAAAAATCTACTCTAGACCCCAAACATACCAACAACCTATCGACCTATAACCACAGTGCCATTCCTCCATAAGATTTTGGACAGAGCAGCGTATCTCCAGATCCCAACCTATCTTAAATGCAATAACCTTCTCGGCGTACGGCAACCAGGCTTCTGCCCTAAACATGGGACGGAAACAGCACTATTGGACCAGAAAATACAAATGGATGAGCTGAAAGACAAGGGCAATTTAGCTCTTCTCCTCCTGATAGATTTCTCAGCAGCGTTCGACCTGGTCATCCATAATATACTATTTTATCATCTAGCCTAAGCGGCACACTTCTCACTGAAAGCCATTCAATGGATGCACTCTTTTCTCTTGGATAGAACCAGGAGAGCTTTTTCTCCCATCTCTGCAGCATTACCTGCCCCAGTCTTAAGTGGCATACCCCAAGGTTCCTGCTTCTCACCAACACTTTTTAATATATTTATGAAACCTCTCTTTGACCTTCTTGACGATCTCGGTGTCACCTAGACCAATTATGCAGATGACACTCAAATCCTCATACCCATATCCGGATCTCATGACAAAGGGCCTCATTACACGTTGTGCGGTAAGGGAATAATGGTACCGGTAAGCGACTACCGGTACCGCTAAATTCCCTAGCTAATTACGACCCGGACTTGCCGCTATTAGCAGAACCGGTAAGTACAGTGCCACTAATAGCGACAAGTCCGTGGGCGCGCGCGCCCCAGACCGGCAATAGCGGCATGGTGCTAATTGCACAGCATCACAAGCCATGCAGACTGTCCAGGAGATCGCAAACACCAAAGTTGGCATCTATTCACTTGCAACCATCCCAAGTAGCATCGGGGCCATCAAGTGTACCCATGTGGAATTGGTGGCCCCACATCACAATGAAGTAGTCCACCAAAACAGAAAACAATTCCACTCCATCATTGTCTGAATGGCATGTGACGCAAACAAGATAATCACACATTGTTGCTCCAGACATCTCGGCTCAACCCATGATTCAATGGTCCTGTAGAACTCAACCATACCACGCAACATGGAGCGACAAGCCGGCCAACGATCGTGGCAACTTGGTGATTAGCAGGGCATGTATATGGCGGTGTGATTGGGGTGGGGGAGAGAAACATACACCAACTGGGAGTTGACTGTTGTGCGTGGGACAAATGGTCATACAGATGTACGCCAATGTCCATCGGGGAACGCCACAATGTACTTGAGAAGACCCCACATGAAATGTGAAGCTGCACAACATTGAATACAATCCAACTTTCGAAAGATTACACATCCATCCACACCCACATTTCACATCATGCCACACCACATAATACACAAAACAGCAACATGCCGTCAAGACAGTCATACAGAATTTGGGCAGCACAACATTAATACAGCAATGTGCCTTAGAATGCATGCAAAGGGATCACCCCTAGCCATAGCATCTGACCACAAACCTATAGCACCACTGAAGTGATGCTTCACAGCATAGCAACATGGATGTTGGAATGGCAGTACACTGGCATTGCGGTACTAAATTTGAGACCTGGCCTCACCCAGGACATATCTATTACTGTCGGAGGCATGATTCGGGCATGTCGACTTGCATGGTCGAGCTCAGCTTTGCACATTGCAGTCACGCAGATCGTTTGCATGCATGCTATCAGTTGTGATTTCCAATGACAATGCAAAGACGATTTGTGTGACATGTACAGGCCGCACCAGAGGTGGCCGGTAACAGGTACCCATTCTTCACCCCATACAGGCAAAGCCGGCTATCCCCTGAAGAGGTGGCTCCTAACCCCTGTATGGAACCCACAGAACCAGCAGGAAGAGGACAACAATATTGCACATACCCGTACCCGCATCGTGATGGAGCAGACATTTGGCCTTTCAAACACACAGCTCTGGTGCCTAAGTGTGCCGGGTGAGGCTCTCCTGTACGGCCATGACAAAGTGCCGAAGATAACCATGGCATGTGTGAAGCAGCACAAAATGTGCATCAGACGGGATGTGCCTATGCCACCTGACATGCAACCACCAGATGAGGATGATGTGGATGGTGATGAGGATGGTTTAAATGGCCCGCCAGGACATGCAAGAGGCGATGGCCAGGAGGGACACGATGTGCGTCAGCATCTGATGTATCAGATTCCATGAGATACAAGAATAAAACTATTATGGATGGAAATGGGTATTGTTGCCCTGATGCATGTGGTGAGTCCCACAAAGAACCATCTCCCCAATACAGTACACATACACAATGATGAAGACCAAGCCTGTGTTTCAACTTCTCAACAGTGTATTGTGAACAAAATTCAAACAAAAAGTGCATGGCCCCAACTGTGCAAACGACCTCACCCCCTCCCCCCACAACACTCCCAAAAACAACCTTACCCTCCTCCCCCGCAACACTCCAAAAAACACCCTTACCCCCCTCCCCCCACAACACTCCCAAAAACACACTTACCCCCTCCCCCCACAACACTCCCAAAAACACCCTTACCACCTCCCCCCACAACACCCCCATGTGAGCCTCATAGTGTGTACATGTCCTTCTCCACATGTGCAACCTAGTCCTTGCTGGCCCTAATTCTCAGTGCCTCCTCTGCCATTGGGTGGTTGGAATGTGGTGCGCCTCAGGTTGCGCAGAGAGCGGCGCAGGGGGCTTGTTTGCCAGGAACTCCCAGAGGAGGAGGTGCCCGGTTGATCCTGTGTTGTGGGTGGGCATTGGCGCTCAATCGCGTCCGCTATACGGATCACGGCCTGCCTGAGTTGGGCCATTTCATTGCAAATCCTGTTCGTGCATGCCTCCATACCCTCCCTTGTCTGCCTTGCATAAATACAGAGGTCCTCCCTCAGACGGCTGCCTCGGCCACATGCTGCCCTACCAGCCCAGTGATCTCTGCCTGCCTCTGGCTGATGTTTATACATTTGCATGGATGCAAGGTCATGTTGCGTGCTACGAGCAGGAGGGATGACTGCTGCGCCTTGGTCCATGCCTCTGGCATCAGGTGAGGACACCTGGGGGCTCCATGCCCCTTCCAGGGTGTGGGTGGCTGATGCTCCATGGCTACCTGACCCTGAAGACAACCTTGGGCTTGCCTCAATGGCGCGTGTTGGGCTGGGGGTCTGGCTTCACTCCACAATGTCAAGTGCTTCCTCCTCGTCCGAAAGTGGTACAGTGGCTGCTGCCTCACCAGTTGAACTGGTGGCAGCAGAGTGCGTGCCCTCTGTGCTGATTTCACATGCAATGGGACACACTGCCGTGGGTGCAACAATGGCAGCAGCCATGGCCTCAGGCTGCGTGGAACTTGTGCTCCTGCTGCCTTTGTCCCTCTGCTGCAGGATACTCCTCCCGGTTACCCTTGAGGTGGTAGCGGTGTCCCCTGTCGCATCTCTCCTGGGCTTTTTTGTAGATGGGGGAGCAGGTGTCGCAGTGCGTGGGTCCTCATTTTCTGTCTGTGATCCTGTAGGGGTGAGAAATGGGGAATATCATCGTTTATGGTTCTACCTGCCTTATGCTGAATGTTTACGTCATGCCGCTCTATGCATTGGGGCCTCTTTATTGTGGATTCCGGTAATGGGGATGTCGGGTGGGTCATGCATGAATGGGTCTGTGTTGCACGTGTATGTGGTGATGCATGCATGTATGTTTGTGGCTGGATCCATGGCATGAATATGGACACATATTTGGGGGGCCCCTCACACTTCACTGTGCATTTTTTGATGTATACACTCACCTCCATCGGATGAAGTGGCCACACCATGCTCCATTTCTCCAATACCCTCTATCGATTCCACTCCAATTGTGGATGCGCAGGTCTCCTCCCACTCACTGAGTTTCAGAGGTGAATCGCCGCCACCTCCTGTGCCCATTGCCAGCTTGCGGTTCACTGACAGTATATTTCTCACACGGAGCCGGAGGTCGTCCCACCTCTTATGGCAGTCCTTGACTGTGCGGTTGGTGGTGCCCACCGCACTGACTTTGTGGGCAACCTCTGCCCAGATGGCCTTCTTCTTGAGGATGGTCTCCCGCCGCATGTCATTGCTGAAGACTACATTTGCATTTGCCGATAGTGTCTCTGTGATCATGATCAGCTCCTCATCGCTGAATTTTTCCTTACGTTGGCGATCAGCAGCTTTTTTTACGCCCTTGGGCATCTTTGGGCTATCCGGGTTGGATTTGTGTCTGAGTTTCCTTGAAAGGGGTCCTAGATGCGGAGGATGGCAATGGATTGTGTTTTTAAAGATGGCCGCCGTGCTCTTTCCCGTTCCTGTGCGATGACGCAATTTCCGGTTCCGCATTTTAACGGTGACCGCTAGTAGCGGTGACCGCAATTGGCATGCAGCGTGAAGGCAGAGGTGCTATTAGCACTTTAGTCGAAGCCGGTGAAGGACTTTTTGGGGACTTTTACGGCATGGCGGTAGGGCCATTACTGGCATGGCGCTATGCTCGTGTCCGCGTACTGGTAATAGTACGCAATTAGCACCCTCATGCGAGGGCGGAGACGCAAATAACACCATGCCGGTAAATGGCTTAATTTACCGCACAACGTGTAATGAGGCCCACAGACTCTGAATCAATCAATATAATCTATCAAACTAGTCAGTCCAGGATGGCCTAACATGGAATATGCCTAAGTGACAAAAAGACGGAAATTCTCCGCATTTGTTCATAACACTGGCTAAACTAAATCCTTTAATATTGATGGCAATATCATCAAGGTGTCTAAGGAGGTAAAAACTCTCAGTATTTACCTTGACGCAACCCTATCCCTAACTAAACAAGGCAATGCCACTGCTTCGGGCACAGCCTACACATCTAAGCTCATTAATGCCTGCCGACCTTTCCTGTCACCCGACAGTTGCATCACCCTAGCCAGAGTCCTCATCCTGTCCAGACTATACTATTGTAACACCCTCTATGCTGGGACAAAAAACTACAATATCAAAAAACTGCAGGTTATCCCAAACAAAGCCCTGAGAGCAGCGCTAAACATACCCAAAAAGACTCACATCTCACTGACTAGACGGAACACACACTGGCTTCCCATACAAGAATGAACACTCTTCAAAACACTATCCATGACCCATAAATGTATACATAAATCTGCCCCGAAATACCTGGTTGACAAATTCAGCACCGACCAATCTAATAGGCCTATACTTTCAGCCTGCTCACACTTGCTCGCCATCTGCCGTTTCAAACATCAGAATGCGGGAGGGAGCAGTTTTCATGTGGTAGCGGCCAAACATTGGAACACGTTACCAGCCTCATTAAGGTCAGAAGCCTCCTTTTGGACCTTCCGCAAACGTTTGAAAACATGGCTCTTCTCACAGAAGCTGCTGAAATAACTCCCCTGAGTTACTGGAACCATGTCTAATGCCTAAATAGGCACTGCTTTCTAACAATGGGCGGCAAGGTCCATCTATATGCCCATATGTAATACTGTAACTGTGCAACACTATTACCGCCTTGTGTCTTATCCACCTGTGTAACCTGTGATACTGTTTTACTGTCAAGATCAGCACCCAGATGCCTCCAGGTTGGGTGTGTCATGCATGAATGGGTCTGTGTTACAAATTGCAAATTAAATAAATATATGAATAAATAAACATTGATTTGGGTTTAGATTTATTAAAACAGTTCATTTCTTTTGAATTACCAAGACTCTTTGACTATTTAGGTGCCAAAAGCGAAGCTGTTGTCACCGCATGGAACCATAGATGCTCGTTTTTCCCCGCGTGTTTGGAAGGCCTTTTCTGAACGTGCTGGATCCTGACGCTCATAACATAGCTTGCCATCATGTTCTAGGGGTCATAGGAATTTATGTCCACAGCATATGTACCTCATACCCAATGCCCTATGTCACAGCTGTGTTTGAGGTCAGACGAAGGGGGACCAAATGCAAGTCAGATATGTGCCATGCTAGATCATCCAGAAACATGGGCAGGACAGGAAATCTAAGCATGTGAGGAGCCTACCTCAAGATGCCCCATATCTAATGTAATGTTAGTGGTCTTGTATAGTGCTGTTGTGTCTCTGCAAGGAAAAAAGCAAAAGTACATTAGTGGGAACGTGGGAGAGGCAGCTGGGAACCTGTGGTGTTTGGTGGAGGTCAGAAGTACCCGCTTCCCGCGTGCCAATTTGCTTTCTATTAATTTGGCAAAGAGATCTGGGAGTGTTATCCATAGGGAAGAGCCGAAGATCTGATAGACTAAAGCGCTTTGGTTCCGGTTAGCCACTGATGTGGGTGAGTGTGATAGGGCTAAAGAGGAGAGCTTACTCATGGTTCAGTGTGTGTTGATGTGCTAATGTCTAGGCCTGTGGTGGCTGTCTGAGTGGGGTTTTGTGTATGAAGTATAAGGTAGTAAGAGATGTTAGAGATGTTAGCGGGGAATCAGATAGCTGGGGGATGTGGGGTGCTGGCCATACAAGGCAAAACAACTTGCAACCCAGCACTCCTACCACTTTCAGACAGGTCCCATTTCACTACCTTACAGTGGCACTGTCAATTCCCCACTCTCTCTCTTTCCCTCTCATAGATATATTGTATCTCATGTGAAACAAAAGAAGCGTCTGTGAGATATGTCAGATGTGGCAAAGGAGAAGTCTGAAAACTCCACTCATTTACCATACACTACATGCTAAGGGTTAAGGGAGAAACGATAATTTGGGGCAAGGGCAACTTATAATTTGAGAGCCAACCGTCACCCATTTTGACTTGTTTAGTATGCTGGTTGGCACGATGAGAGATGCCTCAAACTTCACTCTAGCATGCTCAGCTGCTGTACTCAGTGGCCTGCTGGGAATTTTGCCAATCATGGTAGGGCCCTTCTTGGCAGAGCACAAAGATGTTTCTCAGGCGTTTGTTGGGCATTTGCCAGGTGGTCAGGGTAGGGGCCAGAAACCCTTTTCGTTCCTCCTTGCAGTCTACCTTCTCCTTCCCCCGGAAGCTCATGATATCCCAAGCTCTGGTTCTCTCTAGCATGGACTACTGTAACAGCCTCTTTCTAAATCTACATGCCTCTACTCTCCGGCCTCTGCAACTAATCCAGAACAGGACTGCGAGACTTGTTGTTGGCCTCAAGCCCAGGCATCGTATCTCTCCAGCTCTGAAATCTCTCCATTGGCTCCCAGTGGATGCAAGAATTAAATTCAAAACCCTCTGCATTGTCCACAAGGCTTTTTGGGGACTGGGTCCAAAATACCTTCAGCTATCCCTCCGCAAATAACTCCCCTCTCAAGCTCTTCGCTCCTCTACCTCCAACTCCCTCAGGGTCAGTCGTTTTTCAAAGAAACGAGCTGGGGGTAGATCTCTGTCTTCAGCTGGGGCCTCCCTCTGGAACAGCCTCCCTGCCACTCTAAAACTTGAGGAGAACCATCTCTGGTTCCGGAAGCACCTAAAGACCTTCCTCTTTTCTTCTGCCTTCGCTCCCCCTCTCCCTTGCTGATCACGCGGTGTCCTCCGGGCCCAGGTACCTGCTCACCCTGCCACCCCCCAGCACTGCCTCCGGGCCACCCCTTGCAGTTGGGTCTGTATCTGTACCCATTCAGCCCCCCCTTTTTCTTCCTGCACTTATCAGACCTACCCTGTATGCTGCCTTAAACCTAGCACTTGCAAATTGCTGGCTGCACTACCACTGTTTGTTGCCTTTATTATTTATTTATTGTTATTTATCTGTTTCTCCTCTGCTTCGCACTTTCCACTTCTCCCCCGTTCCATGCACTTTTCCCCTCCCCCTCTCCCAGGCACTTGCGCGCTCTCAATGTCACTGGGCCTAGTAATATCGCTGTTTTGTTCTCCCCTGTTCCCCTCCCTTGCCTTATCGCGCTCTGAAACACTTGTGTACGAGCGCGATATAAAATAAAATATTAATATCAATACTATGCTGTTTCCCACAAGTCCCAAAATTCTCCTTCCATATGTCGATGAGCAAGCAATCAGAAACCTAAACCCAAAGATCAGGAGGTGAAGAGAAGTCCTGTAGAGAATGCTTTATATCTGAAGGGACCGACACAGAGAAATGTGGTACAGAGCCCCGCAGTGGGAACATGGAAAGTAAACTGTATGGGCCTCATTACGACCCAGGCGGTAATCTGCCGTCATTACCGCCATGGCGTAATGAGCGTTTACGCCGTGGGCCAATGGCGTAAAGAGCGCCACATTACGACCCATCGCGCACGAGCATTACGCCATGGCGGTAATGCAATTAACGCCATGGCGGAAAAGGCCCCTACCGGCATCGTAGGGCGTGCAAGGTGCACTTCCGCCACCGTAAGTAGCGGCCACCGTAAGTAGCGGCCACCGTAATTAGCGGTGGCCACAATTAGCGGTCACCGTAAAAAGCAGAACCGGAAATAGCGTCATCGCGGCGGAACGGGAAACAGCACGTTGGCCATCTTTAAAAACACAATCCATTGCCATCCTACCGAACAACACCAGATCCAACCCTGACACCTGTCCCAACCAATCACCCACCCATCCAACTACCCAAAAATGCCTAAAGTTGTGAAGAAGGCATGTGACCGCCAGCGCCAGGAAAGATTTAGCCGGGAGGAACTCTGCATGCTTGCGGAGACCCTGCAAGACAACGCAGCTGTCGTTTTCTCCCCGGAAATGACCAGGACAGCGATAGCGAAAAAGAAGGCCATCTGGGCCCTGGTGGCCGAGCGCGTCAGCGCGGTGGGGACCGTAACCCGCACCCCACAGCAGTGCAGGAAGCGCTGGGATGACCTTCGCATACGGGTCAGAGCCGTCATCTCTGCGAACCGCAACCTTGCCCTGGGTACCGGTGGAGGTTCGGAATCCCCACTAAAACTCCAACCGTGGGAGGAGATTTGTGCAACCACGATTGGCATGGAAGGCATTGAAGGCATCGGAGGGATGGAAAGGGGAGCTCCGACATCAGGCGATGAAGGTAGGTGCCTCAAACAAGACATGCCATAGTCACTGCAGTCCATTCATGTGTAGCACAAGGTTGCCCTATAGTGTAAATGCAACACATTAGCTCCACACTGCCCATAGCCACATGCGAGCACCACCCTCTATACACTGCTGGCACCCACATACCTGCATCCACATTCCACACAAAAAGGAGACAACCTGCATGGCCCTGCCTGAAATCTGCCTCATCTACTGACCAGAATCATGTCAATCATTGTCATTCCAAAGTCCGCAGACCCATCAATAACGCCCTCCCTCCTTTGCTCCACCACAGGCACAGATTCACACCCCGAGGACCAGGACACCCCTGCGACGAAGAGTGCCAAGAAGGCCAATAATACCATCCCCGCACCCTCAACCTCAGCTGCAGTGAGGCAGACCCCACAACAAGCAGAATCCACTGCAAGCAAATCGGACGGCCCACCGGCAAGCACCCCTGTAGGCAGCAGGCCAGCAGCAGCAGCTCCACCTGTACCAACATTGCCTGCCACAGAAGGCACCGGGTCTGCGGCCAGCAGCAACATGGGTGAAACAGCTGCAATTGCTGCTTGTTCAGACTCTGACATTGAGGAGCACGAAGTCAGAAGCCCCACTGACCTTCCACATTCCCCCTGTTTGTCAAACGCCAGCCCCCATGAGGATCACACACAGGGGCACACAGAGGAAGAGGAGTGGCCTTCTACCCCATACCCAGTCCTCAGTCCACAGGAGGGGAGCAGCCCCTCCATCACACCACCAGCACTGGGCATGGCCCAGCAGGGACAGCAGTCCCTCGAGGACATCATAGAACGGCAGCAACAACTGTCCACGATGCTGACTGAGCATGCCGCGGAATGTGTGGGGGCTAGGGCAACCATTGAACAGGCCACGGAGACCCTAAGGGGCGAAGTAGCGCAGAGCACTGCCACCCTGAGGGATGCCATGCAGGCCATGTCTAGGGACATCTGTTTTGAACTTGCCGGGTTGCGTCGTGCGCTCACTGAGCTCACCCACACCCTACAGGACGTGCATGCACGGGGGCAGGCAGGGACATCCTCCGCTGCCAGTTCTGCACAGAGCAGCCCCGTCCGACGTTCCGGACGTAACCTGCGCTCCACAGCCAGGGGTGCCCCGGGGGCCGGGAGAGGGGGCTTGTAACAGCCTGTGGCCACTGTCACAGGCATCTGTTGACACCTACATGGGGTGTGTTGGGGTGTGCAGGGGGTAGGTGGGAGGGGGTGTGTTGGGGTGTGCAGGGGGAGGTGGGAGGGGGTGTGTTGGGGTGTGCAGGAGGGAGGTGGGAGGGGGTGTGTTGGGGTGTGCAGGGGGGAGGGGGTGTGTTGGGGTGTGCAGGGGGGAGGTGAGAGGGGGGAATGGTTGTGTCACGACGTTTTATGATTGAAATACACTTTTTGCTTTCCCGAAATGAAATGTGTGGACATTTTCATTGCATATGTGTGCTTTATAGGTGTACAGTCCACAGTGTGCATGTCCCAGAGACACACAGTGCCCCAAGTGCAGTCTCCATGTGATACACACCAGCCGCTGTGGGATGTATTTACCCATGCATCCGAGCCCTACCTCAAAACTGTGCAGTACTGACTTGGAAAACATCATGATGGCCAGAGCTTCCCAGAAAATGCACAGGGAAATGCATGAAGAATAGGCTGCCACTCATTTTTGCCGATGTTATGGGCACAGAAGGACGCTGCCTAAAACCACCATTGGACTACCCACACAGTAGTCTGAAACCATTGGGAGTGGCAATGCTGATTGCCAAAAGCAAACCCATAACTGTTGGGAATTCATTGTCTTAAATCCCAAAAAGGGGTGCAGTACCAGTACTCACCACTATCCAAAAGCCGGCGTTTTAAAACCAACAGATTTTGTAGAAAACTGAATAAATGAACCCAAAACATGCCAAAGAAAGACATTTTAAGAGGTGGATCCAATGTAAAGTTATATTCTGAAGTGACTTGAAGGTTTATAACAAGACTGGCTGAGATGTGGATTTCAGCAGTTTAAGTAAATTTGGACTGAAAGACACTACAAATCGAAATGTTTAAATTGACTGAGTGACCTACTTTTGTGTGTCACATAGGTTTTAATTGTTTAAATGTCATAGTTTTAAACTTAGAATCAGCATTCTAGCTGCATATGTAAAAATGTTTAGTTTTATTTGAATGCAGAAAACTGGGGAACAGAAATGACATGTAGCTAAAAACTGGCTTAAAGAGATTCCAATTTTGCCTGGCAACTACCCCCCATCAGGAGTGAAACTTGAGTCACAGCTGTGTTCCCAGGCCTATCTGCCTTTTGCTGGCCACACTAAGGATATGCCATCTCTCTGATAATTGAATTAAGGGGAGCCCCCACAGAATACAGGAGCTCTGAACAAAGCCCTGTCCTGACCCAGGCAGATAGTTTATTGCAGATGTCGTAAATGTAGCTTCCTCCTTGAAGGACAAAGGAGGGGCACTGCCTGTGAGAGCAAGCTGGCTTGGCAGAACTGGAAAAACCAGAAATTCAACCTTGTGCTGGAAGGAAACCACACCCCTTTGGGGCCAGAACATAACTCTAAAAAGATGAATAACTCATAGTACGGACTTGTGAAAATTTTATAAATGATACCATAATTCTTGTGATTTTTCTGCCCACATTTTAAGAGGTTTTTAGAACCGGTGGCATGTTCAGGGGAGTTTTAGCGGAAAAGAGGATATTACTCAAAATGTGTGCATGTGAAAAATCTGACACTTCATCAACTAACGTCCATACTCCTTGCGCACATGTGTGTAAATTTGGGGTAATGTCCGGTATTGCAAACCAGTTAAAAAGTGCAAAATATTGCCATTTCTGAATGCAAGCTCTCAGGAAGAGCAGATTTGGACAGGGTATACCTCCTGTAATGCATGATGGGTGCATATGATTTTAAAACAATATGTACCTCTGCAAATATGTATTTGGTTCAAATCTAGATTTGTGTGCAAGTTGACAGGAGGAGTGGACTTTCTGCAGGCTGTAAAATGACATCACTCTGACACAACTTAGTTCCCCAATCAGGGGAGAAATGAAAGCTTGGCCAATGATAAGTGGAGAGGGGCTGGCTAGTGATGCTGCTCACACACACCCATTTTAAAAACACATAAAAGCAGAGAGACAGGACAGATAGGGACCTTCAAATCCATTTGCAGCTGGAAGCTCTGCCGGGAAAATCCATACTTTACCTCCATCAATCTCCAGAGAAAGCTGTGCAGAAAGACCCAGAGAAAGCAGAGCAGTATCCAAAACCAGAGAGAGCTGAACCGGAGTCCAGTCCAAAACCTGACCAGATCCATGGCGAGGCCCATTTAACTCAAGAATATAGTGTGAGTACCTAGAAAACTGTGCAGAACCAATCTCTTAGTTAAAATAATATAATCAATTCTATTTTAATCTAAGTAGAACTGCCTCCTAACTGTCACCTGTCATTTGTAAAGCTGTCACTTGTCATTTTCTAGTTGCAAGCTGCACTTGTCTTTGTGAACTTTAAAATTTCAATCTGAAAAACGACCTTTATTTAATCGCTCATATCTCCGTGACCGTTTGTGCTAGAGACTTGCAGTAACTTTCATCTGGAAGCTGAGATCCTAGGCTTTCCTAGGACCCCAAAACGATAGTGATAGCCCTTGTAGATCTTCTGTAATCGCGCCAGACGCATTCGCAAATTTTGCCGCGATTTGAAAATTTCTCCACTTGCAAAAAGATAGCTGCTTTTGCTTTCCTCTGAAAAAAATCGTTTGCCTCATAAAAACTATCCCTGCATCACTGCTAGAGTGAGCCTGAGCTAATATTAACTATATACCACTCACCTGAACCTCTAGAGGGAATTAAAAGCATTTTAGCATATTTTTTTCTTCATTGCCAGCACATTTAAAAGCATTTGGGCCTGTGTTTTCAACTTCTGTAGTCTAAGTTGCTGGGTGAACTGAATTACGTTTGAATTGCATTTCTGAGAATTGTGTGCCTTCCTTCCCTTTCCTTGCATTGTATAAAAGGGGGGGTGGATTGTACAAGAAAGTGATTACATTGTCTTTGCTGAAATCCTATCAAGTTATTTTCTGTACTGCATTTCATTCCACATTGCATCCATTGGAAACCATAAAAGTATTGTTGCTATCTTATCCATTTCATGTCAACTCCTTAGCGATTATAAAGAAGTGTGCTAGTGCCAGATTCTCCGTTGTTAATCTTTATCATATCAGATTAAGTGTGATATTCAATTATTAATTTATTATAAAGTGTGATATATATATCTATTGTTTAAATTATCAATTAAACCTTTTAACTTGCAAAACAGAACTACTTCTTGGCTCAGTGGGGTCAGGGGGATTCTAAGAGAGGGGTGTTATATAGGGGTAGTCATCCAGAACGCATGAACTGGACATAAAGATATATCAATAAGGGTTTTCATTCAGTATTCTAGACTAGGCGTTGACTTGGCTGTAGTGCTGAATTGAATCCTCTTACAAATTGGGGGCTCGTGCCGGACGTTTGGATTAGATCTATCACTTGTGCAGATTAATACAGCGTGCCAGATGACCAGATACACATATCCGGTCGGATCACCACGCTGTGTTACGCTGTAAAGCACTCCTCAAAGCAACGCTCTAAGGAAAAGGTCTGTTTTGCAAAAATAAAATACAAACTTCTGTAATCAGGACAGAGACCAATCTCTAGAATGACGACCTTAGTAGACATGAAAATAGCCAGAGAGCACTTCTTACATAAGTTATTTGTGAGAGGTGAGTGGACTCACCAGGACCAAACAGTCTGGTTGCAGGCCATCACACCCCAAATCACGGAAACAGGGTCAGATATATGGAGAGACCAGGGTCCCTTACATGTGGCCCTGAGTGAACTATATATGTCCTATAAGGCCAAGGATGAGCACAACAAGATTGCCAGGGTAGCGGCATATTTATATTTACATATGGGAGCCATGCAGGACAAATGTGCTGAAGGCCAAGATCTGGCGAGTAGGCAACTGCTGGCATTACAGAAGGCCCAATCTGAGCTGGACTCTTCTGAGCAGAGGCTGCTCAGGAGCCAGGAGTCAGAAAATGACAGTAGGCAGTATATCATTAAAATAAAAGAGGACATGAATATACTGCAACAGGAAAAGGCTGACCAGGATACTAGATTTCTGGCCCTGCAGAAGGAGCACCGAGACAGTTTGGACTCCTTACTGCAGAGCCAGAAAAAGCTGGAGCAACAATTAGACTTTAACAGGGCATGCACGGAGCAGGTAGCCACCCTGCAAAGTCATCTAGATAGAGTGAAGGTAGAGAGCAACAAGCTGATTTCGAAAGACCTGGATACCCAGGCAGAGTTTGAGGAAGAACGCCAGAAAGCTGGTGCCTTTCAAAGGCAGAGGGACGACCTGGCGGCACAAATGCAGGCTCTTAGTCAGGAAAGAGACGCCTTAGGCCAGGAAGTCTGCCATTTAAAAAGAAAAATGGAAGAAAATCACCTGGCCCACCAGGGACTGGGTGACCTCCAAAAAGAACACCAGAACTTGTTAGAGCACACCAGGAGGGTGGAGGATGCTCTAGCAAGAAAGGAGCAGGCCAATAGGGACACAGCTCAGGAGGTAACCCTCCTGCAGCAAAGACTGGCCCAGTGCTCCAGGACCAATCAGGAAACACAGAGAGAGAATGAGGCTCTCTGCCAGCACAATGATAGGCTCCAGCAACAGGTAGCGATGCAGGAGAGACTGATAGAGTCTAGTAAGGCCTTAACTGAGGAACTGAAGACACACATGCAGGCTCTTGCATTGCAACAGGGAGCAGGGGCGGATAGAGATGAGGTTCGCTGGGAAAGGGAAGCTCCGGAGCATAACCTCAGGAGCCCTAGTACCAGAGGCCCTCATACCTCTCAGTCACTGGACTCTGCCACCCCCATATTCCCTGGCGCACATGAGCACCGGGCCACAGGGATGGCAGACTACTATCCAGACAAAAGTATGGGGCTCATAGGCCAGTACCACCCAGGTATGGAGGGGCGGGCATCCGGGTATGGGCACCCCAGCACAGTGCAATTTAATGGGGAACCCCAGGAGAGTAGGCCCATTAAGGGCATCCTGAAAACCTCTGCCCAGTTAGGTCAGTGGGGGGGGTACCCATCAAATCCTGGTAGCAAGGAGGAATCTGAAGACTCCTCTGAACTGCGCAGGACACAGGAGACCAGGTCCCCACATTCGGCCAGCCATTCCCAGGCTCGCAGAATCCGGGAAAACCTGGAAGAGCAGACAGGAACCTCTGGGAGCAGTGCCTCTGAGTCAGAGGATGAATGGACAAGGGTTACCCGAACCAAAAAGGCCAATAAGGCAAAAAGGGCCTTGCTTAAGGACCCCTTAAAGCAGATTAAGGCGATCAGGAGCGTCATCACGCCTTACCATAAGAACGCTAAGTATTCTGTTTGGGAGCACTTAGAGTTGTTTGAGCAAATGATGGAGACTTTCCATTTGAAGGACAGCCAAAGCTGTATTCAATATGTAAAGTGGACCTTCTCCCTGGAATACTCCAGTTTCTTTGCGGGGCTGGAGGACCAAAATCATTTAAGATGGTCCACCTATAAGGCGGCCATCTTGAAACATTTTTCTGTTCACAGAAATCCTCAAGAGGCTTGCAAGGCAGCCTACAATTTGCAATGTGGGGAGGATCAGGCCCCACAAGAATTTGTGCAAGAACTGAAACGTGCTTTTGCGCAGACCACCAGAAGGGTGCGCACAGACAGTAGAGAATTCATTAATACATTTTTTCATGCCTTGCCCAAATACATAATGACCCAGCTCGTGAGGGATTTTCATGAGAAAAGATCTTTAGACTGGGTCATTGAACAGGCTACCCGGATCTATGAGGTGCAGAAACCGGTAGATAGCAAAAGTAATGCCCAGAAAAACCCCAAAGCCAACAGCACCCCTGCTGCTGCCAAGGTGGCAGAGGTAAAGGTCACCCCCGTTTTGGATTTGGAGATGGGGGGGCCTAAAAACCTACCTGCACCTAATAATGCTAGGCCCAGAAGGTCCTCGGGCCAGTCACAGACAGGGAGCCAGGGAGGCAGCCCCACAAATGGGGTCCCTCGCTCTCCTGATTATGTAAGTCCCCGTTACAAGGGAAATCGACCCATCCTGGGTTATGTGTGGACTCCTCCAGCCCAAGGGGGGGGATCCAGCCAAGCACCTAACCCAGGGAACTTCCCTCCCAACTTCCCACAGGAGGGCAGAAATTCTCCAAATCCTGGGCAGAACTTTTTCCCCAGGTATCCACCCAATTTCCAACCCCAAAATCATCCATCCTTCTTTCCCCAATTCCCTGAGCCCAGACAACCTAATCCGGGAGAGGGGAGGCCAAGGGTGGAGGGGTACCCAAATCTTCCCAATCCGGGGTATTACCAGAGAAGGGACAGCTACCCTTCCCGGGATCAGCCCAGGGGAGAAAACAGGGCCCCGTATCAGCCTGAGCGGGTTTCCCAGTTAGAGCGCCAGGTTCAAAACATGGCGCGGGATCTGGGTCACATACTGAGGACTCAGCAGAACCCTCAGAACGGCATGCCGGCGCAGAACGCACCCAACTCTGGACCTGGTGCCCCAGAACAATGACGGGGTCAGGACCCCGATAACACACCGGTTCCCAGGGAGGAGGCACAAAGGGAAGGGGGGTGTAAAGCCTTGGAGGAAGCTTCCTTCCTCACTTGTAAACAGCCCCTGGAAACCCAGGAACCGGAAACAAAATCTCTTGCCCCTGAAAGTCTGCCTCCTAAGGAGCAGAGGGGGGGTAGGAGAAACAAAAGACCCAAACAGACTCAGTTTGAGGAGGAGGTACAGATCTTCCAATTTGAGGGAGAGGGATCCTCAGAGGATCCTGGGAAAAGGATCTTCTCCTTCAGAGAGGGGGGAACTCCTCCCAAAGAAAAATGGGTCCCTAGGGATGCAAATCCAGACTGGGGAGATGTGGAGACTGAGCTACCGCCGCCCACCATCTCATCCCAGAACCAACAGCAAGAAAATCCCCTGTTTCAAACCCATCCTGGTGACTGCCTCCAAAAAGGGGGGGGCGGCCCGGAACCGGAGCCAGGGGAACCCACAATGGCTCTGATCTCCAGTTGCCAACTTTTTCTTTCAGATTCCAAAGGCTCTCCACAGAATTCTGCCCAAATCTCTTCTCCAGCGATGTCCAAAACCAGAAAGTTAGCCCACCAGTTGTCCAAAAATGTGCATTATCTGTGCCCCCTTGAGGAGAAGGAGGGAAGATACTATGCCCCGGTACAAGTACAGGGGCAGGGTACAATTTTGGCACTGGTGGACACTGGATCTCAAGCTACCCTTCTGTCCAGAAGGGCCTTTGACGAACTGAATGCAGGAAGGGGAGAGAATTACCAAATTCCTCTCACCTCTCTTCCTGGACAACTCCAGAACTTTGACGGGAAGGAAATTCCCGTCGAGGGGACAGCAGACTTGGACATTAAGATCGGGCGACACAAGGTGAAACACCCGGTCATAGTCGTGACCCCAGAGGGCACCCCTTGTTTACTAGGGAATGACCTCCTGAGAAGGTTGTCACCCCTAATAGATTGCGTAAACAAGGTCCTCTGGACCCAGACTAGCCGACCAATAAAATTAAAACAGAGTGTCAACCATGTTAGTTTAAACGGCACCTGCCACATGGTTGAACAAAAATCTGAGCAAGTAGAATTTCACTTCCAGAACAACCAGATTCCAGACGTGACAGTAATAGCAGTAGGACAACAGACTGGTGATGGGGGGTCCTCTCTATTTCTGAAAATCAACCTTCCTTCCAGTCTAAAGTGGTACTCCACGCTGGAAGGAACCACTCTGAAATTCTTTACTAATCCACAATCAGAAACTCCCACTCCTATAGTCCAGAAAGATGTGAAATCAGCTCAGAGCCTGGCTGATATTCAGCAAATTGGGGAGCAGTTGTTCATCCCTGTCCAATTAAATGATGGGAAGGACTCTGTTCTCGCTCGAGTGTGTGTGTGAACAACGGTAAGAGCTTCATCAGCGAAGCCATGTTCCGCCAACTCCCAAAAGATCCAGCCATTCCCACCTTCAAACTGATAGACAAATGGGAAATGGACCTGGAAGCACCCAATTCAAAACATCTCCTGCCAAGCAGGTGTATGCTCAAAATCTCCATTGGCAACAAGAGCATAGTCCATAATTGTTGGGTCGTGCGAGACGTCACTGCCGCCTTTTACTTAGGCAGTGACATTCTCAATCGCTTTGCCATTAGTTTGGACCTAATAAACTTCAAAGCTTGGTCCCGATTAGCGGATAATCCCATGGGCTTTGATTATCCAGAAAAAGCATTTAGGTCAGCTCAATTGCTACCTTATGCAGTTGAAATTCAGATCAAAGAGGAAGTCACCATCCCAGAAAGGACCCGACAATTCTCCCTGGAAGTGAAAGCTAAAAGAGGACAATATTTGCAAAACCCTGATGCTTACATACATCTAAATGCTTCTCTCCAACAGCAAGGGTTGGGGGTAAACCCAACTCCATTAGTCAACATAGAACATGACACCATTCCAATAGAGGTGGATAACAGCGACTTAAAGAGTATTACTCTAGCCGCAGGCACCATTATTGGAATGGCGGTTGATGACCGACATTTCTCCATTGATCTTGGAAATGAACTGTTAGGACCAATCCCCAAGGACTGTTTTGACAGTGACAGTGATGACAACGCAACACCAGACAGAATTTTTACCCGGCATGGGGGGAACTTCCTGGTGTACACTTCTTGCCCTTATGGTAAGGAAGATGTGACTTGTGACTTCAGGAGGGAAGAGGTGATTTTCCAGGTTCATGAAGGCTGCCTTTCCCACGTGAAGCCTCCAGTCCAAATCAGCACTCTGACCAGGGACTTCTCCACCCAGTTGGAGGAGGCCGCGGAGATAGCCAAACCAGAAGTCTTTCCAGGCTTCAGGCAGATGGTGGAAGAGAGAGTCAACCTAGCTGATGCCTGTGTGACTCTGGAACAAAAGCAAAAGTTGAAACAAGTTTTCTTGGATTTCCAAGATCTCTTTGCGGTAGACTCATATGACTGTGGTCGCACCGACATCCACACAACAACAATCCCCACGGACCCTGGCATGACTCCAGTGTTTGTGAAGCAATATCGTTTGCCTCTCGCATCAATGGAGTCCCTTACTGAAATAATTAAGAACCTTGAGTCCCGGGGAATAATCCGTCCAGTCCACAGCACCTTCAATAATCCGGTGCTGGGAATATTGAAGCCAAACGGCCAGTGGAGACTCTGCGCCGACCTCAGGGAGCTCAACAAACGAGTCCATACTTCCCGATGGCCTCTTCCCTACATTGACCAAGGGCTGGCCCAGATTCAGGGGTCACAGGTATTCACTGCAATAGACCTGACCAATGGATACTGGACCGTGCCGGTCAGTAGGGAGGACCAATACAAGCTGGCTTTTACCTTTGGGGGCCAGCAGTACACATGGACCCGGACTCCTTTCGGATACCTCAACTCCGGCAATGAATTCAACATTTTCCTACATAAGGCCATGCCCGACCTGGGTGCGAGGGGTAACCTGGCTTATGTAGATGATGTCCTCATCAAAAGTTCATCTGTGGAGGAACACATAGCGGAGATCCGTTATGTTCTGACCCAGTTGAGGGCCGCCGGAGCAAAACTTTCCTTTCAGAAAGCACAGTGGTGTAGAACCCGTGTTAATTTCTTGGGGCATGAGATTACTCCTCAGGGTCTCTGTCCCCAGGAAAAGAAAGTGGAAGCACTTCAGAAACTGAAAGACCCCACAACTCTGCGGGAACTAAGGAGCCTCCTTGGACTGACTAATTACAGCAGAAAGTTCATTGAGGGCTACGCAGAGATCACCAGACCCCTGATTCATCTCCTGAAGGGGGGGGTCAAGTGGGAATGGGGTCCAGAACAAGCCGAGGCAGTAAAACAACTCAAAAGAAGCCTCTCACAAGCGCCTTGCCTAGCTTACCCTGTCAGAAACAAGGAGTTCTTCCTGGAGACAGGGTTCTCTAATACGTGCTTGACGGCAGTATTATACCAAAAGCATGACAAGGTCAATAAAGTAATCTCCTATGCGAGCAAAATTTATCCTCTGTGGAGGAAAAATTCAACGATTGTGAGAAGGCACTCCTGGCAACGGTGTGGGCATTGAAGAATTACTGCCCGTTTATCCAGGGGGAACACATCATAGTGGAGACTCCACACCAGCCTCTGCAATATCTCCAAAGTGATAGAATCCGGGCCGGAAATGTGAGTAATTCCCGAATTACTTCCTGGATTCTGTCAATGCAAGGCTTTCCTGTGGAGGTCAGATATGGCCAAAACAAGAAGAGTCCCCTCGCGCAAGGTCTGGCTGACTTGCATGATTGCGCCAGAGAAAACTGTCTCGAGGACGAAAGTCTAAAAATCAAGGACAACATGGAGGCATACCTTAATTCCCCCCACAAAGTCTTTGAAGAAGACAAGTGTGAGGGAATGCCCACTGTCTATGTGGATGGATGCTCTTACCATGTTGACAACAACGGGGAGAAAGAACTGGTGGCTGGCGTAGGGAATGCATGGGTGAATGAGTCCCCAGAACCCTCCGCTGGATACAAAATTGGTCCCCGAAGTAGTCAGGTGGCAGAATTGATGGCTGTGCATCAGGCCATCCTCACTGCTGTCCAGCATCAACTCCGCGAACTGGTCATAATCACAGATTCGGATTATGTACGGAACGGGTTCGTGGAGCACCTGGTTAATTGGAAAACCAGAGGCATGTTATGTGCTAACAACAAACCCTTGAAACATGGGAAGTTGATCCAAAACATTGATGATCTGGTCACCTCGAAAGGAATGACCATCTATTGGAAGAAGATCAAGGGTCATTCCAAAATAGAGGGACCAGACAAAACTGGAAATGACTTAGCTGATCAGCTGGCCAAAACCGGGGCCATCCAAGGGGATCTAATTGAGATTGAGTCCCTGTTGGGGGAAATCCAGGTCACTGCTATCACTAGGTCCCAGACAAATGCTCACAACGACCTTTCAATTGCACAATGGAGTAAGGAGACCCCTGATGCTGATTTGATTACAGCTCAGAAGGGGGATCCAGTTATTGGTAAGTTTTACCAGCACCTTGAGGACCCTGAGAACTTTCCCCTGACGGATACCGATTACACTGGGAAAGAGGACCTAAGAGTGTTGATGAAATGTCCAAAAATTTTCCGAATCCAAGACGGTTTGTTGGTAAGGAAATCCAAAGCTGGCCACGATCAGTGGGTGGTTCCTACCTCATTCCGAAGCCTGATGTTAAGTCACGCCCATGATGCGGCCACCGCCGGTCATAGGGGGTTTCACACAACATTGGAAATCTTAAGAGAGGTTGCATACTGGCCACACATGGGGCAGGACCTCGACCAATACTTGAAGGGGTGTCTTGTGTGTGCACAATTTCAGCCATCATCCCTCACGCATCGTGCGCCTCTCCAAAAGAGGGGGATGACACTGCCATGGTCAGATTTACAAATCGACTTTGTAGGCCCTGTGATTCGCTCTGCTAGGGGGAATAAGTACATGTTGACTGTCACATGCTTGTTCACCAAGTGGGTGGAATGTCTCCCAGCCCCAAATTGCAAGGCAGAAACCGCAGCTGCCTTGATGATTAACCACATCTTTTCCCGTTTCGGTCTACCTCAAAGGATTGAGTCAGACAGGGGTAGCCACTTCACCAGTGAAGTAATGACAAAGATGTGGGAGATACTGGGGGTCAAGAGAAAGCTACACATTGCTTACCGGCCAGCTTCTTCTGGGGCAGTAGAGAGATATAACCGAACCATTGTGAGCATATTAAAGAAGTTTGTGGCAGATTCTGGGCCAAGTTGGGATATCCGATTACCTCTGGTCCTAATGGCCATCAGATCTACCCCTTCATCTGCAACCAAAATGTCACCATTTGAGTTGATGACTGGGCGCAAGATGGTGCTTCCGCAGCATTTGCTCTACAGGACCCAGGAGCAGACACTGATAAATGCCTCCACTACTCATGAGTATGTGGAGAATTTAAGGAAACACCTTCAACATGCTTTTGCTTATGCTCAGCGGAATCTAGAAAGATCGGCTGATAGCATGAAGACCCATTATGACCTGAAAACTTCCAGGAAGGAATATCAGGTGGGAGACCGGGTCTATCTATACAACTTCCAAAGGAACCAGGCCAAGCAGCGCAAATATTTGCCTACATGGAAGGGACCCTTTGAGATCATCAACAAGATCTCCCCTGTGGCCTACAAAATCCACATCCCCAAAGGTCCTTTGGCAGTGGGGGAAGACAAGTGGGTCCACATAAACCAGTTGAAATGTTGCCATCCCAGGCACACTCTGCAACAACTGGAGGAATCCTCTGGAATCCTAACGGGTACTGTCTCAGACTAATTCAGTTCCAACCATAAAACATACCACCTATCTAGTCTCTAAAATATTGTGATTTGCATGAAACTGTCTCTTAGTTATACTGTTTTTTTTTCAAAATAAGAATGTAATGTTTCGTTATGATGAAATGCATATGCTGCCCCACTATCTCAACAGTGGTGGAAAAATGTCTATGAATAGGTATTGCCGCTCTTCCTTTGTCATCCTAGGAGAAAGAAAACCTGGAGACGGGCCAAGGAGGATGAACCGGAGACCGGGAGCAGAGACGCAACGGGCCCGGGGTACCGCCCAATATTCCCATCAGGACCGGCGAGGAGAACCGATCGATCCGACCGGATGGAGGAAAAGATGCTGAACTGTGCCATCTATAGGAAGAAGATGAGGAAACATCCCAGGTCTTGCGAGTCCCATTCGTGAAATAGAATGGCCATCGCAAGAGGGGGGCTTGTGGGATGTATTTACCCATGCATCCGAGCCCTACCTCAAAACTGTGCAGTACTGACTTGGAAAACATCATGATGGCCAGAGCTTCCCAGAAAATGCACAGGGAAATGCATGAAGAATAGGCTGCCACTCATTTTTGCCGATGTTATGGGCACAGAAGGACGCTGCCTAAAACCACCATTGGACTACCCACACAGTAGTCTGAAACCATTGGGAGTGGCAATGCTGATTGCCAAAAGCAAACCCATAACTGTTGGGAATTCATTTTCTTAAATCCCAAAAAGGGGTGCAGTACCAGTACTCACCACTATCCAAAAGCCGGCGTTTTAAAACCACCAGATTTTGTAGAAAACTGAATAAATGAACCCAAAACATGCCAAAGAAAGACATTTTAAGAGATGGATCCAATGTAAAGTTATATTCTGAAGTGACTTGAAGGTTTATAACAAGACTGGCTGAGCTGTGGATTTCAGCAGTTTAAGTAAATTTGGACTGAAAGACACTACAAATCGAAATGTTTAAATTGACTGAGTGACCTACTTTTGTGTGTCACATAGGTTTTAATTGTTTAAATGTCATAGTTTTAAACTTAGAATCAGCATTCTAGCTGCATATGTAAAAATGTTTAGTTTTATTTGAATGCAGAAAACTGGGGAACAGAAATGACATGTAGCTAAAAACTGGCTTAAAGAGATTCCAATTTTGCCTGGCAACTACCCCCCATCAGGAGTGAAACTTGAGTCACAGCTGTGTTCCCAGGCCTATCTGCCTTTTGCTGGCCACACTAAGGATATGCCATCTCTCTGATAATTGAATTAAGGGGAGCCCCCACAGAATACAGGAGCTCTGAACAAAGCCCTGTCCTGACCCAGGCAGATGGTTTATTGCAGATGTCGTAAATGTAGCTTCCTCCTGGAAGGACAAAGGAGGGGCACTGCCTGTGAGAGCAAGCTGGCTTGGCATAACTGGAAAAACCAGAAATTCAACCTTGTGCTGGAAGGAAACCACACCCCTTTGGGGCCAGAACATAACTCTAAAAAGATGAATAACTCATAGTACAGACTTGTGAAAATTTTATAAAATGATACCATAATTCTTGTGATTTTTCTGCCCACATTTTAAGAGGTTTTTAGAACCGGTGGCATGTTCAGGGGAGTTTTAGCGGAAAAGAGGATATTACTCAAAATGTGTGCATGTGAAAAATCTGACACTTCATCAACTAATGTCCATACTCCTTGCGCACATGTGTGTAAATTTGGGGTAATGTCCGGTATTGCAAACCAGTTAAAAAGTGCAAAATATTGCCATTTCTGAATGCAAGCTCTCAGGAAGAGCAGATTTGGACAGGGTATACCTCCTGTAATGCATGATGGGTGCATATGATTTTAAAACAATATGTACCTCTGCAAATATGTATTTGGTTCAAATCTAGATTTGTGTGCAAGTTGACAGGAGGAGTGGACTTTCTGCAGGCTGTAAAATGACATCACTCTGACACAACTTAGTTCCCCAATCAGGGGAGAAATGAAAGCTTGGCCAATGATAAGTGGAGAGGGGCTGGCTAGTGATGCTGCTCACACACACCCATTTTAAAAACACATAAAAGCAGAGAGACAGGACAGATAGGGACCTTCAAATCCATTTGCAGCTGGAAGCTCTGCCGGGAAAATCCATACTTTACCTCCATCAATCTCCAGAGAAAGCTGTGCAGAAAGACCCAGAGAAAGCAGAGCAGTATCCAAAACCAGAGAGAGCTGAACCGGAGTCCAGTCCAAAACCTGACCAGATCCATGGCGAGGCCCATTTAACTCAAGAATATAGTGTGAGTACCTAGAAAACTGTGCAGAACCAATCTCTTAGTTAAAATAATATAATCAATTCTATTTTAATCTAAGTAGAACTGCCTCCTAACTGTCACCTGTCATTTGTAAAGCTGTCACTTGTCATTTTCTAGTTGCAAGCTGCACTTGTCTTTGTGAACTTTAAAATTTCAATCTGAAAAACGACCTTTATTTAATCGCTCATATCTCCGTGACCGTTTGTGCTAGAGACTTGCAGTAACTTTCATCTGGAAGCTGAGATCCTAGGCTTTCCTAGGACCCCAACACGATAGTGATAGCCCTTGTAGATCTTCTGTAATCGCGCCAGACGCATTCGCGAATTTTGCCGCGATTTGAAAATTTCTCCACTTGCAAAAAGATAGCTGCTTTTGCTTTCCTCTGAAAAAAATCGTTTGCCTCATAAAAACTATCCCTGCATCACTGCTAGAGTGAGCCTGAGCTAATATTAACTAGATACCACTCACCTGAACCTCTAGAGGGAATTAAAAGCATTTTAGCATATTTTTTTCTTCATTGCCAGCACATTTAAAAGCATTTGGGCCTGTGTTGTCAACTTCTGTAGTCTAAGTTGCTGGGTGAACTGAATTACGTTTGAATTGCATTTCTGAGAATTGTGTGCCTTCCTTCCCTTTCCTTGCATTGTATAAAAGGGGGGGTGGATTGTACAAGAAAGTGATTACATTGTCTTTGCTGAAATCCTATCAAGTTATTTTCTGTACTGCATTTCATTCCACATTGCATCCATTGGAAACCATAAAAGTATTGTTGCTATCTTATCCATTTCATGTCAACTCCTTAGCGATTATAAAGAAGTGTGCTAGTGCCAGATTCTCCGTTGTTAATCTTTATCATATCAGATTAAGTGTGATATTCAATTATTAATTTATTATAAAGTGTGATATATATATCTATTGTTTAAATTATCAATTAAACCTTTTAACTTGCAAAACAGAACTACTTCTTGGCTCAGTGGGGTCAGGGGGATTCTAAGAGAGGGGTGTTATATAGGGGTAGTCATCCAGAACGCATGAACTGGACATAAAGATATATCAATAAGGGTTTTCATTCAGTATTCCAGACTAGGCGTTGACTTGGCTGTAGTGCTGAATTGAATCCTCTTACACCGCGTGTGCTAGAAGCAGTGGTCGATGATAGTTTGGCGCATTGCGCGCCCCTCCTGTGCATCGCCTCCTCCATGGGGTGCCGCCCCATCTGCACCCTCCTCATCCTCATCGTCAGGTGGTTGCAGTTCTGCGTCAGGGGGCAGGGGCACATTCCGTCTGACGCACATATTGTGTAGCATGACACATGCCATGACGATCTTTGCCACCTTCTCATGGCGGTACAGGAGTGCCCCACCAGACCTGCTGAGGGATCGGAACCGTGCCTTCAATAGGCCGAATGTCTGCTCTATGACCACACGAGTACGTGTATGGGCACGGTTGAAGTTCTCCTCATGCTGGTTCTGCGGGTTCCGGACTGGTGTAAGGAGCCACCTCTTCAGGGGATAGCCTGCATCACCTGTATGTAGGCGAGAATGTATGTGTCAGTCATGTCGTCTGATCAAGAACATGATGTGCCACCATGGCTTGCATCCAACTGTTACTTTGGCTCACTTCTACATGCACTAATTGATTCACGCAATGCAACCAGTATATGCTCATGGCTCCCATGGCCTGTTTTGCATGCCATCACCCAATGTATGCAGAGGGGTTGAGTGCATTGTGAGTGCCCATCCACTGTGTCCGTTCATGCCGTTTGGTAGTTGGCCTGGCACATGTCCTGTGATGGCAATGCGCACATCATTGCAACATTGCTGTGGGCCTCATCATGACCCCAGTGAGCAATGCTGATGTAGACAGGGACATTGTGGGGGCCCTGCTGTCTGTGTAATGGTGTGTTGATGTTTCTGTCCGTCATGTGCCTCCTTCGTGGGCAGTTATGGGGGACAGGCCTATCGGTTGATGGTGTTTGGTGACGTGCATGTAGGTGCTTTTCATTGTTGACAATGTGGTCTGATTTGGTAGAATGCACTTGCAGGTGGTTGTGTCATGGTTGGGACACAACCTCATTCACATGCTAGGGCTGCATACATTGGCTATTGGCTTTACTGGTGTTGGGTGGAGTATGGGTTGCTTCAGGGTATCCTCTGTCTCCGTTCTCTCTGCTACTCACAGCCAGGTGGAGTATGCATCATCCCCCCCCCTTTCAGCCAGGTGGAGTATGCATCATCCCCCCCCCTTTCAGCCAGGTGGAGTATGCATCATTCCCCCCCCTTTCAGCCAGGTGGAGTATGCATCATTCCACCCCCCGCTTTCAGCCAGGTGGAGTATGCATCATTCCCCCCCCCTTTCAGCCAGGTGGATTATGCATCATTCCCCCCCCCCTTTCAGCCAGGTGGAGTATGCATCATCCCCCCCCCTTTCAGCCAGGTGGAGTATGCATCATTCCCCCCCTTTCAGCCAGGTGGAGTATGCATCGGTACGTCATTCACCTGCCCACTTCCATGACATTGGACTCACCGAGTAGCCAGGATCTTGGGCCTGCATGTCGCTCCATGTAGCGTGGTATTGTGGAGTTCCTCAGGACCATAGAATCATGGGTTGATCTGGGGAATCGGGCACAACAATGTGTGATGATCTTGTTGGAGTCACAGACCATTTGCACGTTGATTGAGTGGAACTGTTTCCGGTTGCGGTACGGTACCTCCATGGCACGTGGAACCACCAATTCCACCTGGGTGCAGTTGATGGCACCAATGCAACCGGGTATGCCGGCTAGTGCATGGAAACCCACTTTGGTGTTTGCAATCTGCTGGGCAGTCCGTGGTAATGAGATGTGGTCGTCTGTGTGCTTGAGGAGGGCATCGAGCACTTGGATGAGTGTTCGTGAGAATAATGGTTGTGAAATGCCATGCAAGTGCCCCACTGTGTGCTGGTAGGTGTCTGTGGCCAGGAAGTGGAGTACAGACACTACCTTCAGTAGGGGTGGGATGGCGGTTGGAGTTTCTATCATGCTGACGATGTCGTTGTGTGTCATGTCTACGATGGCGGTGATGGTGTCCCGGTCCAAACGGTACAGGGTGTGGATCTGCTCAGCAGTGAGGTTGAATGGATTGGCTCTGATGCGTGGGATTGGGGGCTGCCTGCGTGGTGGCACTGGCTGTGCTGGTGGGGCTTGCTGGGCCTGCCTTGCCCTCCTTCTCCTCCTGCGTCTCCTCTGTGCTGCCTGTTGTTGTTGTTGCTGTTGTAGCACTTGCATTGCTAACAGGTCCTCCAGCCCCAACATTGCTATTCGTATTGGTATCATTGTGGAGTGTGACTGGGTGTGGGAAGGGGTGGGGTGTGCTCTTTTTGTGCTTCCTGAGTCTGTATTGCCTTCACCTGTGCTGTTTCTGTGCACCTGTGGCAGCTGCATTCACTTTACATGGCCCTTTACGGTTGGTTCGGGATGGCGTAATTAGCACCATGGCGGTAAGGTACTTAACGGGCTGGGTGATGGCGTTAGGTGCATGTCCGCTTGGGTCGGCATTCGGGTACCTTTCCGCCATGGCGCTAAGTACGGTGTGGGAGGTCGCGTGCGCGCGCCCTTGGCGCAGTTAGCGGCAGCGTTAACTACGATTCCGCTAATGGCATTGTAGTTAAAGGTCACGGGTCATGATCGGACCTGGCGGAAAACGATGGCGGTAACCATTTACCGCCATCGTTTTTCACTTAGCGCCAGGGTCGTAATGAGGCCCTATGTGTTTTGAAAGAATTCAGCTGGCTCCATCATTAAGCAGGGATCCCAGCAGACACTATCCAGACCAAAAGGCAAATCTACAGCACAGAACATCCTAACATTATCTTAGCCTGCGAGACTGCAGGGCAGTGGTGACTACTGATGGAGACTGGACTTCCACCTGGACTAAAGATGGCCACAAATCCATATGAAGCCTGAAGACCCACAACAGCTTGAGAAAATGATGGTATTAGAGCATGGACCCTATGGTAGATGAAGGCTCATGACAAAAGGCAACCGTAAATAGCGATGGCAAGCGGCAGGAGCCAAAGACAGATTGGGTACAGAGAGAAGCCGATGGACACTAAAGAGCATCCAGGCTAGGTACACAGCAGGCAGATCACAGGGAAATAGATGTGTGGGAGCAAGGACAGGGTTTGATTGTGCCTTCTAGCTGAGATGATGGAGCTGGAAGTCCTGAACAGGTTTGGTGGGCTCCTAAAGCTGTTGGTCCTGCCAGAGTTGGGAGGCCTGAGAGACTGGAAAGCCTACGACCTCTAAAAGGCCTGACACTGCTGGAGAATGAGTTAGGTGCTAAATCCCCAAAGAGTGAGCCGGGCACTATATCCCCGAAGAGTGAGGTGAGCATTATATCCCTGAAGGGTGAGCTAGGCACCAAATTCCCGGGGGTAGGGTCAGGTGAACCAGGCACTAACCACCTGAGCGATTACGAATCAAGAGCAGGGCACTATATCCCGAGCATAAAAAGCAAGGTGGGCGCTATATATCTTTGACTGCGGCTGGGGATAAAGAAGCGAGCTGGGTGCTCTATCCTTGTGAGTGGGGCAAAGAAGTGAGCTGTAACTGTCTTTAGGACACAGACGGGTTGTAGGCTCTGTATTCCTACGAGTGCATTAAAAGTAGGGATCCTGACAGAGACCTGCATCCCTATTAGAGAAGGAATCCAGACACGTTATACTTTAGCCCTTCCTGACACCTTTTGCTTAGGACGTTCCAAAATAGGAACATCCTTTTTAGTTGTAGATACACCCCTATTCCTAAAAGGCCTACTCCCAATCTCAGCCTGGTAGCAATAAACAGAGCTGCAACCATACTTTGGTGTCATATGTTTTGTCGGTCCACCACACATGACATGGCATACTATTACAGGATATGGTATATTATATTATGGCTTGACATGTTAGGACATGGCATATTGTGACATGATCTGTGTGACATACCCGGTAAACATCATGACATGCAAAGACATTGTATGTCATAACAACATAACATATAGTGGCATGATGTATAATGACATGACAAGTCATGACATAGCATATTATGACATGAAAGGAAATTACATGGCATGAAATGTACTGACATATTATGACATATTGTGACATATCAGGGCATCATATATCTTGTATAACATGACATATTATGATGTAACATGTCATGCCCCTCGTGATATGTCTTGATGTATCACGTCATGGCATAAAATGTCATTTCCTGAAAGTTTGTGCTATGCATATGTAAATGGGCTATTGGTGCAATCAAAATGTCTTAACCAAGTGCGTCTACAACCACTGGATTGATATCTGTTTCTTGCACGGATGTCCTGTTAAAAACAAGCATTGACAAAGCCATCAGTTTCGGCTTGCATATGGGTATTACATAGGCATTTGCCAGGCACTGCTATCATATGCACAAGTAATCACAGTGGATTCCAACTGTTATCATTTTATGGCCAGATAGTACCATTATAGCAATATAAATCTCCTGCCTTCACTAAAGCCACAACAGGTGGTTTCGCCAATGCTTGTTTTTGTCTAATCTGTGTCTCCTTGAATAGGAGGGTAATGAATGCCCAGATGTGAGTCTCTTGCTCAATGTGTCTAGGGATAGGGAATCAAGCAGCACCTCACTCATGAAGCCCACCAAGCCCAAAAATGTCTAAGGTTGCTTGTATTCCTGTGCAGAGGGGGGCTGGTCTAGCAGTTTGGATTGGACCACTCTAATTGGTGACCATTCTAGACAATTTGCATAGGGTTAGTAACTATCTAAAAGACTATGAACAAGAAGCTGTCCAGGGAAATGCTAGGGTTTTCGATTAATTCATAGTTTTCCCTTCATCCATTTTTGATGCCCATGGCATGTCATACTGGCATACCAACACACAAACATATCAGGTAACCCACATATAATTATTTCAAAAGCAGAAACCTAGATAGTGGGATCTAAACACAGCATACATAGGGAAAGAAATGGGGTTCTGCAATCTTCAAAACTAGTTTTCTATAGAGACCAAGTAAAACATTTAAACACCATAAAAGAAAGCAGCGCAATGGCAGGGGGCGAGGGGGGGGGGGGCAAAGGCACTATTTCCCCAGGCTGGCTGGCCGTTTGCCCGATGGGCCAGAGATCCCAAATGTAAAAATAAATTTGAGAAAGATGAAGTCCTTCGGAATCTAGCCTGCCACAAATAAATCGAGTGCTGCAAAGCCTGCTTAGATTCTGTGTAAACTGGGCGAGTCATTCGTCTTGATTTCAGCAATATTGTATATGTGCCTGGGTGGCCCCCACACATGGGCCTCAACAGTGAGTGAGAGGGAGGGGAGTCGAGGGTGCAGGGGCATGTTCATACTGTCCAGTAGCAATGTATGCATTAAAATAACAGATTCTGTTACTGTGGATGGTAATGTTGGCACCACTGCTCCCCATACACCATTGGTCTGTTACAATCCACTACAGCCTGTCATGAAGTCTACATGCCAAGGAAGAAAAGGTCTATGGGCCTCATTACACGGAAGGCAGTAACCAGGGGCACCGGTAATTTACCGATTCCGCCATGGTGGATGGTGGAATTACCGCCCCATTCCAAGGTTGGCGGGGCGGTAATTCCCCATTCACCACTGGCCCTTCCCCATTCCCATTTGAGCCCCTATAGGGCTCAATGGGAATGGGGAAGGCAGTAATTACGGTACTGCAAATTGCGGTACCGTAATTACCTCCATGGTCCCTTTGCGGGTCCCGTCCTTAACGGCTGGTAAAACCAGCCGTTAAGGCAGGGACCCGCGGAGGGACCTCGTAGTAAGGCAGTAAGGGATTACCAGTACCCTTACCGGTACCCTCCCCGTGTAATGAGGCCCTATATCTTATTAGAGTTTTTAATCGGTTTCATTCTGTACTAATGCTTCCCCTATGTTCTGCTGAATTTCGCGATCACCAGTGCGTTCATACACAAAGGCCCCAATTCATGGAATCCAGCACAGAAGTCACGCAAGCGTGCACACCGAGAAGGAGCGTGCTCCATGCGTGCACCAGCTGTGGCGCAAACCTGCAATTGTGCGGCACGCGTGTTCATGGATATTCCGAGGCATCACTACCGTGGCAAATGAACATCAAGCAGCGTCACTAATGCCCCTGACACACCCCTGTGCAAAGGAAAAAGCCAGTGAACTGCCTAATACGGCGCAAGGCCCTGTGCCATCCGTGGGCCAGCACACTGCCCCCCCATCGCAATCGCGTGAAAAATCAGCACGTACCTGAGTCGCACCAGCCAAATCGTGTGGAAAGGCCCGCGTGTACCCCGATTGCATCAGCCAAATCGCATGGAAAGACCCGCGCATACCCCTTCCGCACCCCAGTTTAACCACACACCCCAGTCGCAGCAGCCAAATCGTGTGGAAAGACCAGCGCGTACCCCTTCTACACCTGAGCGAAATTGCGTACCACAGTCGCAGCAGCCAAATCGCGTGGGAAGGGCCACGCATACCCCTTCTACACCCGAGCGTAATCGCGTACCCTGGTCGCAGCAGCCAAATCGTGAGGGAAGGGCGGCGCATACCACATCCGCACCCCAGAGTAACCGCGTACCCCAGTCACACCAGCCAAATCGTGTGGACAGGCCCACGTGTACCACATCCCCACTCCAGCGTAATCGCGTAACCCGGTTGCACCAGCCAAATCGTGTGCAAAGGCCTACACATACCCCTTTTGCACCCCAGTGTAATCGTGTACCCCGGTCACACTAGCCAAATCATGTGCAAAGGCCCGCGCGTACCCGAGCCACACCAGCCAAATCACGTGGAAAGGCCGGCGCTTGCAGCCATCAGTCACAAACACACCACACAGGCAGCCCACACCACATGGGACCCCCATCACCTGTGGCCATACTCCACAGGCAGCCAACACCACATGGGACCCCATCACCTGTGACCATATCGCGCAGGCAACCACACCACATGGCCCCCCACCACTCATGACCATACTCCGCAGTCAGCCCACAGCACATGGGCCCTCCATCACCCGTGACCATACCCTGCAGGCAGCCCAAACCACATGGGTCCCCCCATCACCCGTGACCATACCCCGCAGGTAGCCCACACCACATGGGTCCCCCCATCACCCGTGACCATACCCCACATGCAGCCCACACCACACGGTCCCCCCACCACCCGTGACCATACCCCACAGGCAGCCCACACCATTTGGCCCCCCCATCACCCGTGACCATACCCAGCAGGCAGACCACACCACATGGGCCACCCCCATCCCCAGTGACAGCAACCTGCAGGCAGGCCCCACCTCATGTCCCCCCACCAACACCTGAGACGGCAACCTGCAGGCAGGCCCCATCTCATGTCCACCCATCCCACCAGTGATGGCAACCTGCAGTCAGACCCGTCCTCATGTCCTCCCACCCCAGCAGTGATGGCAACCTGCAGGCAGGCCCCGCCTCATGTCCCCGCTTCCCACCAGTGACAATAACCTGCAGGCAGATCCCGTCTCATGGGACACCCTCCACCCCAAAACACTTTGGACCAATATACATTAAAACAGCACGTGTGAAATCAAATGCCACCACACGCTGCACACTCCCGGTGCACCTCAAAACCCAACCATTGGTCATGCTCCCCTGTGCATGCCCCATCACATCGAAATCCTAAAATCACACATGCATGCATGTGGGCACACACATGAACAACATTGGTCAACAGCAGGGACACAGAACTGAGTCAAGGAGGAGTGAAACCTGCACTAAACTATCTAGACCAGACACCACTTTGATTCCAACAGGTAAAAATATATTTAAAGAAACAGTATTAAAATCATACTCAGTAAAAACAACATATAAAACCAGCATGAATTTAATTAAAAAAAATCTGATCTCCATCAGACTGGCTGCCGGAGTTGGGACAGATACAAATGGGGCCCTGTTGGTATCTGGTCCGGAAGCCGGCAGGGAGGACGACTGGGGCACAGAGGAGGCAGACGAGGAGGGGGTCACATAAGTGGCCAGCCCACTGACCCATTGCGAGACCATGAACTGTGCTAGCCAGTTGATGAGACGACGGACCTCATCGTGATGACGTGCAAGCCCCCAATTGGAAGCTTGCACGTCATCACGAATGTTGCCTGTAAGCCTCGTGAGTATGGCTAGCAACGGTTCCACTCGGTCCCGAATGGCTTCATCCGCAGGTATTGGTGTATCAGTTTGCGTGGATATATCTGCCACATGCGGGTGGGTCCAGCCTGAGGCATGCCCGCAGGTGCATACAGATGCAGTCACAGTCCCAGGGGCAGGAATTAGCACAGGCACCTCCACGGCGACCTGCGCTGCCTCCGCCCCCTGAATGTGGACTGCAGCAGTCACACCTACGTCATCATCCCCGTTGGGCGTGGCGTTCAGCAATCGGATAAAGTAGTGCGTAGAGAGCATCATATGCTTGCCAAGTTATAGCAGACGGATGTGTGGACTTCGTTTCCATGCGATCTCTTCACTGCGTGCAAGCCTCTTCTTTTGGTGGGGGATGCCTCTGCGCACACGCGCTTGTACTTTTGAGGTTGACGGTGAGTTGTGTACGTATTTTGCAATCTGTGGGTGCCCCTGTGTGTCGCATAACACCTTATTTAACAACACTGTATCTTACGTGTCCTTGGCATACGTATTTTTTGTGTTGCTGGGTGCCACAGCGTACTGCGTTAGGTTTTTTCTTTACACATGGGCTGCAGAGGGGTTGTGTACATGTTTTTTTCATAATTGGGGTGCCTGTGTGTTATGCAGCCCGTTTATTTTTTCCCCTGGGGTTACATTGAGCCTTGCTGGGGCACACTGGTACGTTTGACATCACGTACACTGCCCCTCACTCAAATTGCCCAAGACAATTTATAGCTTCACCTCTCATTGCACCAATCCATCTGTGCCATGACTGGGAGGGCAACTAGTGGGAAGGGAGGCAAAGGTGGCCGGGATGTCGGAGGCCACGAGGTGGCAGAGGCACCCGAGGTGGTGGAGGTGTGTGAGGTGGCAGAGGCACCAGAGGTGGCGGAGGTGTCCGGCCTCGTGCAGGGAGAGCCATGCCCCCCACGCATCATGGTCAGGAAGCTGCAGGGCCAGCTGGAGCAACCACCACCCAACCTCCAGGTCACTCAGCCATGCCTGTGGTACTCCCCGCCCCAGTCCACGGAGGCATAGGGGCAGATGCTATCCGTGCATCGAAGGGGAAGGGACATGCTGTGCAGCATCATGGCACCAGCACCCAGGGTCCAGATGCAGCAGTGTCGCCTGATGTACGCACCCGCCAGGGTCAGGTAGCTGCAGGGGCAGCTGTAACAACCACCACCCAGCTTCCGGGTCACAAAGCAATGCCTGTGGTGTCCCCCCCCAGTCCACAGAGACGCAAGGGCAGATACTATCCATGCATCGAAGGGGAAGGGAAATGCTGTGCAGCGTCATGGCACCGGCACCAAGGTACAGCCACCTACAAGGGCATCTACAGTCACACCATCAGTGTGTGATGCCACAGCCCAGGCCACCAGGGCTCCGTCCCCTACTGACCCAAGTGGTCCCAGCCACTCAGGTGTGCACAGCCTCGGCAATGCGTGCAGTAGGCAAACAGGCTCAGTCCTAAGGCACGTCACAGGAGACCTGCATGTTGAGGAAGAAGAGTTTTAGTGATGAGGCGCTCCAGGTCGTCGTGGAATACGTGCAGGTACACCAACATGTGAGGCACTCAGCTACTGACGCAATGAAGCATTGGTATGACCTGCAGCGCCGAGCCAAAGGTAAGATGGGTGCCAACTATGCCTCTACTCTGGTGACTGGAGGTGGATTACCAGAAGAGGACGAAGAACTCACTCCACAGGAGGAGATCACAGGTGCTATGATTGATGTGGAGCAGATTCAAAGCATGGGAGGCCTACCAATCTATGAGGGAATGTCTGGTAAGTGGTGATGCATGTGTGTCCAGGTTATGTGTATGTTGCTTGGATGAAGTGTGTTGATTGTCTGGCAGTTCTGGATGCATTTGCATGACTGCAATGGGTGAACCATGTCATGGTGGACTGACACGTGCTTGTTGACCTGCAGACTGCATACGCACAATGTTCTGCACACTGTGACGAACCCTATCACCACACCTGCTCACTCCTTCCATGTCATTCTGTCCAGGCTCTCTTGGCCCTCTTTTCCTTCTCCAACCTGTGATGGCGGATAGCCTGTGACAATCTTGCACTCCACCCTGGCCTTCTCTCTGCACATCTCTGATGGGTCACCCTGCCAGCTGCACCTCCTCAGGGGGATTCCTCCTTTCCTCTTATTCCCCCCATAGCTCGGTGTCTCCAGAGGACTGGTCATACTTATGGTGGGGTACTACAACAGCCTATACCCAGTTTCTGTGCCTCTACTCTCTTCCCTCTGGAACTCATCGTGACCTGGACAGTGGTGAGTGTCCTTTTGTCTTGGTGCCAGGTATTGTGTCTCACTAGGACTGTGATGATGGCACTGGCTCCCAGTGGCTATGACTGTTCATTGTCAATCGCTCTGCATTGTCCACATGGCCTTATGGCTCCTGGTGCTGCAGCTCCTTCAACTCCTTCTTCCCAATTTGCTTCCTTCTCATGGTATTTGATCATCCCTTTCCTACTCCCTCAGGGCCAGTTACTTCTCAGAGCAATTAGTTGGTGGTTAATGTCTATCTTCGGCTGGCACCTCCCTCTGCTACAGCCTTATGCCTCAATGGCACTAGACGTGAACCTTCTCTGCGTCTGGGGGCTCTTATGATCCTTCCTCATTGTCGAAACTGATATAATATTGTTTTGTCTCCATTGTATATGTTGGCCTATGCCCAGTCGCTTTGCAAGGAAATCCGTATTGCAAGGTCGTGACCTTAAGTTAATCAAGCCTCCATTTTAGGTTAAAGCCGCCATTTTGGCTTGTCGTGCAAAGTCACCCTGTGGCCTAAAATGGCCGACCTGTGTTCTCTTGTTCTTACTTTAACCTCTTCAACCTCTGTAGATGAGTTAATGTCCAACCTGCCTGCAGGCTACATGTTAGGGTCATGTAGATCTTGTCCTTTGTTGACCTAGGGATCAGGGGATTATTCGAATCGGCGATATAAATATGCTGATGTCCAGCTAGCAATTCCTGTTCACTGCTCACATTGAACCTGTTGGTGGTCTCTGTGAAGTACTGACGGCCAAATAGCTATTTGTGTACTTTGTTTTGTAAACTGTTCAGTGTTGCAATAAAGATTCTGGGAATCTTTACAAGCCTGTGTTGGTGTATTTCTCTTTGCATGGTGTAAAAGCTTTAATATTGTATTTTCTGATTCCACATCATGTGTTCTGCTTTCTCTACCTCCTCTCCCCTGCTGGAGTCCTGGATGACTGAGAGAATGCACTAGTCACCTGCCCACACTATGATCTCCGACACGGGTCTCTGAGACACCAGTTGTACCCATGCACTGCCTCACTGCCATACTCCACACTCAGTGGCTGTTACCTGTATCCCTGCAACCCTCTTGTAGCTATTGACAGCTGATGTCTGCACATACACTTCCACCAGCACACCACATTTTCATTGCTGATAATGAAGTTGTATTTATTTGGTATGCCATACCCATGTACTGCACTGCCCACTCCCACTTCCAACCCCAGGTCTCACCTTCACCATGCCTATTCACTCGAGTGATGTCAATGTGAGCTGGCCTCATGGAATGGGTGTGTCTGGCTTCACGCCATTCCACCACCCTTGCATCATTGCACCTTGTGACACCTGTGTGTATTGAGTTTGTGATTTACATGTCATGTCATGTCACATCCATTGTACATGGCTCTGGGACAGTAGTCAGCAAGTCACATCTAATGCAGTATTATAGATCAGGCATGGCTATGGTACATGGCATATGTGTGTTTTCTCATCTGTGATGTTGGTGGATGAACTATGGCAGTCAGGTGCTCATGTGTGTAGCAGGTGCTATGCACCATGCACTTCAGGTTGTATTTAGTCCTTCCACACAGGTCCATGGCTGCTTTCATGCTAGCCTTCACTTGCATTAACACTGCGTAGGTGTGGGAGTTTGTGACATGGAAGGTTGATGTGTTACATGACGACATTGTGTTGCCTATGTGTGTGCCAGCAGCAGACGGTCTGAACAGCAGATTCAACTGATGAATCGTACCATCACGGAGGAACTGCGTGCATCCCGTGAGGTGTTGCATGGAGACCTCCGGGCCATAATGTTGCAGATGCAAGCATCTCACTCCTGCATGGCCACTGCCATGGATGACCAGACCAGGGATATGCATGGTTATCCTCCCTTTCCACTACCCCATTCTGATGCAGTAACAGAGGTTGGCGACTGCAGCGACGGGTCTCCCACTCCATCATACCCGTACGCCCCATTAACCCATGGAGGGTTCTTTTTTAACATCCACACATGTGGGTGCTGATGTGCTCCCTGCACCTCCTCCCTCCGGTGTTCCTCCCTCCGCCACCCACTCCCTTATGGGCATTTTTGATTTTTTTTTAATTCGTATTTTGTCTATTGTGCATTTATGTGACAGTGTGTTGCTTTGTGTGGCAGCCTGGGGCATCCACTGTAGGCTCCAGCTGGTCCCATAGAGGATTTTCTCGTGTTGGTGTTTGTGCCTTGGGTCCAGACACATATGCCACTCCTGCTTCCTCTTTCCATGGGCTTGCTAAGAGTGCAGTGTGTGAAAGTAACTTACACAGTGGCATTGGGCTTACATTCTATCTGTGGGCAGTCTCAAGTTCGACCTGCCTATACACCCCTAGTGGGATTCATGATTGTTTGTCCAGTGCATGGTTGCCATCATTTTATGTTCGTACATTGAAATGCATCCTTTATTCATGTTCAATCTTCATGTATTGCCTTAACAGTCTCCATCGTTGTTAGCCTTCATGCTGTATGCCCTTCCCTGGCCCCCTTTGGTTAGTAGTGCCACACAAATTTAGAAGGGTGCCATTTAGATGGGTGGCATGTGCAAGTCACAACACATTGAGGCACATGTGCATTTGGTTATGGTCATGGCCAGACAGATTAACTCTTCGGTCCTGTGTTTCTGATTTGTTGTACTGGTCAATTGATGTTCATGTGTACATGACTATATTGATGAGTGAGTTATTTCTGGACTTTTTAGGTTGATTGTTGCTATGTGATAGTAGTGTTATGTGTTGGCCAATTATTTTGATTATTTAGATGTGTGCTTTGTCATGCCGTTTCTGGCATACTCCATCTTCCATGTGTTCCTTTTGTGCACACCAGATTGAGATACTTTTAATACTAATGGATGCACCCGATGTAGCACTTCCGAGGACACATTCTCAGGGTGTTAAGGTTGGGACAGATGATTGACCCTTTGTCATCATCGATTGTCACCTGGAATGTGCCAGGCCTGTGTGCACTCCGCAGGGGTTGGATTTTAGGTGAAAAATGGTGCCACAAGCTGGATACGGGCAGCCTTGCCACATGCCCTTTCCCCTCCCATGCACAGCCACCGTGCATGTGGTTGGGGATGTGGGATCACCATCATGTCCACCGGTATGCCACGCTGTGTTGCAACGTTGTGCAGGACACATGCTGCCACAATGATCCTGCACACTACTGGTGGCGCATATAGCAGCTCACCACCAGAGTGGTCAAGGGAGCGGAAGCGTGACTTTAGCACTCTGAATATGCACTCCACTATGCGCCTAGTTGCAATATGGGCTGCATTTTATCTTACCTGGGGTGGTGTGGTGGGGTTCTGTACTGGCATCATCATGTAGGTGCTCAGAGGGTAGGCACTGTCCCGTGTAGAGGTGAGATGGGTTGTCAATGGTGTGGTTTTGTCTGTGTGAGACATGCATGCATTTTCAGGGCCATTTGTACTCATCAATGAGCCATGTGTTGCCATGCCTCCCAACCTCCAGGGCCCACTGTCGGGGTGACATTCTGAATATAAAACTTTCATGGGTGGACTTGGATAGTTGGCATATACAGAGGTGATGACTCCCTTGGCATCACATACAACCTGCAAGTTGATGGAATGTCAGTGCTTGTGATTGTGATAGATGTGCTCTGTGGCCCTAGGTGGATATAGGGCCACATGGATGCAATCGATAGCACCAAGCACTTCAGGGAAGTGCGCCACCCGTAAAAGTCCTGGAGCGCAGCCTGCCTTTCTGCAGTTGTTCTGGGCATGTATATGTGCCTGCAGACTGAGGGGCGTGCAGTCAACACCTGATGTAGGCAGCGTGACTGCGTGGCCTGTGAAATACCCCCGACAATGGCAGTTGTCTGCTGAAATGACCCAGTGGCCAAAAAATGCAGTACATTGAGCACCTTTTCCAAGTCGCTCACTGCTTGGGAGCACAGGGTGGGTGATGTGAGGACATCTTCTCACTCAGTGACCAGGTCTAATATGATATGGGGTGGAAACCTATACCTGCCATAGACCTGGTCATCGGGCATCCCAAAAAGGCTGTTCCTGGGTATAAAAATCCATGCCCTGGCTATCGTCCTCCTCCTGCGGTGTCCCACGATCAATGCAGTGAAAAATGGGACATTCATCGTAGCTGTATGGCGCGTTGGTCTTTTGCGCCCCCTTTTTATGCATTGTTTTTGATGCGTGGTGACGCTTACACCTGCTTTCGCTTGGCAGACATGTTTCCAGATAAGTGTGTCTTTTTCCGCGTGCAGGAGAGCCCTGTTCAATTCCATTAATATGTGTTGTTAGCGTGCGTGTGGGCGTTGCTAATATTTTACTGTGGTACTTGCCACGTAACGCCCACATTTACGCTTGTTGTTCCCCATTCCACACGTTCCACCCCCTTTTATGGTGATTGCACTGGACGGTGGGAGCCTTCTCTGGGTGTCTCATGCAAGGCATTTGTGGTGTCGTAGTGTCGTGCTGGACCCGCGCAGATTCAGTGCAAATCTCCGGTAAGCCATGCGATATGTGTTCCATGAATCAACAAACGGGCGCGAGCACACGTTTTGCATGCTTGCGCCCGTTTTTCAGTGCTATTTTCGTCTATGAATCGGACCCAAAGAGTTTAATAGCTTCCTGAATAGCATACATGGATGCTACGTAGATGGTGGTTATAAAAATGGCTGTAGGACACACTTGAAAAACACACATAGACAAATGTAGTATCCTGGTATTAACTATCAGAATACTACAAACTAAAGGAATCTGCTGGTGGTATTAGTGAAAATCCATCCTACTCAAAGTTTACCACCAGGAATACTGTGGGATGTTTTTACCCATGCATCCAAGCCCTACCATAAAACTGTGCAGTACTGGCATGGAAAACATCATGATGGCCAGAACTCCCCAGAGAGTGCACAGGGAAAACATGAAGAATAGGATGCCACCCATTTTTGCCTATGTTGTGAGCACAGGAGGGCACTGCCTAAAACCACCATTGGGCTACACACACAGTAGCCTGAAACCATTGGGAATGGCAAAGCTGATTGCCAAAAAGCAACTCAGAACTGTGGGGAATTCATTTTCTTAATCCCAAAAATGGTTGCAATACCGGTACTCACCACTATCAGAAAGCTGGCGTTTTAAAACCACCAGACTTTTGTGTAAAACTGAACAAATGAAACAAAACCAGGCCAAGGAAAGACTTGCTGAGAGGTGGATACAATGTAAAACTATATTCTGAAATGACTTGAAGGAAGTAATTATTTAATGTATATGTAAAAATTGTAAGTTTGATTTAAACTGGGAACAAAAAGTAAAATTTATCTGAAATCTGGCTTAATGAAACTGGATTCTGCCTGACAACTACCCCCGACAGGAGTTGAAACCTGCTCAGCCACTCTTCCGAGGCCTAGCTGCATCCTGCTGCCCCTTGCCAAAAGGAGTTGACACCTCTCTGATTGAATTAAGGGAGGGGACCTGCAGCCTGCAGGAGGTTGAACAAAGAGGAGAAGTGCCTCTGGGAGCCACCCGAGCTGGAGGCGGGGACAGGCGGAAGCTTCCCCCATGTGCTTTGGAACCTAAACCACAACCCTGTTTGACCAGGGCATATTTTTAAAAAGATAGATAACTCATAGTGCGGACTTGTCAGAATTATATAAGTAATATCATTATTCTTGTGATTTTTCTGTGCACATTTTAAGAGGTGTTAGGACCCTTGGTATGTTCCTGGGGATAGTAGCGGAAAAAAGGTTGTTACTCCAAATGTCTGCATGTTAAAAATCTGACACTTTATCCTCTGTAACCCATATCCCTGGTGCACATTTGTGTAAAATCTGGAAAGGTTTAGAGGTTGTTATCTGGATGAAAAGGGGAGAATTCTGTCATCAGTGGACACGACATCGTACAAAGACAGGGATTGGATGGTTTGGTGCTACAGAAAATATGTTAACTGGACCTATAATATTAGAAAAATGGTACATAGATAAATATGTATTTGGGTCAGAAATAGATTTGTGTGCAAATTGACCAGGGGAGGATCCTCTGACCCATAAACAGACCTCATCATGATGACAATCCATTTCCTTCCCCCAATCATGGGAGAGGGGAGAATTGGGCCAATGACAAGTGGAGAGGGGCAGGCTTAGCTAGGCCCAGGCACACACCCATTTCATTTTCAAAACACATAGAAAGAGACTGCTGGGACAGGTAGTGACATTCAATTCCATTTGCTGCGGAGCATGCTGACCGACGACTTCACATCCAGAGATCCAGACTTCAAATCCATCAATCTCCAGAACCTGTAGCAGAAATTAACTCCAGAATTTTGTAGCAGAGAGGCCTGAATCCACCAGCTGAATTTCTTCAGCAGGCCTCAAAACCAACCAAACTATTCAACAGCCGGGCGAGCTGTTTGAATTTTTGCCAAGAATTTTTGCAAGAACCTGTAGCAGTATCCAGAAAGCAGTGCTGTATCCGGAACCCGAGAGAACCACAAACCAGACCGTTGTGAGCAGATCCGGTGCTTGACAGACCCAGAGAGCAGAGCTGACCCAGATAGCCGGGACTTCAGAACCACCCGCCGGAAGTCCCGTCCAACCTGACCAGACCGTGACAAGGCCTATTTCAAATTGATATTGTGAGTACCTAGCAGAACTGTGCAGAACCAATCTCTTAGTTAAAATAATCTAATCCAAACTATTTTAACCTAAGTAGAACTGCCTCCTAGAAATTGTGTCATCTGTCATTTTTAAAGCTGCACAACTGTCACATGTGAATTCTGCAGCTGCAAGCTGTCACCTGTCATTTTGAGTTTTACTTTAAATCCAAAAATCTACCTTTATTAAATCGTCTGTATCTCTTGAACCGTTTGGGCTAGGAACGAAATTAGAATCTAGGCTTTCCAACGAACCTGGAACCGACTTCCTATTCCCTATACTTTTCCCGTAATCGCGAGACATGCACTCGCGAAATTTACCGCGATTTGCGATTTGGCCCGATTTCTTCATCTGTAGAAATCAGCAGCTTGTTGCTTCTCTTTGTTAAAATCCGTTTGCAACCTGGTAATAACTCATAGGGCATTGCTAAAGTGAGCCTGAACTAATACCAACAAGCATCTCTCACTCATCCTGAACCTCTAGAGGGAATTAAAAGCAATTTTAGCACCTTTTCACTTCCTTGCAAACCACATTAAAGTAATTCGCCTGTGTTTAAAACTCATCCCTGTTTTCTCTAAGCTTGCTGGGGGGAACTGGAACTGTGTATTGCATTATAAAGTGTGATTTGTGGGATTCTTGAAGACTGTGTGCTCTCCTTCCATTTGTTGTATTGCATAGGGGGAGAGTGAATTGTCAAAAGAAAAAGTGATCATATTACCTTTTGCTAAAATCATAACAAGTTATTTCTGTACTGCATTTTATTCCACCTTGCATTTCCTTGAAACCATCAAGCATTTTCAGCTATCTCATCCTCTACACTACTCCTAAGTAACCAAATCAGTGTACCCCTGTAACATTATCCATTGTTGATCACGGTCGTATTCTGAAATGTGATATCAGTTATCAATTTATTTATAAAGTGTGATAGATATATATTGTTGAATTGTCCAAATAAACCTTTTAAATTTGCAAAACAAACCTACTTCTTGGCTCAGTGGGGTAGGGGGGATTCTAAGAGGTGGGTGTTATACAAGGGTTCTCATCCAGAGTACTGAACTGGATATAAAAATACATCAATAAGGGTTTTCCTCAGCATCCCAGACTAGGCATTGACTTAGCTGTAGTGTTGATTGAATATCGCTTACAATACCTCCAGTGCTACTTCAGAAATTCCACCAATCATGGCGGTTATGAAAAAGGTTGTTAACCTTTATTTCAGCCATTTACAGCATCAATGTGAAGGGAGAAATTGATTATGTACAGTAGTGGCTCATATCACTACAGTTGATTTTCTTTATGCACAAAAGAGTACATTCTGGCCCTTTTATGCATTACATGGGTAAGGTGGTCAGAGGATACAATCAGAGATGCCAATCTTTTTACCCCCTGAACATGGCCGTTTGTAATTCCTTTGTTCACTTTATTAAAGGGAAGCACACGGGGAATACCACCATGGAATACCACTGATTGTATTTGACCAAACCTTTACTTGGGTGGATGGTAAAATCGACAGTATTTGTAAAATGCTAATGATTGTATTGTTACCACCCAACCCTAAATTGACCCCCCAAGTCTGTGATTGTTTTCTGCTCTCTTCTGTCAAGAACACTCTTCTCTTATGTCATCAACACAAGACACACATGCAAATCAACACCAGATTCAGATACATAGATACAATGCCACATGAACAAAGATACATCCTTCCATCTATACTTTACACTGTTACAAACACACACACAGTCCCATGTGTTTATTGAAAACACACGTAAATTTAATGTGTTCCTCTTGCTCCATCTCCCGCTCCAGTTCCAAGGCGTATTCCCCTAACAATTCTCTCTACTTCCGTGAGTTGAAATATGCAACTGACTTTCCAAGAAAGTGCTACTTGGCAGCACAAAAATGCCTCTTCCCTTCGCTGTCTTTCACTCTGCATTGTCCAAGTGCAGACTCCATATCCATAATTACCAGAAGGACCCCGTCCATGGCTTATTGTCATGTCTGGTAGAGGCTGACTGGCAATTCAAAGTGGTCTTAAGTTTAACTGAAAGCCAGGGCAATTGAAGGTGGTGTGTGGCAAGGAATGGGATTGGTGTGATGAGCAATTAAAGGGTGTGAGTGGCAAAGAATTGGTGACTAAGCAAGGTGGGCAAATGAAGGAGTGCATGCAAGGGATGGGGACTGAGTTAATAGTTAAAGGATGGAGCAAAAGAGGAACAAAGGTCTGAAAGTTAATTGTAAGAAATAGGGGGCATTGAGAATATGGGGCAAGGGAAGGACACCAAAGGATGATGAGTAAGGGAAATTTGGTAAATGACACAGAGGTACACATCTACAATGTGATATCAGCAGGTTGACATTTGCTGGTATCTATGTCTGGCCGGCAATCAACTGCACCAAGTTGTGGGACTGCCCTTGTGTCATTTTCTGAGTAAGTGATGCATAATTGATTTATGGACATATTATGTGACTTGGTGCTTTGAAGGTATACACAATTTTACAGACTAAGATTATAATTACAGTACATTTTCATTCTAATTATTAACATGGTCTGTTTCTCAGATGTATTTGTCTCAGGTTACAGACGATTACTAGGTGTCCCAGTTGAAGATTGGCGCTTTGAAAAGCAGATGTATTTATTTTTAATTTGTATAAAGCGCTGCATGCCCGTAGGCCTTAGAGTGCACAGAGAACAGAAGACAGACGGACAACACAAAGTGGTGGATCGAGAGAGGTGCGTTGTAAGGAGTTGTTAAAGAGAAGAGTCTTAATAATCCTCTCAAACCTTACCAAGTTAGAGGAAGATATCGAATCGGGAGAGATTGCATTCCACTCTCAGGGGGCCCACACTTCAAAGCTTGTCCCCCCTATCTTTTCTAGCCTAAATCGAGGTAGGTTGATGTAGAGCTTTGGTGTTATCAGAGCTCAGTAATCTGGTTGGTTTTTGGGAGGATATCCTTTTCACCAGATATTGTGGGGCAGCACAGTTCATGCATGTATATGTCAGAGAAAGAATTGCTTGCTTGATTCTCTTTTTCACAGGAAGCCATTGTTGCTTTTTCCTGAATTCAGATACATGGTCCATTTTTGTCAAACCAAAAATTGCCCTGAAAGCACCATTCCAAGTGGTCTGCAAGCGGGCAAGTTTGGATCGAGAAGCACCATTGAGCAAGCTGTTACAGTAGTCTATCCGCGAGTTGACCAAAGCAGTAAATAGGATAGATCTGTTTTAAAGGGTTATATAAGGTCTAATCTGGTGAGGAAGCTTAACTATATACCCGCAAGACGAGCGAATGCTTGAGACGTGCTGTTTCATGGATAATTCCGAGTCAAGCATGATGCCCAATTTTCTTCAGCCAAGGGCTGGAAGCAATAAGTAGAAGCTTAGTCTTATTGTTGATCAGCCTCAGTGAATTATGGGCCATCTGAATTTGAATTTCATTATAGATGTTATTCACAGTCTTAATGTCAGTGTCATAAATGCCGGTCAGTTCAAAAAGTACTTGGGTGTCATCTGCGTAATTGCATAGCCGACATCCAATCCATCCAAAAGATCAAGTAAAGGTCTTGTGTATATGTAGAACAAAGTTGGAGACAGGCAAGAACCCTGCGGGACTCGATACAAGGAGATAGAAGGAGAGATTTCAGATTGTCCAATGGCCACACCTGAGGTTCTGGAGCCAGAAAGGATGAAATCCATTAGGCAGCTTTCTCTGCGAAATTGGCGATACTGATCAGCCTTTCTTGAAGAAGACCATGATCGATAAGATCAAACGATGAAGAGAGATCAAGCAACATCAAGAGGGCTGGTCGGCCCTTCTCCATGATGCTCGAAATGTTAGAGTTAAAATCAAGTAACGCTGTCTCAGTCCCGGGTAGTTCTCTAAAACCGGATTGATGAGTACCCAGTATCTTATTTGCCTACACAAAGCTCTCTGTAATTGCAATTTTGCCACTCTATCAATGATCTTCAGTAAATACGGCGGTACAGTAATTACTGGCCGATCATTCCCTGCAACTGCTGGGTCCAGTGTGTTCTTTTTCAATAAGGGTGTAAAACAGGGCGGTTTTCAAAGAGGCTGGCACTATCTCATCCCTAAAAGATGTATTAATCCTCTTGGTGATCCAACAATTCAGGGCATCCAAGGAGTCCTTCAAGATGTTAGTGGGGCATGAGTCCCCTGCACCAGTGGTAGATTTGAGGTTCATGGTGATATCATAAACTTCTTGTTCGGTGCATTGTTGAAATTCATATTTAAGAATCAGTGGGGTATGGATCTTTTCCATAGAGGTGTTAAAAGAGCTATGCCCTTTATTGTGGGCCAGATAAACCAGTTGATTGGCAATATTCAATTGATGAATAGTATAGTAGTTTATCCCTTGAATAATAACTTTGCAGAAAGGGTTTTTAGTTGCTAATATTGAAGATGGAATAGGAGAAGATGAAGTCTCCCCTGCTTTGCGCATTGGAAGCTGTGGAACCAGGAAGAAAGGGCTCAAATTCCCACCTTCTACAGGTCATCCATTGGGCCTCACTATAAGTACAGCAGTGCAGGAAGAAACAGCACAAATGCAGTGGTAACTCTGTTACCACTGTATTACTGCACCACCATATTATAACTTTGGTGGCAAGGTGGAGAAAAACTCTCCAGCAACATGCTGATGGTAAGTCTGCCGGCTTACTGGCAAAAAATCGCCAAATCAGTGGAATTACCGCCAAAATCCCCATCGAGTCTGTGGAGACTAACACTGCCATACAACCACTTGTAATCTGGTGGTAATTCCACCAGAGCAAGCGGTGGTAACCGTAATTCTGTTTGGCAGTATTCCGGCAGATTTACCACTGGAATACCGTCAAACTTATAATGTAACCCATTATGTGAACCTGAGTAAATCACTTTTCATCACTCTGCCTTGTTTTCCTTAGCTTTTTGTAGAGAAAGCATCACTCATATGGGTTTATACTCTATAATGTTATTCTATAAATAATTATAATTGCAACAATTTATGTTTATGCATACTTGTGAGGAGACAGGATGACAAGTGAGGTCATATGTTGTGGGGTTGGGTACACAGGGTGCATTTGTGGGTTTTGTTTTAAGGGATGGGGAGGCAGGAGGCCAGGTATGAGCATTTTACCATGCCAGCTCAGGTTGACCCACAGGGATCCATTGTAAACGCTGCGCATGGCAGGCGCCGTTTAGAAATTACAAGTAAATGCTCTCTGACATGCTTGCATGTGGGCCAGCATTCTTTTTAATTGTGAACACTGCTTACCATGCGTTCATGGTAAGCAGTGTTTGCAATGATAATGAAACCCTACCCGATATGCTCTGGGTTAATTGTAATTGTAAGCGCTGGCAAGCGGTGCTCATAATCAAAAGTAAATGCTGCCTGGCATGCAGGCATGCCTGGCAGCATTTACTCACTTTGCACTGTGGAGCGCAGATATGAGTGGTACGCTGCCCTTTGCCCTTTACATTTGCACCCTGCAGTGCAAATGACCAAAATGTGGCGGGGGGGAACCGCTTACGCTAAAGTGTATATGTAGCGGGCCACTGCCGCCAAATTATGAATTTAATGAACATGATCCTCTATGTGTTTCAGATGCTCTGTGTCGGGAGATACAGATATTGAACAGATGGATCAAAACTACCTGTATGGTGCTCTGGTGCAAGAAGGCACAAATACGTGCATTGAGGACTGTTGTGTCCAAAGTCTTGCACTGTCATGTGGATCGCTGCTGAAGAGCATGTCCAGTTGTGGGGGTCATGCAGGGGGCAGGGCAAATGAGTGAAACCACACACTGATATTCTTTGCAAGGCATGCGGCTGCACTTATTGCATGCATTACATCACAAAATGCAACAAGAAGCAGTGCCTGAATGTTAATGACATCATAGAAAACATGTTACATCATTAGTTACATAGTTGAATGTGGGGGAGTGCCCTGGGAATACACCTGATTGGAATAGGGAACCCTGGAAACTGACTAAACCCCCCATTCGGCCTTTGCACCTACTGGTGAGAACGGCCCAATGAGCACCTGGCATGACACCTCACCTGTTGGTGCCAAACCTTGGGCCATAACATAAACCAGCAAGAACTCTCCCTTACAGTGACCCTAATTGTTGAACCTATAACTCAGTTTAATGCAATGTGCCACAAAATACTGCCACAGGGACACTGACCTACCGGTCGGGGCCACTCCCCCCTCCCAAACCGGGCCTATTCTCCACCCTTCAGCGAGTCTATGAATATGTCACAATGCTATTCCTTCATTGTACTTTCTTTAAACATCTGTACCCCTAAGGCCCCTGATTGACTCACAAGGGTCGCCCGCCGCAGGTACTGCCGCCATACACTTGCTATCCCACTCCTTAACCACCGGGATGCACACTGCAGAGCTTTCTTCCCGCTTGTCGTTGTGCATTCTGCTGGTCGTACCACAATGTCGAACATGTTGTATCACATTACCCCCTTATTTGATCATCGGTACATATATAGTTGCAAACCAATCCTCACCGGTGCCGCTGGCAGAAGCCAACCGGGATTGCTTGCACACTCCTGTCTGACTGGGGCACCCACCCTACCTACCCCTCTATGGTCACCTTCTGTAGCCTGAGGGTATTACCTCCCGGCAATACCACTCCACCACCCCTCTCCATCTGGACTACCACGTGTACTGTGGACAAGCATCACGAACAGGGAGATTCGAGTGCCACACACCGCCTGCCGAGGGTCAGCTGGAGGCAAAGATCACGCTCCAGTATAATCCGCCACATTTTGTCTTTAGCTACTGAGTCAAAAGCAGTCTGAGATCTACAAATACTGCACACACCTTAATTTTCATGAGTACCGTGTGTTTTTGTAGGACAAGGGACAGACAGAAGCCTGTAGATGGGAGATACGATTTTTAGAGGCCACACACTCCTTCAGCTGCTTTAGCAGAACTTTGGTGAATATTTTGCTGGTGGCATCAAGTAGGGAGATAAATATTTGATATACTGGAACAATTCTGGCAGATCGCCTGGAGTCTTGAACTTTATTAAGTTGGACCACAGATTGAAAAAGTTTAGTTAAAACAGGTGACCAAACATCTAACTCCTCTCTGAACAGGTCGGCAGGGATCCTGTATGGGCCTGAAGCCTTCTGGGATCTTGAATTTAAGATGGCACTTCTAACTACTGCCAGTGTAATTATCATTGGGGAGTTACTGTATTTGGACAATACTACTCCTTTACACGGCAACCTCCCAATCTGCTCAGAATCTCCCACCACCACATCTTCATACATCTCACGAAAGTGGTTGAACCAGTCCTCAGAGGGGATATGACAATGGAGGACATTGTCATTAGTTCTTTTCTTGCCGGCTAACAAAGCCCAGAATAACTTAACATCATTCCTGGAGGCCGCCTCTAGGAGATTAACCCATGTAAGGTTCTGGATTTCCTTCTTTTTCTTACAAATTGCGTTTGTATATTTAGTTCTACAGAGACAAACCACAAGTTCTTAGCCAACCCCAACAGCTTTATCTCCTTTACTGGTTTGGTCAAAAGGGGGACAATTCGTACACCCAGAGCTGCAAACCCGGTCTATACCTCTACACTACTTAGGTTTCCTCCACAGATGTTCTCAATTCCAGGCAGTGCCCTTTGATAGATGGCATGTTTGATCCCAGCTTCCTCTATTTTATCCCATTTAATGGTGTGCCTGGCAGTCCCAGAGACCCTAATCGGTACAATAAGCTCTGTCGAATCACAACACCCCCGTTCAACCACTCTGACTGTCCTGCCTCACTTGGCCATGCGCCCTCACCCACTAGTAATATCTGGGGGTCATCTTCGACTCCACTCTCTCCGTCCCACTACCAGCTGCATCTCCTCAGAGGTACTCTACCTTTTCTCACTTTACCCCAGAGGCTTACTGTCTCCAGAGCCCTGATGCTCTCTAGACTTGACTACTGCAAAAGTCTCTTTTTCAATCTTTTTCAATCTGCCTACATCTACTCTCCGACCTCTACAACTCATCCAGAACAGAACTGCAACACTTATCCTTGGCCTCAAGCGCAGGGACCGCATCTCTCCGGCGCTGAAATCCCTCCACTGGCTACCTGTGGCTGCAATGATCATGTTCAAGACCTTCTGCATAGTTCACAATGCTTTCTGGGGTAGGGGCCCGTACTATCTTCAACTGTCTCACCCTATTCTCTTCTTCTAGAGCCCTCTGCTCATCCTCTTCCGACTCTCTGAGGGTGAGCCGTTTTTCCAAACAGAGATTTGAGGGTAGATCGTTATCCTCTGCAGGTGCTTCCCTCTGAAACAACCTCCCTGCCCCTCTCCGCCTTGACCCTGAGCTCATTAACTTCCAGAAACACCTTAAGACCTTCCTCTTCTCTTCCTCTTTATCTCTCCCTCTCCCTTCCTAACCTCCTCTCTATTCCCTACTCCTTCTCTTCCCTAACTCCACTTTGTGCGCCATTCTGCTCGCAAATCCCTGTTTAACAAATGGGGATTTGCGGGCAGAATGGCGCACATAATCCATGAACTACCCCCTTAGTCTTCAGGAAAAACCTGTTTCTGGCTGAGGGAAAATCTTCACAAAGGAAAACCCCACTTTCAGTCTGGATTTCGCATCTCCCGTCTAAGGACTCCCAGCAATAGAATTTTGTGCGGAAGGTGTTGAAAGCCCACTGTTCCCCAGACCTGCTGGCCCTGAAGGCAGTTAACGCAGGGACTTCAAGGGACAGTCATCCTTGGCTGGAGCATGACTAAACGGTTTGAAGACTGGGGGCACCAACTTCAAAGAGACTTATAAAAAAATCTCTGGTCCCAGGCTGGCCCAGGGAGACAGATGGCTGTGCTGGATGAGGCAGGCCTCTCATTTGCTGAACAGGAACACTCCCAATTAATTTGAAATACTGTTATCATTTAGGCATTTTGCACAGCAACCATACTGTGGATTGATTTTATTTTTATACCATTTTTTTTCTGTCATTTCCAGGCGGTTTTGGGGATGTAAAATGCATCTACCTTTGACTCTGGGAACTGTAATGGCTAGTTAGACTGGGTTTCTGGTTGGTATGAACATATTCCAAATGTGAGATTTGGTGAAAATTGGAAAATGAAATTAGGGATATGCTTAATAACTTACATCTTCATAACTATTGTGCATTTTGTGGAAATGACAAAAATGTGTGACATGGCCATGCTACATCTTACAGATTTGGTGGTCAGCTTATCTGATTCTCCATGATCAGCTAACACATAAAATATGTTTAGTATGGCAGTTGTTAGTACAATTATGAATTTGTGATACATAACTAGTTTTTGCCAAAAAGTTGAAAGGAGAACAAAAGATGATGACAAATGGGAATAGACAGATGTTGCTCCAAACTCATAAACCAATCCTGACTTGGGGCAGAGAGAGAAAGAGTTGTAACTATCCAATCCTCGCGGCAGGGATTATTGCAGTGTACTTCCTCAAGATTGTAAATTTGGTGATTTCATTTCTGCTAAATAAGGGCACTTCACAAGGACAGGGGACACACACAAACGAGGGAAACAGAAAAAGGAGAAAGACAGGAAGGCTGCTGAAACTTAACATCTGACACCTGTAAGGAGACACCAGAGGAGATGGCTGAGATTGCAACTGGGTGGAGCTGTCTATTTCCAGGAAGGTCTCAAAGCTGACTGGGTACTGTGGTGGAAAGCGGGAGGCCATCTTTGAGAATGGAGTGACCAGACCCCTGCCCTATATTCCCAGAGTGTCCTGAGATGTAGCTGGCTTTCCTGAACCTTATGCAGAGGCTTGCTATTTAAGTAGAACTAAGCCCTGGAAAACAAAAAGGTGGGGGGAGTCTGCTTGCATTGAATAATTTCCTTTTATAGTGGTGGGGGGCAAATCTGTGTAGAACCTTAGCATATGTAACCAAAAATGTTAATTTAATTAATTCCCCATTTGGCAGAACACTATGGGTGAATTTTGTTAAAATTTAAAATTAACAAAGCTCACTTCCCAGCATGCAATGAAAAATTTAGCCTACAATTGAATTAGGTAATCCTTGTTATCCAGCTGACCTCGACTTCTTTAAGGAAGAGGGGTGTCTTTGTTCTTAAATTACTCCAACCATTTTTATCCAGCTTCCTGAGCACAGGCCTTTCAGTAAGGGGGGTCTGGAATCCGAAATTCCCCAAAGCATTCCAATTCTTCTGTCTGACTTCCCAACCTAGACCAAAGCAAGGGGGGGTCTGAAAAATAAAGCGAGAAATCACTCTGTGTTTATTTTACACCAAATGTGTGGGAGAAATGATATTGCATATATATTTTTATCAGTCTTGAAATCCTACTGCTAGCCTTTTAAGCCTGCAGGAACATTTAAATCGCACAACATTACATAAGAGCCTTCTTTATTGATCAGTGTAATTATTTTGTGAAGTGAAATTTACAGAAAGAATTGTGTCTGTATTATTTTTAATTCACTTTTGTGATGTATCTGTGCCGAGACAAGTTGATTGTGTGTGCCCCACGGATAAAGTGGTGTTTTTGACATATTCATGCTAATTTCTATTATTTTTAATTTAAATAAATACCAATATATTTCCCGTACACCGGCCTGGTTCTTGGCTCATTGTTAGCTCAGAGGCGAGGGATCCAATGGGCATGATATGTATCTTAGATAGGGATAAAAAATAATCTGTTAAACAGTTTGTTGAACAACCACTTGAGTGGGGAGGGAAGGGACTCTCTGTGTTGAGGGTGGCTTTTCAAAAAAACGTTACAAAGTGTGGGCTCGTGGTCTGGATTTTAGCCTCCTATTCCTGACCCATGACAAGTACATTGTGACAGTCTTTTCATTTTGATGCAATTGCATTGAGGTGGAGGGAATGTCATCTTTGTTTTGTTAAAGTGCCACTAGGACTTGACTCTTGAGTTTCAGGGAGGTGTATAGGTAGAACATTTAGAATGTGTAAACATTTATTTAAGTGTGGAAATCAAGCAGAAACAGGGTGAGTTTACCCTTGCATAGAGAACCTATCAGGTGCAGGACACGTTTCATAATGAGCATCGTAGAAATTAACATGGCTAAGAAGCACCTTCTATCCAAATTGTTCATTAAAGGGGAATGGGAAGAACAAGTACATTAAGCATGGCAATCTAGAATGATGCAAGAGGTTACCTCTATAAATATGGGTGTGGGGCAGGATAGTGGCCTGTTAGATCAAGCCCTGACAGATTTATATATGATGCAGACCACCAGAGATGAGCAAACTAAAATGGTCCAGCTCACTGCATATATGTACTTCCACATGGTGATCATGGCAGAAAGGTACCAGGAGAGTGTAGCCTCTGTGAAAAATCAATCAGAGCTTTTCGGTCTAGCACAGACAGAGTTAAGGCAGATAGACAATAAAGTGCTACAGAGCCAAAATTCAGAGTTAAAATTAGAAGACATCATTCAGCAGCTAAAGGATGAGTTAGCGGCACAGCAACAAATGAATTCAAAGCGAGAGTCCCACTTTTCTGCACTAAAAGAGGAATGTCAAGAAGGTGTTGAGAAACTGAGAGAGAGTCAATTAAAATTGAGTCAACAAGTGGTGCACAATAGAGCCTTCTTAAAGGACATGTGTGCATTTCAAATACAGATCAGGCAACTGCAAGAGGAGAATAGCCAGTTGATTATTAAGGAGGTCCATTCCCAGGCATAATTCGATCAGGAATGCCAGAATTTGAGCTCTATGAAGCAACAGAGAGATCACTTCAGCGAACAGAATAGCAAATTGAGTGAGGAAAAAAGTGCACTCTGTCAGGAGGTGTGCCAGTTAAAGACAGACCTGGAGAAAAGTGAGTCATGTTTTCAGGAACTGACTGTAAATAAAAGTATAAAATAAAAAATTAATGGGACGTGTGAGACAAGTAGAATTGGATCTAGAGCAAGTGACACAGACCAAATGTGCACAAAGTGAGGAGATTAGTCTCCTGCAAAAGAAGAGATCTGAGTATAACCAGAAAGTACAGGCCGCACAGAGGGAAAATGAGGCCCTTTGTGAGGAAAACAAGGGACTCCATGGCCAAGTAGTGGCACAAAGCAAGGTCATAGAAGTTACTCTGGCCATGGTAGCAGAGCTCAAAGCTCAGGCCTTTATATACACCAAGAGATAGGGGCTGAGAAAGATGAATCAGAGGGATCTCCTGAGGTGCTCTTCCAAGCCACCTATCATACCTTTCTGGGTCTTGTTGAACCGCTCAACATGCCTGTTTGTTTGTGTGTGGAAGGATGTAGACAACCAGTAGGTGACTCCAAACTCGTCTCACATAGCCCTCATTTATGCTGATATGAAGTTTGATCCCCTATCAAAAATGATTTCCTTGGGAAATCCAAAACGGCAGAATATCCCAATCAGAGTCTTAGCAACCACAGGTGCTTGGATGCTCCTAAGAAGGGACAGCCGCAGGTTACCTTGTGGTGTTGTCTACCACCTCCAGGATACATCTCTTCCCTGAGTTGGTTTGAGGATCCAAAGGACCCACAATATCCATGCCCATTCTCTCAAAAGTCTCCCCAACCATGGGTAGTGGAATTAAGGGGGCCTTTGTGGCACCACCTGACTTGCCAGAAGCTTGACAAGGCAGGCAGGACCGTACAAATACCTTAAACTTTATGCCAAACTGTGGCCATTAAATGTATACAGACAACCGGTCTGATGTCTTAGTCACTCCCAAGTGACCCGCTAAATTAATTTGGTGAGCCAAATCCAAAAGGAACTTTCTATGGCACTGGAGAATCAACAACCTTCGGTGCCCTCACTCTCAGAATCTTTTGGCTCACTGTAATGGAGTCCATCCTCCCAGTAAACTTGGAACAGTCCAGGGGCCTCGCCCTAAACCTGCTCCGCTGCCTTCTTCTGCAGACCTCCCAGAGTGGGACACTATTTCTGGGCTGTTAAGAAGTCAATCTGATCTGGGGCCCCAGCTGATTCAAACTCATCCAACTTGGGCAGGCCCTTCAGATCTGCACCCACCTGGTGCTCCACCTCAGGTTCCTGTACTATGCCACACAACTCTGAAGTCACAGAGTTGCCTTCTACCAAAGTAGAGTCCTCAGTGGCTACTGGTCCCTCTCCCGCAGGAGTAGGCGACTCAGCAGTCTGTGGAAATGGACTAGGGGCTACCTGGTCATGCCGGTCCTTCCAACAAGCCCTCCAGAAGCACTCCAGGCCCTAAGGCTGTGAGGGTGTTCAATCTGACAATCTCTTTGGCCCTCGATCAGTTAGCTGCTGCGAGTATCTCGGAATCAGGAAGATCATTATCCAACAGACATGGCACAGGTATGGAGTCTTTCACCACTAGACAGCGCTGGGTTGTTTCACCTCTCCAGCTGAACTCTACTATCGCCAAGGCGCACTTACTCTTTCCGTCAAACCCACTGAGGCTGCAATCAGGCTCATCAATATACTGGCCTGGCTGTACCCACTGCCGGGTGACAGCCGCGACGCTAGCCGCGGTGTGTCGGACCACAGGAGTTTTTTGTCCATTTATATACACATGTTCTAAATAGAGTTGAGAATTATTGGGAACTTGGATTTCTTCTAGAGACCGGTACCATTCCCACTCAGTGTATCCAATCCACATTCGTCAACTACTTGGCCTAGTGGGAAGTCCTCTTCTAGAAAGCCCACACTAATGATGGCCTCTTCCAGGAGTCCAACATTACCTATGGATTGCTTGGGTAATCCCTTGCAAGCAGGATCCCCTTTGCTGTGGCCCAGCTCCTTACAACAAAATGACCTTTGAGTGGTGAGAACGCAGGTATCTCAGTGTTAGGGGTGACTGTGCTTTTCTTTTCAGTGCGTACAGCAGAACTAAAGTTTTGGGATTTCCCTTTATTCTTTTGGGGATCAAACTTCAAAGAGGATTGGGTTGAACCTTTGTCCTTCCCATCCTTGTTTAATGTTTTGTCTGAAGATTTCTGTTCCAGGTTGGGTGTGCTCGTCTGAGCCTTTTTCTGGACTGGAGTACTCACAAACCTGCCGGCAGCCTTTGCAAACACCCTAGGGTGTGTGATAGTCTTGTCCAAGAAAGATGCTGGTGTAGGTCAACCTCACACGTCTTCAATACATGGTCATGCGCAATTAAATTGTACATCCCTTTAAATGTATCAACTATGTTACCAGCCACCCACCCGCCCAGATATTTCAACAAGTATGTGAATGCTTCAAATGCCTGCCCACCTTTCTTTCTGAGCTTTCTGAAGCTCTTGAGATACTGTTCTGGGGTTTTGCAGAAATTCCTGAGACGGGCCGCCTTCATGCTTTCATAAACAGGCCTTTCCTTAGGAATTAACTGAAGAATTGCATCAGTCCCTGGTGTCGGTAAGCAACTCATCAGGGCTGCACCCCACAGCACCTTGTCCACCTCCTGCAGCTGAAAAGCCAGCTCAAGCACTTCAAACCAGTCAAAGATATCCTTCCCCACTTCATAAGCCTTCACTAAGTCTTAGGGGATGTGCCACCGGGGCTTACCCCAGGCACTCTGTTTTGATCCAATCCTGCTGCTTTCGCTAGAGGTGGATATGTTGGTCTCCTTTTTCTCTTCAAGCACATCTTGTGCAGCTCTATGGTGGCCCTGTCCCGCTCTATGGTGACCTTGTCCCGCTGTTTCCGTTCCTCTAGTGCTAGTTTCCTCTCCTCGAGCAGGAGCTTTCTAGCCGCTACCTTGTTAACAGCCGGAACAATTACTGGGCCACTTACAGACTGAGCTGAGGCCTGGTACCTGCAGGCTGCTGCACTAGCCCCTGACCTCACGGACACTCTAGAGTGTTGAGAAACCATGCTTGGCCCCGGCGGGATTGTTGGCGAGAAACACTGCTCATGCTGTCTTCCCCATCCTCTTCCACTTCCCCTTCCAGAAGGTCTTTTCCTTTTGGATACACATGGCCTAGCCCATCCCCTGGAGTCTTCTCCCCAACTGCCCTCGCTTCCACTCAAGCATGGAGGCTGGTCAGCAGCTCAGGTTTATTAAACTTAATGCTGTGGGGAAGTCTCCTCTCTTGGCATAGGACATGCAGGACATCCTTGGTCAGGCCTTTTACAGTGTCTATGTCAAGATCCATGATTTTTACAAATACCTAGCAGTGTCTAAACATTGCCTACAACAGCACTTTTATCATTGGGTGCCTAAACTGTGCCCAAGGCTCCAACTAGATCCGACTGCTTGCCACTTGTGTGAGAAATCAACTTCCGGCGGACTAGTGATCCAGGGATGAATATTGGTTTCTAAACCATCAATCAGCCCCACACCTCTGGTACACCAGAAGTGATCCTAACATATTGGAAGCAGAAGCAAATGATAAGCCTCAGTTGTCCAATTTTGGTAATGTGGACGGAACAGCAGGCTTATCTTCAAGGTCCTGAATCATTGGTTAGTTGCAAAACAGTGGAAATACCATTTCTACCCAATGATAAAAGGGCCTGTCCAGACAAGGTTGTATAAAAATATCTGCTTTATTATTATCACAACAAACAGTTCTAGCACACTACAAAATACAACCCACCCTGTAAAGGAATGCAGGTGACAGACAGTTTCAAGAAGGAAAGGGCATGCACTCAGGATACTGGCAGGAGGGTAGTGGGTAAAGTAATTCATCCATCCAAATAATTCAAGGATACTTGGTTTGAGCACAAAGGGAGCAATGGGTCATAAAACGTCTCTAGGGGCCTTTGGAGAAGGACCAGGGGGACACAACCACAATGTACTTTGTGCTTGTAGAAATTCTTGGTGCTTGACAGAGTCGAGTCGGTTTCAGGGCGCTGTGCAGCGTCTGCGACAGAGATCAAGATGGGAGACTGCCGCGGGTATCAGGCGGCAGGTAGTTCGTGAGCGAGTATGGATGGGTGGCTGCAGGCTGGCCTGCACGGCGGGTTGGGGTCAACAATCTTTGTCTCAGTGCTGGTTGGTGGGTCTGAAGCACTGGTCGAAGGGTCTCAGACAGTGTGAGCAACTGCGGCATAACAACAGTCAGCGGTGCAGTCGGTTGCAGCTCGAATGGCTCGACTGGCTCAAAAATGTCCTTTATGGTGGACGCTGGTTGTTGCCTGATGATGCAATCCTCCTAGCTTATTCACTGGGCCTGTGTCATCCTTTAATGCGGACGACCCAAAGCTGTGGAGCGTGTTGCAGGCAACAACCTTGTCCTTATTTTGGTTCAGAGACTTTCTGGCACTTCCCACCTAGGAAGCTTGCTTGCAGAGTTTAGCAGGGCAATCCTGTGCTGGCTGGGTACCGAAACTGCTGGAGGGGCCTCTGGATTCAGTATCCCCCTCTGTTCCCTGGGTGATGTTTAGAGGGGGGATCTTGCTTCTCTCTTTGGAAATCCTGGCTTTCCTTCACTGGAGGAAGGTGTAAGGCAGACCATACCTTCAGCCAAGGTCCAAATTAGTTTTTCTTGTTACTCCTTGCAAAGTCTTCAGGTGATCTGCCGAAAAGAGCGGCTCGACCATCTTTTAAAGCCAAATGGGTCACAGTGATTGGTGTAGGCTAAGCCTACCTTAATGAACCAATCTGTGTTCTCCACCAACAATCTCCTGTCTGTGTGAGGTTATAACCAGGGTGCTTTGCAAAAGAAAAGGTAAAAGGGTGAAAACATGTAATACTAAGCCCCACCCATCTACATGTCTGTTGTGGATCAAAGGGTCTCTCTGGTTAATTGAACTCTCTGTGGTTTCTGATTAAAGCGGCAGGTCTGCCTTGAAGCTGTGGCTAGACCAGACTTTACATACTCGTACCTTCGGAATGGGATCCCTCTGCGGTGATGACTACTGCAAACAACTGTCCCAGTGATGACAGGTCACTACCCTTGATAAGGAGAGGCGGGAGCTGGCATCAGGTTGACACAGTGCATAACAACTAGTGTTTTAAAAGATAGGGTTTCCTATCTTTTGTTAGTCCTGCGCCCAGGCCCCCAGTGGGCCTGGGTGAATTAACTCTGATTAGTATGTAAAACTGCCACCAACGGAGGTAACAAAAGGGCAGGGCGGATCCATGAAGCATTTGTTAGTTAATTAGACTGGCCATGGCAGGAAGAAGGTTTTGCCATACCCCTTCTGAGATGCCTTGATGTAATCTTGGCTGTCATTTCCCAACTAAATGTGACAGAGGGGACGGCGCCTGTAGGCTGTACCGAGTACACAGGTCTATGTCTATGTCGTGCGGTGAGCATAAGAAAATGTGTACGGATTAGCCCCACACATTTTCCGCAGGTTCATCTACCATAATTCGATTTAATTTCAAATTTCAAAAAAGCCCAGGCGAGACCTTACCCACCGTGTGGATGGTCGAATTCCTCACATTGGGTGAGTGTGGTACAGGAGTAGAAGTGTTAATTAAACATAGGTGAAATAAATGTAGAACGTGTCAAAACGAATACAATAACTTGAGGTTATGTTGTAATTGCAACTCATTCTTAGGGCTCTTGAGGAAAAGGCAATAGGTAAAAGGTGTGCTCACTGCCCATCCCAAAGGTATGTATGTATGTGTGGGATTTAAGAAGTAGGAACCTAGCTAGGAAGCAACTGAGTGCTTCACAGAGGGGTTAAAGGTAGGGTGCAGAGGTAGAAGAGGCAAATGGAGCAGGTGAAGGCGAGCAGGCGACTCTGGGGCACTGCGAAGCAATGGCAATGGGGTTGAGTGTACTATTAGCAATTGGCTAGATATTCTTTCAGAGCTAGGGTCTTAAGGTTCTTCCTGAAGTACAGGAGGGAGAAGGGCGGTCTTTTCTGCTTGTTCAGGGACAGGTTGTTAAGCAGGAACAAGCCGATTTCATTTTTTGCGATTTTGCAGTTCTAACTTCTATTTAATGAACTTCTGAATATTGAACCGGCCCATACAGCTGCAGGAGATACATTAAAGGAAAGTTCCGGGACTTTTTTTTTATTGTCCCTACGGTTCGGCCATGTGTTTTTAAGCATAACTCGGTAGATCGTAGAAAACTTTCCTATGGACCTAACCCGACTTTTCGTCCATTATCGCACTCGAATTCAGCCGCCATTTTCTGATAATCCTATCATTTCCCCCCATCGCCCTGGCTCACCTGCTTTTGCGGCACTAAATCAAATCCCCCGCCCCTGAGCCTGACATCAGCAGACGGCTACCGCCCATTTCTCAACGCCAAAGCACGTTTCGTGTCAACAGTCGCTGCGCTTCAGCTAATGAAGTGTCGCCATGGAAATGGCAGGACGCCTCTTTCCTCAATAAGTATAAACACACCGTTTCACAACACACAGCAGCAGATTTTCGATTCCATTACTCTCTCTGTGTTACTTTGAGTATTCTGTGACTCGTTTCTGTGCTCTGGTCCGCTACCTTCGCCGCTTCTAAGCCTTGTGAACACCTGTACCATCTCTGTAAATTATTTTACTTTCTTTACCACACAATGGCTACAATAATGCCGTATATGTACGAGCCCGAGTACACCGAGGAAGAACTACTGGAAAGGCAAGCACGCGAAAACGATGGGGATTCGGTCGGCAGTTGGGAGGACCAGTCAACGGATGAAGAGCCTGGACCATGTCGCATGGACGGCGTCTCCACCTGGTGCACGTGCAATCGGTGCGAGCTAATGCTAACTGAGGAGAACTGCCGCTGCCGTGAAAATTCCGGGTGCTTGGCCTACATTTCGGAAGGCGAGCCAAGTCCGCAATGCATCACCGAGCTGCCAGAGTTCAGGGAAGCCTGCCTCTCACGGACCGTGTTGAGGATGATGATGGTGCTTATGCACGAACTTCGCGGCACTGTTCGTCCGCGTAATCCGAGTAACGAGTAAGTATACTCTGGTTGTGATGTCAGTGATGCCACTACTATTTCATGGTCGTCTCCCACATATAAAATTACATCTACATATCATTCTAACGCTTGTAAATTGGTTCCATATTGTGCATTTTCTAGATAGAATTTTTTTCAAAGCAGAATGACATTTTTTACCTGAATCGACAGTGATAAGAAAGTTTTGTCATTTTAATACAGTTCGCATCTTTCTTTTTCACAGGTGGTACAGGCTGGTGGCCTATCGTTGCTTCACTTGGTGGCTTCACGGGAGCCTCGGACACCGCGTTCGGAGAGTAATACCTGCCTGTGCGGTACTTGCCATTAGACAACATTTCCCCAGCGACAGTGGACAATACCGCGGATTTTCCCTGGATGTGCTGCAACCGGAACTTTACAATGTGTAATGTTTATTATTTATGTTCAATTGAAATTAAGATCTAAAATAAAACCCAACATATATTTTAACAATGGTTGTTTTGATTTTTTAAATGAATCTAGTGTGTCTCCATTGAATAGTCTTCCTGTGCCTTGTCCTGTCACACCACATGAGAATATATGGGTGAACTGCACCCATATATTCTCCTGGGAGGGTGAGGTATTTATAAACTCACCCCCCTGCCTTCCATGTACTAGATCCTGCAGCCTGCCTCTTACATGCAGTTAGATGTCCTCTCCTTGGTGAGGCCCTGCGGCAAACGAGTCTTGTCTGCACGACCACCGCCCCAATCCACCCCCCGCCCTATCAAAGGCAGTTCGCACCGGGGTACTTGTGCTGGCAAGTGGAGCTGTCAGGGAGCGATAAAGGCCAAGAGGTGCCAAAGACCATGTGCACTTCAAAGTGGTCTATAGAGCATGGGTTGTTGTTCCCATGTCTACCTCCAGACCCCGTGTCTCCTGCCAAGCATCCCCCTCACGCTGGACGGCCCCCTGCAATCCACATAAGTGTGTCTCCATTCACGAGTCTTCCTGTGTCTTGTCTGCACGACCACCGCCCCAATCCACCCCCCGCCCTATCAAAGGCAGTTTGCACCGGGGTACTTGTGCTGGCAAGTGGAGCTGTCAGGGAGCGATAAAGGCCAAGAGGTGCCAAAGACCATGTACACTTCAAAGTGGTCTATAGAGCATGGGTTGTTGTTCCCATTTCTACCTCCAGACCCCGTGTCTCCTGCCAAGCATCCCCCTCACGCTGGACGGCCCCCTGCAAACCGCATAATGCCACGACATATACACGTCATTCATTCACAAACACACCCCTGTTTCGAATTCTTTATAACCCACTTCATATTTCTAATGAGAACTTCTTTGCGCTTTGCTAGTCAACCCGTGAAGGTGCTGGTTATCTGCTCTTCGTCTCTGTGAACTTCCGTGACCACTTCGGGGAAACTCGTCAGTTTGCAACCTGTGAACTGCTCCCTGTGCTACGACAAGAAACTACTCTGATCCCTGCATCTAACTGTTTGTTCGTCAAGGTAAGGCCATGTACCATAATCATTTTGCGTCCAATTTCTTTTCGTTCAAGACAGTACATGCAAGGAACTAGTCACATGTTCTGAGTTTAGTCAAATTATTTTTCTATTTTTTAAAAGTTATTCAAATACTTATCCGCATGTGAATAACGTGTATAGTTCCAAGAACCAAAACAAACCTTGCATTGAACCTTTTATGTGTCATTTAATTTTTTAACACATTGGTATTCATAGAGAATTGTTGATCTTTACTTTTCAGAACTTTCCACAATGCCTGCCTGTTCCATTGGCGGTTGCCCTTCGAAGACCCATAATAAATCTGAAGGTACTATAATGCATGTTTTCCCTAAGACAATAGATCGGATAAGAGAATGGGTCCGATATTGCGGATATCCACCGTCTGATCTTGAAAGTAGAGTCCTAGAAGTCTTTGCGGACAAGAGGGGTGATCGATACCGCGTCTGCAGCAGGCACTTTAGCTCAAACATGTACTCCACATCATTGCTAATAAAGAAGAACACACCGCGAGCGAGGCGAAAATTGCTCTCAACCGCTATTCCCACTCTATTCGTCCACATCCCTCCACTGGTGAGTCAAGTTTACGTATTTATCTCTCGGCCTTGCGGTAGTGTGTAGCATTAGCTAACAATAATTTCCCCATTTATGTATCCACTCAATATGAAGGCGGAAGATTCTCCATCCGTGTCGTTATTGCAGTCATCAGCCACTTCAAGCGCCTATCGGGTAATCTTACTTGGCTATTCTGCCACTGACTTGTTTTAGGCATGTAAATCAATAGTTCTAATTTATCGTGTAATTATTTTACCTAATGGTACACCCTTGTACTCGTCCTCTAGTCTTTGTTTTTAGTTATAATTATTGTTATCCAAAATAATGCAAGTACTGTCTTTCAGGGAGATGCTGAGGAGTCCAACGCATTGACGACAACCGTTGATGTCACTCAGATGCTCGAGGTACGTTTCCGGACAGTACCATCGATGGAGATCATCAGATCTTGCATTCTTGTAGCATGATTGTTACACACAATGTTTCTTTCGTTTTTAGCCATTGATATGTCCTTCTGTCGTCGCCCTCCTATGTGTCTTCTTTTTTCAATATTGTGTTCATTACTAATGAAAGTCCTATGTTTCAGGGAGTCGATGGAGCATTATTCCAAGACGAAGGGGGAGCATGCAGTTACGGGTCGGCGCAACAGCTTGCAGAAGTGTGCACCGCAGTTACATCGTCCCTTGATGTTCTTATGCATTTCGAGGTATGGATACTGACAGTTCCATCAAGTGAAATCATATTACGTGATTACATCCGCTATACTTCCTTCTTTATTAACGCAAGTACTATGTTTCAGGGAGATGACGGAGCTTCTTCTACAAGAACATCACCCCTAGTAGTTGATGCAGATCTCTGGGTGGTGACACTTCCAACGATCGAGCAAATCGAATCATATTTAGATATCCATTATTTATTTTAGACAACTGATCATTTGTGCAGGTCTATTTAGATGAGCCGTTGACGCCTGTACAAAGTTTATGTTCTTTTTAACAAATTAGAAAACCATACTAATGCAATTACTGTGTTTCAGGGAGTCACTGAAGCATCATCTTCAATAATATCATCAATGGAAGTCTGTGAGGAGTCTGAGGTATGGATCTTGACAGTTCCATCTAACTAGATCAACAATGCGTGAATAATTGTCGTTTGAATGTTCTACACAAAGCGTTCATTCGTGTTTTGCTATTGAGATGTACGTGGGTATTGGTCCCCAAGTACATTTTGTGTTTTCAATATTATTATACATACTAATGAAAGTTCTATGTTTCAGGGAGTCGATGGAGCGTCAGTGCGTGATGGATGTGCTTATCATGAAAATATAGTCATTGCAGCGCAAGAGGAATTGGCGACATGCACACACGAGTCGGAGCAACAGCGTCTTGATATTGAAGTTCGAGGCAAGAAAGTTTCAAAGAAAAGAAAGCAAAAGAAGGTTAGTGTCCTGGTCACTATATTGTGTTGTTTTTCACTGTTAATAGTTCAATACTGTAAGTTGTGTTTAAACTGAAAATCCCTTTTCCAATCTGTCCTCTAGTTGCGAGTGGGTGTACGAACTAGATCTACACAGACAGTGAAGCGAACGAGAGATGTTGCTTGTCAGACCTTTTGGCAGGGACTTGAGACTGGAGATGCATCGTGCCAATGGGAAGAATATGAAGTGATTGACAACAGAGCTATACCAGCACCAGCCATTGATAGTGAATGTCCTCCTGGTAGTTCGGATGCAGTCGGAGATCAATTCACAGAATCTACACCCGCAAAAACTAAGACCGCGAGAAAGTTGAAGAAATTGTTTTATTCACCCATCGCCGGAGAAGGAACAGATGTTGCTATGGAAGAGAATGAAGTGGACGACAATGAAACACCATCAATATCACTGAACATAGCGGAAGACGATATCAGAGATTCTACCTTTCATGTGAGTGACATGTCCTCAACGTTACAGGCCGAACCAGCTGGGATGCAGAGTGACAGTATAAGGAAAGAGGCCAAATTCATTGTATTCGATAGTTGTTTGATTGATATTATTATTCTGTTGAAATGTGGGCATTCGGTTGGTGGAGAAGTATGTGGGGAGCCATTCATTAATGTGACTCGTGCAATTCGAGGCACTAACCTTAAAATACATGCCACCTGTACAAAATATCATCCTTTTTCATGGTCTGCACAACCCATGCTGGGGCAACTGCCAGCAGGCAATCTACTTTGTGCAGCGGCTGCACTTTTCAGTGGTTCAAGTTTTAAAAAGTTAGAGTCTTTCTTTCAGTTTGTGGGAATCCATTTCATTGCGAAAACTCAGTTCTACAAATACCAAACCGATTATCTATTTCCAGCCATTAGCGAAGCTTGGAGAATGGAAAAAATGTCTATTGATAGTACATTCGCGGGCAAACGGTTCAGGCTAGCCGGTGATGGACAGTGCGACAGCCCAGGATTTTCAGCCAAGTACTGCACCTACCACTTTCAGGACATGGAAAGTAAGAAAATTGTGAGTTCGGTGGTCGTGCAGGTGTCACAAAGTACATCCTCAGTGGCCATGGAGAAAGTTGGCTTTGTAGCATCATTGCAAGAACTACAATTGCGGGGAATGGTGATCGACCGGATAGCCACGGACAGACACGTTTCAATTGCCAAGTCAATGAGAGAAGAGTACAAAAATATAAATCACCAATTTGACGTTTGGCATCTTGCAAAAACAATCAATAAAAAATTGTTGGCTGCAGGTAAAAAAAAAGATACGCAAGGTATTTCACAGTGGTCCAAGTCAATCAGCAACCATCTTTGGTGGAGCTCAAAAACATGTGGAGGGTCGTTGGAAATTCTACTGGAAAAATGGCGGTCAGTAATGCTACACTGTATCAACGTTCACCAATGGACCACAAACCAACATTTCCACAATTGTGAACATGGCCATTTGTCCACAGAGGAGGCACGGAAGAAGAAGTGGTTGATTCCTTCATCACCCACTCACAAAGCCATTGAAAAGATTGTATTTGATAAAACTATAACAAGAGATTTGAGGGGACTCACGGAATTCTGCCACACAGGAGATTTGGAGGTGTTACACAATATGTGCCTAAAGTACAGGCCAAAACGATTGCATTTTGGCATGGAGGGCATGATAAATCGGACTCTTCTAGCGGTCTTGGCACATAACCATAATGTTGGCCGTCAACAAAGTAGGACGACCGGAACTTTAGGGACGCTTCGCTACAATAAGGCCTTCACTAAAAGAAGTAAACAATGGGTGATCAAACCAGTGTTTGAGGATATGCAATATGAGTTTATTGAGAGACTTATTGTTGATGTCCTAGATAGGCACATACATGGAGTTGTGAACGAACCTGTGCAGGCGACAACTGCATTGCCACCCAACATTGCCTCTGTTCCATGTCCACCTAAAGCAGAGCTCATTGAGAAATACACATCACAGTTTAAATGATTGTCATTTGATTGTCTGTTCTCTCGAGTCTCCTCATGTCGCAGGCCCATTGAATATGTGTATCTATGTAATGTGTAAATAAAAGTGATTGCTCAGTGTACATGCAATGTGTCTCTCCACCCTTGCCCCTCCCTTCACCGTGCAGTAGTGCGAACCACCCGGGTGTCACCTGTGACTTTGCTCTCGATTCTCCTCATGTCGCAGGCCCATTGAATATGTGTATCTATGTAATGTGTAAATAAAAGTGATTGCTCAGTGTACATGCAATGTGTCTCTCCACCCTTGCCCCTCCCTTCACCGTGCAGTAGTGCGAACCACCCGGGTGTCACCTGTGACTTTGCTCTCGATTCTCCTCATGTCGCAGGCCCATTGAATATGTGTAGCTATGTATTGTGTAAATAAAAGTGATTGCTCAGTGTACATGCAATGTGTCTATCCAACCTTGTTCATTTGCGCATTAAATTAAACCAAACAGTAATATAAATCATTTTTCAAAAAATATAGAATGTCTCCGTATTTATGGTTCTCTGGGGCTGCAAAGCACACAGACAAAATGCAAAGATGGAGTGTAAATTTCAAGTCCTGTGAGATGGCCTTACACTGAATGTAGCTAACTAGGAATGTGTGCTCGTTCAAAGTGAAGGTCAGCTGCTTTGATTTTTTGCTCGGGTGCCGGAATGGCCCATGACTCAGTATAAGGTTCTATTGTTATTTGACCTTGACAGGCCGGGACCATCCCGAAAGACTTCTTTTTGGGGGTGTGGTGCAATAATGTAAACGATAATGAATATAATTTCAGAAACGAAAGCCATTTAATGTTCGTTCATTAGAAGAAATAACATCGGCATAGAAGGAGTGGTATTTCGGGGCTGCCCTACGCACAGACACAATGGAAAATGCAAATATAATGTAAGTAACTCTTTAGATGAGTTTATACCGCAATTTAATTTCTATACAGTAGCTTTAAAGACGGGTTAAGTTGTACTTGTTCGTTCTATGTGGCATATTGTTTTGTACCGCGCACTATCTTGAGGAGAACCATCTCCTTTTACGGAAGCACCTCAAAACCTTCCTCTTTGCTTCTGCTTTCTCTCTCCCTCTCCCCTGCTACAACTGGTCCACCGTCTGCGACCTCGGTCCTGGGCCCTTCCACTCTCCACCTGCACTGCCTCCCTGTCAACCCCTGCACTGGGAGACTGTCTCCGTATCCTACAGCCCCCCCTTTCCCAGCACTTGTTCTGCACTTACCTTGCACTCGCCACCAGCTGGCCCTATGTATTTATTATTTTATGCTACTTACCTTGTACTCCACTTCCCCCCTCCCCTTCCCCTTGCACTTTTCAGAATGACCCCTGATCTGAATGACACCTGGCCTAGTAGGATCGTTGTCTGTCTTCTCCTTGTCCCCCTCCCCTCCCCTTCCTGCCTCGCCACGCCTTGAAACACTTGTGTATAGGCGCGTTGAAAATGCCATATTATATCATATCAGTGACGAAGTGGTCCACTGGCGCTCAGGCGGCTCTGAAAAAGGCGGAGGAGAGGGGGTGGGTTACTGGAAATGACGTATAATACCCAGTTGCACTGTCCTAGCTATGAAATAATTTCCCGACCTAATATATAAAATGAATAATTTTAATAAAGATCTGATGGTGAGTGAGACTAATTTCATTTTTTATGTTTTTAAAACAGGTACATCCTTCATTATTGTCTGTGTCACGAGTACCAGACACCGGCGGATGGCTTTTACAGCCGCCAGTTGCTTCTCCGCGTGAACAACGTTACCACCCTGACCATTTTATGGGACGATCGCCAAGTACAAGTATGCCCTTACGCGGTACTAATGGCTAGATGCAACATACATACCGTTGTGGTGGCCTAGTGCCTCGTTGTTGGAACAGCCATGCGATTATGAGTGCGACCGAAGAGCTTATTTTATCGTAAACCAACACCCTGTGTACTGCACACGAACATCGCTTGCCTCAAGACGAACTATTTTGGATCGAGAGCAAAGAAAAATGCAAATCGCTGAATATTCTCTAAACATTTGATGTCCAATAAATGTACTTTGCCAAATGTACAATCTTGCCGTTTGCTTTTAAACCACAGTTTCATATTCCGAATTGTGGCGCTGTATTGTGAGATGATCTAAGACCCTGTGTACAGCAAAGGAACATCGCGTGCCTCAAAATGAACTTTTTGGAACGTGAGCAAATAAAAATGAAAATCGCTGAATACTCTCAAAACATTTGATGTCAAATAAATGTACTTTACCAAATTTACAATCTTGCGGTTTGATTTAAAAGTACAGATTCATATTCCGAATTGTGGCGCGCTGTGTTGTGAGCTAATCTGTGTTGATTTCTGGGTTCTGTGTGGAGTCGCGTAGTACTGCACCTACCACTTTCAGGACATGGAAAGTAAGAAAATTGTGAGTTCGTACGCAGCACAGTCACGTCACGGATAGAGGCGGGGAATATGAATGTTTTGATAAAGTCTGTTTCAGGGGCGGGGGATTTGATTTAGTGCCGCAAAAGCAGGTGAGCCAGGGCGATGGGGGGAAATGATAGGATTATCAGAAAATGGCGGCTGATTTCGAGTGCGATAATGGACGAAAACTCGGGTAAGGTCCATAGGAAAGTTTTCTACGATCTACCGAGTTATGCTTAAAAACACATGGCCAAACCGTAGGGGCAATAAAAAAAAAGTCCCGGAACTTTCCTTTAACCAGCTCGGAGGAAACCAATAGCTGGTCGCCAAGTCCAGTGATGAAGCTGCAAATAGGGTGGCCAACTGTCCCGTATTTTGCAGGATTGTCCCGTAATTGGGGACTCTGTGCTGCAGTGTGCAGAGTGGCTGTGCGGGACGCAGGTTGTCCCAACTTGCTTTGTTCACTGGAGTCTGACTCTCAGGAGACAGCAAGTCGGGGCAACTTGCGCCCAGCACAGCCCCTCTGCGAACTGAAGTGGCCATCTAAAGAGCGCGGCTCTGCCGCCTGCTGCTTTCTTTCTCCGGGCGGCTCTATGGCCCCTGCTCCTTTTGAGCCTGCAGGTCGAGCTGCTAACGCTCTGACACTCTTCATTCCAATGCTAATGCTTTGTTCCTGGGGTCGTGATGGTGGTCATGTTTGCAGTTAAAAAACGTGACATCACATCCCAAGGTAAAACCATTTGCATTGCAATTAAGCCAGGTGTTAAGAGCCATTAACACATTTAAAATACAAATGGGGCGGGGCCAAACGTGAATGATGATGTGACGTCATCACCGCCTTGTGGGCAATTGTCCCACAAAAGGATATCAAAAAGTTGCCCAACCTAGCCGCGAATGAGCAAGTCGAAGCAGAAGCAGCCATCCTGCTTGCGAATGCTTTACATAGCTGTGCAGGTGACGTCTGCCTCCCCCACCCTGGACACGCATCATGCCCTGCAGACTGTCAGCCTGAGGTAAGGAGACTAGGCAGGGGGTCGGAGATGGAGCGTGAGCTAGCCAGCTGGAGCGGCCGCCATCTTCCATAAGCAGGCCACGCTCCATCTGTAAGCAGTTGGCGACGGTGCTGCGCAGCGGGCTTCACGCTCCACGGCAGACAATCCCGCCAGAGAGGGGCATGCTCTGTATCACTTTCGTATCATTTCTTTTTATTGGATTTATCGTGCTGCCCTCGGACAAAGAGTGCTTTTCAT